>NC_034597.1:65808889-65901482 GCF_900095145.1 Mus pahari
TGTGTGTGTGTGTGTGTGTATCATTTATTGTTATTGTTGCTCCTACCACAGCAAACCATAAATGTGGTGGTCACAGAGCAGCTTTTGACTTCCGGTAGTCATTTGTCTATTTGTCTCCTTCCATCACATGGGTTCCAGAATCAATCAAACTCAGGTTATTCGGGTTTGTACAGCATTGTATTGAATCTGTCAGATTGTGTGTGTCTATGTGTGTGTGTTAATGGAGGGCCCTGAGCATGTTAGGTAATCATTGTATCACTGAGCTACATAAGGTAACCTACTTTAATTTCATTGCTGAATCATAGTATAAATTGTTGGAAGACATATTAAACTCAAGAATGGGAATTTCTGTTAAAATTGAATAGGCTATTTTAGCCAATGCCAGTAAATCAACTGAATGACAGAAAAACAGACTCTGTGATCTTTCTGGGTTAGCATAATGGAAAGATGTAATTACTGGCAAATTAAGTCATACTTTTCTTTGATACTCTTCCTAATGTCTGGTATGATAATGTCTGGAGATGTGTATTACAATGTGATTTAGAATCACAAATACCTTCTCTGTTTTGACCTTTTACTTTCTTAACTCAAGCAAAGTTTTCTGTATAGATACTTTTAATAAAAAGAAATACGAAATATTTTTAAATTTGTCTGGAAATAGTTACAGAATGATATAAAAATGATAAAAGTGGACAGTAGACTGTCTGCCATGAGTAGGAACTATATTGATGTCGTGTTGCTAAAAGACTAACCAGTAGACTTAGAAATGGTAAATAGCTTGCTGATCTCAATCCTCTTCATTTGGAAAACAGTGCAATAGAATAGAATTTTGTTTTCCAACTCTGTTTTTAAAGGCATATGAAGAGGTTCCAACTTCATTACTTTTTAAACTTGGGTTTTATCCATGAGTGCACTGTATTTGCACTATTTCTCCCCCTCCTTCTCCAACTCCTATGTCCTCCCACTCTTGGATTAAAGGCGTCTTCTATAGTTATTTTATGCACATATACACATTGATGTTGCTCTTTTTTAGTAGGTTTTTAGGATGTTTCTGATTATGGTGGTAATAGATAAATACTGAGATATTAGTGATTTAACGAAGCTACAGTTTCTCATATAGAATCAAAATGGATGTTTCTGGACTGGGACGATGACTTAGTCACTAAAGTGCTGTCCTGTAAGCATGAAGACTTGAGTTGGTGATCCCAGATGAACAGAGCACACATAGACAGATAGGCACGGTGATGTGCACTTGTAATCACTGACTGTAGAGACAGAGACAGGGAGGATCCCTGGAGCTTGCTGTCTGACCACTAGCCTAACTGGTCAACTCCTGGAGGGGGGCAGCCTTCACAGGGATGGCCGGCACATGAGCCTGCTCTGTATCCTCCACACACGAGCAAACATGCACCCTCTGACAGTGTTGAATGTCCTTAGACTTTGGAAGAAACTGAGAGGATGGAATCCTTAAGGGAAATACCTGCATGTTGCACCTGTGTAACTGTGGTGGACAGCAGCCTCGGGGAGGAGTCATTTCAGAGAATAAACTGTAAGAGTGTGGCTCAGCACTGGGCCAGAAGGAAAATGAGTGAACATCTCTAGTATGTGAAGTAATGTGGAGATACATTTTTGTCAACTGTAAGAGTGTGGCTCAGCACTGGGCCAGAAGGAAAATGAGTGAACATCTCTAGTATGTGAAGTAATGTGGAGATACATTTTTGTCAAGAATCCCTCTATGTTTTCATCTTTAAAATCTTAGCACAAATGACAAGCATTGTTGTTTCTCTTTAAAGTAGGCAAATGTTTAGAAAACGAGACATTTATTACCATTTTGTACATAAAGGGTTTCTGTAATCTCATAAATAATGTATTGATGTTTGGGGATACTGTGGTTGTTGGTAGAAGGCAAGGATGCAAAGATTTAGTCATCGGGTTTTAGGAATCTTTTAACTTGTGTAAGCAGCTGTTTCTATCTACATTAATAACAGAGGGATACGGACCAAGAAAGCTCAGTTCTCTAAAGGCTAACCATGAGTCAAATGCTTTTAATACTTTACCAGCAATTCTGAGGACTGTGCTATTTTAATTATATATCCAATGAATCTTGGGATTACAGAACTCAAGGTAATATGAAATAAGCTCTGATGAAACCACACCAAAAATATAAAAGCATAGGGATCCTTAAAATCCTGAGACAACACTGAATACCGAGAGTACATAGTATATTCAAGAGTGGCCACACAGTAAACAGGAATAAGTTTAATAGATACTAGGTTTGCAAATTGAGCACATTTGTAAGAATGTTGCATTGACAGGTTTGACTTAAAATTGAAAAATATCTGTGTAAAGACAATTTGGAGAAAAGATTGTCATGAACACTGAAAATGTTAAATATGAAGTTAGTAAAATGGTTGTGATTTTTTTTTTAAAGAAGACTACTTCAATATTAATAGTCAGTTTTTTAAAATGTTGTTTATTTATTTTTATTTATATGAGTACACTGTAGCTGTCTTTAGACACCCCAGAAGAGGGCATCAGATCTCATTACAGATGGTTGTGAGCCACCATGTGGTCACTGGGAATTGAACTCAGGACCTCTGGAAGAGCAGTCAGTGCTCTTATCTGCTGAGCCATCTCTCCAGCCCAAAATGGTTGTGATTTAAAGGAAAAGAACCCAGCTTGACAAATTTGAGATTCTGGGGTAGAAGGGTACTTCTACCAGATGGAAATGACAGGAATTTGAGATGATGAGATATTTGAGTGATGATATAAAACAGACAACTGTTCATGTTCAACAGCTCGTTGGTTGCTGGAAGGTGTTGAAAAAGATAAAAGTACCCAGATTTTGTAAAAGTAAATAAGTAAATTCCGAGCCATAATGTCTTACAGGTATCAATACAGAAAAGCCAGATCACCCAAATAGAAAAACAGTTATATTGACTCTTCTTTGTCTTTCTTATCTAAAGCTCTAAGTGCTTTGAAATAAAAGTCACTGATGGGGCTTTTAGGGATAAGAGTGATAACATGAAAATGCTGTTCAGTGCTGGACGTGGTGGCGCACACCTTTAATCCCAGCACTTGGGAGGCAGAGGCAGGTGGATTTCTGAGTTCGAGGCCAACCTGGTCTACAGATTGAGTTCCAGGACAGCCAGGGCTATACAGAGAAACCCTGTCTCGAAAAATCAAAAAAAAAAAAAAAGAAAAGAAAGAAAGAAAATGCTGTTCAGTTAAGCTTTGTGTCAGCTATAATGCCAAGTCAACCAGGTTTAAATATGTAAGGGATTAAGGTCACATAAAACTAAAGTGCCAAATGATAATTTGTACCTCAAAACCACTTATAAGGTATTGCATACTTAACCACGAAAGACAAAATTCCAGAATTTTAGGAGGCTATCTGTGTGATCTCAAGAGTTGGAAATGGTTTCTTAAGTGAGATTCAGAGATTTAGAAAGATGTTTCTGCTAGAGAATCCAATTTTAGCAAATTAAAGTNTTTTTTTTTTTTTTTTTTTTNGTTTTTCGAGACAGGGTTTCTCTGTATAGCCCTGGCTGTCCTGGAACTCACTTTGTAGACCAGGCTGGCCTCGAACTCAGAAATCCACCTGCCTCTGCCTCCTGAGTGCTGGGATTAAAGGCGTGCGCCACCACGCCCAGCTTGAGAAGCCAATTTTAGATGACGTAATTAGTTATACCCACTTTACTGTGAGCAAAACTAGTAACTGCCAAATTGATTAAAAATGTATAGCATCTATTTCAGGCAGGCCTACACAGTGAGGTTTTTTTCTTTTTTTAATAATACGATTCCCTGAGCTGCTTTTTGTTGTTGGCAGATGCCTGCATTTTGTCCATGTTCATTCCAGATGAAACACTGTAAAAGCTGCTGCTGCTGTGTGTGTGTGGTGGGGTGGTGATTTGCAATAACAGTGAAAGTATTTGTGATCACTTTTTTATGGCTTGCAAATACAACTTTTCTCCTGTTGTCGAGGTTGCTTGCTATAGTTCTACTTGTGGTTTATTGTGGCTAATAAACCATTGCCAAATGAAGTGTTTGCTCTCTTTCACGTTTTCTTCTAGGAACTTTAAATTTGGGGTTGTATGTTTCTGTCTTTAATTCAGTTTGAATTAACTAATTTCTGTGTATGATACAAGATAAAAATTAAGCTTTATTTTTGTGCATGGATATCTAGTTTTAAATGGTAGATATACAAAAGAACAGACATAGACTGTTGAAGTGTGTTAAGATCTTTATAAAGTTACTTTGGTTTAGTAATTATTCCTTTTGTAATTGGTTTCCTATAACAAGAGTGTTTTGAGACAGGGTCTTGCTCTTTGGTCATGATTGACCTAGAATTCCGTGAAATACAGACTGGCCTTGAATTCACTGTGGTCTTTCCTCAGCCACACAAGTGCTGGGATGACAGGCATCTATCTAGTCTATATGAACTAAAAAAAGAAAAGAAAAGAAAAGAAAAGAAAAGAAAAGAAAAGAAAAGAAAAGAAAAGAAAAGCAACTTTAGCATTTGTTCTTAGAATGCTATGTCTTTCCCTGAAACTCTTCTACTGCCCCTAACTCCTTAGAAACTACTCTTTAGAGTGATACAACTACTACGCATTGTTTTAAAAGTAAACTAAGTCAATTCTTTGCTCCTCTGTGTTTTTCCCTGGATATGGATTATTAGTATACAGCGTAGTAAAAGGACAAATAGAGTTGTACAGCGTTTAAAACACACTTTAAAACCATCCAGGTGGGGCTCCAGAAGTATTGAAACTTCTAATGATAGCTTTATGTACCTCCAGAAATTCAAAGGGCAACCAAAGTAAAAAGAAAGGGCCGCGCACTCCGAGTCCACCTCCTCCTATACTAGAAGATATCATTCTGGGGAAAAAATACAAAGAAAAGTATAAAGTGAAAGACAGGATAGAAGAAAAACCAAGAGATGGGAAGGACAGAGGACGGGATTTTGAAAAGCAAAGAGAAAAACGAGACAAGCCAAGGTAAGTAGAAATGTTTGGTCAGTATTTATGTGAACTCAAGATTCCTGACTATGCAGAAGCTGTGGGACATTATTATTATTAATTATTATAAATAATTATTATAATAATTATTGTAAATTATTACTGTTTTCAGCTGTGTATTACATTTACTAATTCCCACAGTGAGTTATGAGTTATACATTATTTAACTTCAAATTATTTAAGTGTGTTTAAGTGAAAGTTGAAGATGATAACCATATGAGATGTGTAGCATTGTGTGGATGGAGAACAGCGTGAGGCAGATCTCATGAGGCAGATCTCCAGAAAGGCATCCGTCCATCACACTGGAGCCTCCCACATACTGTTCTCATTATGTTTCTCTGAATTTAGTGACTTCAGACCTGTTACAAGTAGAATCATGCAGTCTTTGACTAGAATTTCATTTAGTATATTGTAACATATGGCAGAATTTTCTTCTTCGTAAGACTGAGTAATATTTCATGTGGCCCAAATCATACTTTCTTTATTCATCCCTCCATGGAGTGTGTGGTTTGCAAATAGTACTATTATAACCCTCGGCCTGTAAATACTTAGTCAGGAAATCATTGTCAACTCCTGTACATAAAGTTTTCCATTGTTTTCTTTTGAGGGTTATACTGGTTTGGTGTGTGCATTTGAAAGGCCATGTTGAGATTTAGTTTGCTGTCACATTAGTTGAAGTGACCGGGTTTTTTCCCCTTTGATTGATTCTGACATCTCTGTGGAAGGCCATCTGAGCATGTGTTTGGGGATTACTTCTGAGCACTCAACCACTGGACTACCTAGCTTTGTATGTGCTCCCATGTGCAAGCATGCACATGAGATAATACTCAAATTCATTAGGAAGGTCACTATGAATATGACAATGTTTTGCTTTTTAAATATATCTCTGTACTACATTTTAAATTCTGAAAGAGTTCAATCTTTTCAAAAGTTATTTTGGCTATTTGAGCTTTCCAAGGTTTCCATATAAATTTTAGGATAAAAATTTTTTTCTTGTAAGAATAAAAAAGCTACTGGAATTTTGAATGGCATTGGTTTTAGATTGCTTTCATTAGTGTGGGCAGCTTAATAAATCTGTAATCCATAAACACAGATGTCTCCTACTTGTTTCTGGTTTTGTTCGTTTCTTTCAGTAGTCTTTTGCCACCTTGTTTAGATTTATTCCTAAGTATATTATTTTGGATGCACTATAATATGTTTTCCTAATTTCCTTTTCAGATTAGTTCATTGTAGTATGCAGAGATAGAGCTGATGTTGCACCTTATTTCTTTTACAGCTTTACTGAACTCATTTATTCTAAGAGAATTTTATTATGGTTTTGTAGAATCAAGGTTTCCTACATACAAGATGCTATCATCTACAAATATTTTTACTTTTTTCTTTTCCATTTGATGATATTTATTTTTTTTTGGCTTAATTGCTGTGGCTACGATTTTACATACTACATTGAATAAGAAGGGCATCTTTGTTGGTGTCTTATAGGGAAAGCTTCAGTCTCTCTTTGTTCAGGGATGTATTAACTGTAAGCTTTTCATAAATGGCTTATTGATTCTCATCATTTGAGACAGGGTAAAACTATGTAACTCTAGCTAGCTTGGAACTTGCTATGTAGGCTAGGGTGGCCTTAAACTTTGTCTCCTGAATGCTGGGATTCAAGGCATGTGCTACCATGTTCAGCTCTATTGAGGACTAGTAAATGGTTTTGAATTTTCTCAAGATGTTTTGTGTATCCTTGTGTGATTGTTTCCTTATCTTAGTTCTTGTAGTATATTGTATTAGTCATTTTCACGATGTTAACCACTCTTGCTTTCCAGGAATAAATGCATGGAGTCATGGTATGTGTACATTTAACATACTGTTCAAATTACTTTGCTAGTACTTTGTTGAAGATTTTTGTATCTATATTCATTATCTTCTTGCTTTATAAAATTTGTAAAATACAAATTTGATGAGAGTCAGATTCATTCTTGATCAGTTTTCAGATTCTTTAAATTTAATTATTCCCTTGAAAAAGTATGATTCTTTACAGAGATCTGCCCCCCCCCCACCCACCCCCAAACACTTGGAATTGGTAAAGAATTAAGGAAGTAGGAAGATGGCTTGATGTGTGAGAACATTTGGTCTGCAAGCATGAGGTCAGTTATCAAGTGCCAACAAAATGAGAGATGGCTGCACATGTCTGTAACCTCACCATTATACAGAGAGCTCTCTAGCAGATGCAGTGACTCCTCATTCATTGAGAGCCTTCTGAAGGCAGTAAGGCAGGGATTGATAGAGGAAGTTACTCAACATTCCTGCTCTGGCCTCCTTATGCATCCCTTCTCTAAAGAAGGATTTTATAGAGGAACTAAAGGAAAGTCACAGAAAAGGATACAACACTCACTTTCTGCTGCAGACCCCCAAACTCTGACCGCCAGAGACAGGGAAAAATGACACAAACGCCAAGGCAGGTTCCAAACAGATTTCTTCTTTATCTCTTCGAGCAGCTTTTTCCTCTCCCTCACACCTAACCCTCTCCCAGCTCCAACTCAACCCAACTGGACTTTTCTCCTGCTTGCCCCCCACTGAACTGTTGACAGCTGTCCTACAGCATTCTCCTCTCTCCCTACGGGGCGCATCCTGTTGTTCTCAGTCCTCTGAGCTCCTTCACAACAACATTCCCCCCCTTGCCTGGGTGCATCCTGTTTTTAGTCCTCTGACCTAATCCCTTCCGCCTCTCCTGGATCTGGTCAGAGTTCAGCCAGGGCGCTTGGTGATTGTCCAGTAACTGGGCAGGCAGTACAGTACAGCACAGGATCCTCCGCACAAGCTCAGCAGGCTCAGGTTCTTGCAGCCAGGGAACACGGGGCTTGGCACACCCGCTCCCCACCACTTTCCATGACAGATATGAGCTTCTTAACGAGTGGCTAGCCTCTTCTTTTTGAGTTTTAGTGTAATCAAAATATTGAAGCTGCAGGAACAGGACAGACGTTTTACTTGGCTCTGCTTCTGCATAAGGCACTAAGCTAGTTACTTGTTCTCTAACTTTTTTTTTTCAGCTGCAAAATATGTGTAATATACTAAATTGGGTTCACATCAGGATTAAATGAAGGAATAATTCTTCAGACTAAACTAAAAAATGTTCAAAAAATACAAACATTCCATTTTTCTACCGGAATGCTAGAAACTTGGGATTATGTTCTAGTATTGGGTGGATTCTTATCTCCTGTTCTCAGTGGAAATGCTTGTGTCGTTGTACTGTGTTCTAGAGTGACCCACCTTCTTTGTTTAGTGCACACCTTTTATATAAGCAGTGCATATGAGGACTAGGGTTCAGGCAGGCTCTCAGCCATACGTGCCACTTCCTGTTTTGTGGTCTTTCTGTTTTCAAAACAAAATGATTCTTGGTCATTGTTGCTGCTGGTGCCTCTTCCTTTGGGGGGGGGGGGGAATGAGGGGAGCGACTGGATCTCTGTTATATAGCTCTGGCTGGCCTAGAACTCACTCTGTAGACCAGGCTGGCCTGGAACTCACAGAGATCTACCTGTCTCTGCCTCCCAAGTGCTGGGATTAAAGGTGTGGGCTATCATGCCTGCCTAGTCATTGACTTTTAAAGTAGTAGCAGAGAGAAAAATGTAAGGATCTTAAATCAGCGTTTTTCTGAAGTTTAAAGGGATATATGAGAAGAAAATATGGTTAAAATGATAAAGCCATTATTTGGCAAGAGATTAGTGTTCTGACCTGAACTGTAGTTTTTCTTCCATGATGTAGGCACCAAGATCTGATAGATAGAAATGGACTATATGATATGTCTTTAAAGATAGTGTGGATTAATTAATACTATAGGTGTGTGTGTGTGTGTGTGTGTGTGTGTGTGTGTGTGTTCTTTGAGCCAGTCATCAAAGAATATTATAGGTACCCTTGAATCAGTCTTTTTCCTTATTTTTTAAAATTTTTTTCTCATACATTACATTCCAGCCTCAGTTTCCCCTCCCTCCACTTCTTCCACCTTTCCTCTCCCCTAGATTCATTCCTCTTCCATTTCTCTTAAGAAAGAAAGAAAGAAAGAAAGAAAGAAAGAAAGAAAGAAAGAAAGAAAGAAAGCCTCTCAGATGTGTCCACCAAAGATGGCATAATAAGTTACAATAAGACAAGGCACAAATCCTCATATCAAGGCTGGATGAAGCAATGCAGCAGGAAGAAAACGGTCCCAAGTTCAGGTTAAAGTCAGAGATACCCACCCCACTCTCGCTGATGGGAGTCCCACTAGAACACAGTGATATACAACCATAGGTGTATACAGAGGACCTGGCCCAGACCCATTCAGGGTTGGTGTTTGTCACTTCAGTCTTTAGTTGGTTCTGTGGCCTTGTTCTTGTGATGTCCTTGACTCCTCTGGCTCCTACAGTCCTTCCTGTCCCTCCTTTGCAAAGGTTCCCCTGGTTTGCCTAATGTTTGGGCCTGGTGGATCTCTGCATCTGCTCCTATCAGTTACTGGATGACACTCTTTGTTGACAATTGGGCTAAGCACCAGTCTATGACTATAATAGAAAATAATTTAAAATATCTTGGAATAACTCTAACCAAGCAAGAAACTTCATATCTTTAATTTATGTTAAAAACTTGAATCAGTTTATTGCACGATACACATGTCTTAAATGATAACTTCTGCCTTTGAGATCCTTCAGTCTTTGGATGGAAAACTAGACTGTGACAGAAGTGATACTGTAGGTCCAGGCCAAGCCAGTCCTTGTTTTCATGGGTGAGCCACAGGAACAGATGCCATGGCTCATCTTCTCTTCATCTTGGTCTTGCCACAGAAGGAGCAAGTGTGCTTGACGTGCTGGCTGATTTCAGTTTTCTTCACTATTTTCCAGAGGGAGTTACCATAGCAGGTCCTATATTTCCCAATGATTCCGATCTTTCATTTAGCCTTGTCACTAGAACCTAAGCCCAATCCTGGAGAGGACCATTTGAATCAATTTTAACTGTGACCCAGAAAGAAACTCAGAACCCATAGTTTAGTGGCAATTTTCAGTTTTTGATTTTTAAAATTTGTTTTTTATATAATTACATTATTTCCCCCTTCTGTTTTCTTTCTAGAAACCCTCTTGTGTGTGTGTGTGTGTGTGTGTGTGTGTGTGTGTGTGTGTGTGTGTGTTCCTAACTACATAGTACAACCTTTTTAATCTGTATAATGATACTTGTATATATATTTTCAGGGCTGAACATTAGGTATTAGATAACCAGTTGGTGTCCTTAAAGATGATTTCTCCTGCTTTGAGTATTTGTTCTTTGCCTATAGTTGTTTGTCTAGGGTTCAGGCCTCATGAGCTCACCCTTGTCCATGTTAGTAAGTCTCTTGGTGTCATCCTTGTTCAGATCATGTATAGGCAGTCATATTGGTGAGAAGTAATTTCTGACGTTTCTAGGAGCTACAAACTCACAGCAAACTGCTTGATCCTCAGGTTCTTATAGTATTCCCAGTCCCTCTTCTGCAGTGATTGCTGAGCCATGGGGACAGGAGTTGTGTTCAGGGTGTATCAGTTGGGCCTGAGCTCCACAATTCTGCATTTTGATTAGTTGTGGTCTTCTGTAATGGTCTCTTGTACTTTGGGTATAAGGACACATGTTTATAATGCAGTTAGGGATTGCGTGTAAAGTTATGGGTTATAATTTCATCTCTAAGATCTGTTCTAGAGCTTTTGTTTGCACCTGAAAATCAGGTAAAAGACAATGAATGCCCTTGTAATTTTATAGCACTGTGAATTAAAGTCTATCCTAGTTATTACCTATACTTCCGGTTTTAACCTTATATCCCATCTTATTTATGCATTTTTCCTCGGCTGGAAGTGACAGCTCTTGAACAAGCTTCCTGTTGTTTTTATTCATAGGTCTTCCTCCCCGGGACAGCACCATTCTCCTCTGTCTTCTAGACATCACTCCTCATCCTCACAGTCAGGGTCATCTATTCAGAGACACTCTCCTTCTCCTCGACGGAAAAGAACTCCTTCCCCATCCTACCAGAGGACTTTAACTCCATCTTTAAGACGTTCTGCCTCTCCTTATCCAACCCATTGTCTATCTTCTCCTCAGAGAAAGCAAAGTCCTCCAAGACATCGCTCTCCAATGCGAGAGAAAGGGAGGCATGATCATGAACGGACTTCACAGTCACATGATCGGCGTCACGAAAGGAGGGAAGGTAAACTCTGTATATGTACTTTTTCTTTTTCAAAGAGTTTTTATACTTTATACTTGCACATCCACATTTATCATTATGTAAGGACTAGAAGAAGATGGTGTTGTGTTGAGTCTTCTGTAACATGCAGGCTGCAGCAATAGCAAATGCTTAAATGTAGAGAAATGCAAAGTGTTAAGTATGCACTAGTGAGCACTTAAAGGTATATAAGTTGGTGCCACCTTCTATGATATTAATGAGTACTTTCAGCCTCCTGAGTGTTAAAATATCACTTTCTATTTCTTGATGTGTTTTAAAAAAACAAGGAGAAAAATGAGCTGGGGACTTGGCTCAGTGATAGATGATTTGTGAATCTATAATATTCAGTCCCCAGCACTATAGAACAGACAGACAGACAACCCAAGGAAGGTAAAAGGAAGGAAAGCAGAAGATAAATGATCCAAGTTTAAAAGTACCAGAGATGTTTGATAAAGGCGGGGAGCCAGGGGACACTCCCAGGTCAGCCAGGTCAGTGCAGCTAACCCATGAGATTTCCAGGAATAATGGAAGTAAGCAATGGCTGGGAGTGTAGCCCAGTGAGAGTCCATGTGAGAGTCCTAAGCTTGATGCCCCAGCAGGCAATAGAACAGTTTTCCAGATCCCTGAAAACTTAAGTTCAGGCTGGATCTGCTCTCCCAGTTCAGGCTAAGATGTTATATAGAATAATAGTTCTCATCTCTTTGTGTGCTTTGTGTTTGTGTTGTCCACATGTATACATGTTCATGTGTGTGTGTGTGCACGTACTTGTGCAGTTGGCTGTACATGTGTGCATGTGGAGGCCAGAGTGTATATCCATCATTTGTCTTCCTCCTATTACTTATTTTTGAGACCCTATCTCACTGAACCTCAGCTCACTCACTGAGTAGGCTGGACAGTCCCAGGGATAGTTTTGTCTTTACCTTCCAAGAGTCATGATTACAGGTGGGTGCCACCACACCTGGTTAGACCTGGTTTAATTTTGTCATTTACCCTTATTCTCTCTTTTTCTGTTTAAAACATGAATCTTTTTGTAATAAAATGTTAAGAGCTCTGTGTGAAATATGTCATCTAGTTCCCTGAAACTATAAACAGAATTAGAGTTGTTTCCAAAACTGTGTTACAGAAACTCGAGGCAAAAGAGATAGAGAAAAGGACACCAGAGAAGAGCGAGAGTCTGAACATGACCACAGGGATGACAGAGAACCACGAGACAGCCGGGACCGGAGAGACACAAGAGACCGCAGGGAACTTAGAGACTCCAGAGACATGCGGGACTCCAGAGAGATGAGGGATTATAGCAGAGATGCCAAGGAGAGCCGTGATCCCAGAGATTCCCGGTCAGCTCGGGATGTCCATGACTACAGGGACCGTGAAGCTAGGGATGCTCATGCTCGAGATGTTCGGGATGCTAGGGATACTCGGGATATTCGGGATGTCCGTGATGTGCGGGATGTCCGTGATGTCCGCGATGTCAGGGATGCTCGCGATGTCCGGGATGTCCGCGATGTCCGGGATGCTCGGGATGTCCGGGATGTACGGGATGTTCGGGATGTACGGGATGCACGAGATGCTCGGGATGGTCATCGAAAGGAGGATGTATACCAGGAAGAAGCCCGCAGTTATGGCAGAAACCACCTGCGAGAAGAGAGTTCTAGAGTTGAACTAAGGAATGACTCTAGAAATGAGTCTCGAAGTGAAATTAGAAACGATCGGATGGGCAGAAGTAGGGGGAGAGGTCCAGAACTGCCTGAAAAGGGTAAGGTTTTTGTCATGTTAGTGAACCATATCTCATATAGACTATACAAAAGTGTTGAATAGCTAAGGTTTCTTTTCTAAATGCATGATTACTTATATTTATTGTTAGCGTTTAAAAGAATAATTTGATGTCAGTTGAATTCCGTATTGGAATTACTAACTTGAGCAGAAAAACCTAAGGGGAATTGGGTAAGTCATGCCCACTATACTTAGTGATATAGAGTACTACGAAAATTGTCTTCAGACAGTTTGGGTTCTCTGACCAATGTAGTTTTTGCTTGTTTGTTTTTTTGCTTGTTTTTCTAACTGTTCATAACATTTTAGAGTATAAATAAATAAATAAATAAATAAAACTTTATACTGTCTTGAGGAAAGATTATGACTGATAAGCTTGTTACATAAAGTTTATCTGTTAACTATTTTTTAAACTTCCTTTGTATAGGAAGTCGAGGAACAAGAGGTTCCCAAATGGATAGCCACAGTAGTGGCAGCAACTACCATGACAGCTGGGAGACTCGTAGTAGCTACCCTGAAAGAGACAGATACCCTGAGAGAGACACTCGGGACCAAGCAAGGGATTCTTCCTTTGAGAGAAGGCCTGGAGAGAGAGAGCGTCGGGATAACAGAGAACGAGGTTTGTCAATAGAGATACAGCCTTTAGTGCTTAACAGCTGGGAAATTGTTCCTTAAATTGATATCAAGTCACATTTAGCATGAAATACAGTTTAGGATCCATACTTGGTAACATATTTGAAGCTATTCATTTAATCTTTGTGTGTGTAGGAGTGTGTCATTAGCTACCAGCACCTAATAAAAGCATCTGAAGAACTGGGGTTGCGCTATTGCGTGTAGTAGGTAGCTCCTTAAAGAATATGTTATTGTGTACCTTTATCAGGCAAGCCCCTGCAGTTGAAGGACCTGGCTACTCAATAATTAGCTGTTGCAGTAAGAGATCAGCTCAAGAAGGGGGTGGGGGTGAGGGAGAGGGAGAAGAAGAAGAAGGAAGGCAGGGAAAGAGGGAAATTGAGAAAACAGGGCAAGTGTGTTGATAGTTCTGAGGTGTGTCCAGAAAATCAAGATGCTCATATTCTATCCTGAGAGTCTGTACTTGGTATAGCTAATTTATTTTGTATATCTCAAGTAGAAATTTCCTGATAATCTATTAAATGATCTTATAAATTTGTGTTGAAGCTGGATTACTAGAAAGTTCATAAGGATTAGATGCAGAATAAGAGTCTCTTTGATACTATCTACTGACTTTAGCTTTGTTTATTAAACATCATGAAAAGATATTTATGCAAAGGTGTAAAGGTAAGAGAAATAGCTAGCTTTGCAAGATGATAAGTCCTATTGAGAATAAAGAGTAGGTACAAATTCCCAAAGATGGGTGGTACTTTACCATGTCCCAGAGTATGAAAGAAACTGGCATGGCTATAGTTTGGTGAGCAGGGGGAAGATGGAGAGAGGTTAAGAATGGATATAGACTCTGGTGTACCTTGTCTCACTTTAATACAGGCAGACAGCTGAGATGGGATGATTGCCAGGACTATGTAAAATTCTGTTAGCCAAAGTAACAATTCTGTGAAATATTGTGAAAGCTCCCTTAAGTAGAGAGGTCAGCTTGCTGGAAGGAACACTGAGAAAGAGTAGAATGGTCTGGTGCATAGGCAGCCATGTAGGCCTGAGAGACTCATCTGCTCCCAGGTAGCAGGCAGGGAGGTTACGAGGTTGGAGTGTGGTCTCCTGTAAAGGCAGCCGGAGCAGAGACTAAAGAGGGCCTATAGCACAGACTGTAAACAACCTAGGTCAGACTGGAATGGTCAGATTTCATTGCTTTCCACTGCTTACAAATAGCTGCTTATAAGCATGCTGATCCGAGTTTCTATGAGAAACATACTGTGCATCTGCCTGGGAAACTGAAGGCAAAGATACCGACCCCTTAGACTATTGATGATGTCATCCTCTGACAGAACTGAGGAAGTTCTGCATTAATGTGGCACCTGTAGAGACGGACTGGAAAGTAAAGGAGTGTTAGAGTAAAATCACTGTTCATATGTAGAATGGGATTGGGAAGAACATGAAAACACAGCTTTGAAGAATAAATACATTTTTGGGGAGAGATCTGAAGGAAGACAGTTTGGCATGTTACTGTAGTGTTTATAGATCCTTTGTATTTTCCTTTAAGATGGGAAGTTTTGGTTGGGATTAGAAATGTTTCATTTGCCCTTCAAATGAGTGGAGTCCAGCTCCTGGTGCTACTGCACTAGAGATTACTGATAAATTACCAAATTGGTTTTTTGTTTTGTTTTTTTCAGGTTATTTCATAATGGTGATTTTAGTTATAACTACTAAACCAGAAATTCCCCCTAATATAGATCTGCTGCAAAAAAGTTATGATACAATACATGCATATAAAGTTGTAATGGATTTCAGCAAGAGTAACAAAGAGTAAGGAGGACAGACTTTTGGCTCCAATAGGCTTGATTAACTGGCAAAGTTACCAGAATCACTTTCACACCACTGGGACTGCTAAGTTTTTAAAGAAGGAGCAATAAAGACTCAGTAGGATTTCACTGGGTTTGAACTTTAAACTTGTATGAACTTTTGAAAGGGGCCAGTAAACTCTGTGGAGGAATTTAAGAGAGTCTTGTCTTGTTTGCTTTGTTTTCATCAGGGATAAGGCAAATTCAAGTTACTGTGTTGAACCTAGAAATATTCTAATACTATCTACTTAACAGACATTGTTGTCGCCAGTCTGTTGAGCATGATGTACCATGGCTTATTGAGCACCAACCAGTAACCATGGTTATATAGCTTGAGAGTGGTCTGCAGAGTACTGTGTCCTTGGTCCCATGGCTATGTGGAGAGAAGAGCCTGTGCCGTTCATTCCCCAGGGTACAGGTTTAATCCAGACTAGTTTCTTATTGAGCAGCATGTATCCAGTTTCTCTGTGGGACTTGTATATGATTAGGGGAGGGAAGCACTTAAGAGGCAATGAGTCAGTTATTTTAAATGATATGTCATTTTGTAAATTTAATAATTTTAATGTTTTTGGGCATCAGTGCCCCAAATTCTAGCTTATTAAGAATTAATATTGCAGCTGTAAGTTTTAAACATTGGTTTGTTCTTTATTTTCTCACATTATAGCTGTGTTTTGGTATGTGTATATTTGGGGCTGAAATTAGAGCTGTGACTTATAAGGGAAATGTTTTCCTTCAGCTCCTATGTTCTACACCTCCTGCTGTCCCTATCCTTTGCCACCAGTTTTCTCAGGTCCTGCTGGGGGACAGAGAAGATAAGAGGTGAAGGGTAGAGATGGCAGGAATGAAGTAGTGGGCTGAAGGCAGAATAGCAAGCATGTAGGATAAAATCAAGGATGGATTGCTACAGGGTGGATGTTTGTGGGAAGCAGAAAGCAAGGTAGCTAGAGGGCAAATGAACATCATCTTTAAGAAAGTAGTTGTTAAAGATTCAGACTGTAAGTGTAATACTTGATCTATACTTTGTTGCTGCTGATACTCTATACTCAGATACAATTTAAGACTTACCTATAGGATATCTGACAAATCAATCACTGACAAACTTGATTTTTATTGTAGATCAAAGACCAAGCTCACCTATTCGCCATCAGGGAAGGAGTGAGGAGCTTGAGCGAGATGAAAGAAGAGAGGAACGAAGAATAGACAGAGTGGATGAGAGACGAGATGATAGGGTCAGAGACAGAGATAGGGATCGAGAGCGAGAAAGGGAGAGGGAGCGGGAGCGGGAACGAGAGCGGGAGCGAGAAAAGGAAAGAGAAAGAGAACTAGAAAGAGAGAGAGCTAGAGAGCGGGAAAGAGAGAGAGAGAAAGAGAGGGAGAGGGAGCGAGAACGAGAGAGAGATCAGAGAGATCGTGACCATGATCGAGAGCGAGAAAGAGAGAGGGAGCGAGAGAGGGAAAAAGAACGGGAGCGAGAAGAGAGAGAGAGGGAGAGAGAAAGGGAACGGGAACGGGAGAGAGAGAGGGAACGGGAGCGGGAGAGAGAGCGAGAACGGGAGCGGGAGAGAGAGAGGGCCAGAGAAAGAGAAAAAGAAAGAGAACGGCAAAGAGAGTGGGAAGATAAAGACAAGGGACGCGATGACCGGAGGGAGAAGCGCGAGGATATTCATGTTCGAGAGGACAGGATCCCCAGAGACAGCCACGAGGAGAGGAAGTCCAAGTAAGGAGAGTGGGACCTCAGTTGAGAAGAGCCCGCCCACCCGGGCTTTGTGGGTGTTTGGTATTTTGCTCTGCTCTGCTCCACTTGCCTGTACTGCAGTCACTTCATGGGTATGTGTGGATACACCCTACAGACGTGTATTTGATGAATTTGCCAGGCTGTGGTGACACATGGTTTTAATCCAGCACTCATGGGCAGAAGCAGGTGGATCTCTGTGAGTTCAGGGCAGCCAGAGCTGCATAGAGAAGCCCTGTCTCAAACAAACAAACAAAAAAGAATAATGAATGCAAACCTCAAATATTGTAGGCAAATGGACATTTCTCTTGAATTTTGTCTCTTAAGACTAAGATTTTTAAGTCTTTATCTGTTATATGGTTCCATGATTTGATTAATATTTTTCGTGTATCTATTGTCTAATAGTAGCAAGTTTTTCTGATTTTTTTTTTTTTTCATATCTAACCCACCTAAAAATTGAACCTAGAAATTTAGGAATGATGCTAACCAAACAATAGTTACATGGGACTAATAAATGCCTTCATATTTTCATTGCTTGTTTGTCTCAGTGCCCTGAACTTACCTACAACTTTTTAGGAAAACATTGTTTCATGTAGTTTTGCTGAGTTACCATAGTGTTTGTTTTATTATTCTAATGGTTCATATGCTCATATGAGTGACCCTGTTCATATGGTCACTCATCTATGTAAGGAACTGTTATTCTTTCTCACCTTTTTATCCTGGTATCTAGAAACAGTGTTAACATTTAATGGGGAAAAAAAAAAGTCAGAATTTAATGAGCATATAAGATAACACTAGAATAATTTACACAGGTTGTTTAAGCCACTAAGTTGAAGTTTAGTTATAAAAACAAATATGTAAGCACATGAATTATCTTTTGTTGTTGTTGTTTGCCATTAAGCAAGTGACTTGGTTCTTTGATGATGAAAGGGATTTTTACAATGTACCCAGTATGCCCACGTGCTACTAGATTTATCACATCATTAGTTTAGCTCACTTTAGTCATATAAGAGGGGCTTTTACTTTTCTCTCAGTTTCAGATAGGAGAACTTTGGTTTGGGGACTATAAGGAACTTACTTAGGTTGCATGAAGTTAATCTGGCTGTAAGCCACACTCACAGCTTTTGAACTCCTTACATAACTCTATAGAGTTTTTAATCCTCTTCTCAGCATGAGGCATATAAAATTGACCAATTGTATTACAGAAGACATTAGTGTATTGATTTCTCTGCTGTATGTTCCCAGCTTGGAGTATTTAGATCTGGCAAGTTTCCCATGAGTGTTTCATGTGTGTGTGAAGAGGAATGTCCCTGTGGAGTTTTAACTCACAGATGTATGTTTTAGCAAATAAAGAAACTTTATTAAAAGCCCAGATGTCCTTTCTGAGTATAGCTCTGACAGCGTTACTTTCTGTAATTGTACGTTCTACTTATGTGAAGTAGCACTGGTCAAAAGCAGAGTACAGAAGTCTTTTTTTTTTCCCATGTGGAACATTATAACTTCTGTTTGTCCAAATTTAGGAAGCGCTATAGAAACGAAGGGAGTCCCAGCCCCCGGCAATCCCCCAAGCGCCGGCGGGAGCATTCTCCTGACAGTGACACCTACCACAGCGGGGATGACAAAAGTAAGTAGTTGTATTCTGTCTGTGCATGCTCATTGTGGGCATGAGTCAGTCCATCCTCTGACCGATGAGCCAGACTTCTTAGATTGCCCTTGTTCTATGCTGTTAAGTGTTTCCTTATGTGATGGAGTGTGTAAGGAATACTGTTTTTACACCAGGCTACTATCTTTCCTAATATTGGTTGTTAGAGATGTGTTTTTATTTTTATTCCCATTTTGAAATGAAAACTGAGTTTGAACTTTGAATGTGATGTGTTCTATTTACTGATCTAATGAAGCTGTGACTACTTTTATGTTTCTGTATAGATGAAAAACATAGACTCTTGAGCCAGGTTGTTCGGCCACAGGAATCTCGTTCTCTCAGCCCATCCCACCTCACAGAAGACAGGCAAGGTAGATGGAAAGAGGAGGATCGTAAATCAGAAAGAAAGGAGAGTTCCAGGCGCTACGAAGAGCAAGAACTCAAAGAGAAGCTTTCTTGTGGCGACAGGCAAAGGGAGCAGGTCGAAAGCATGGATGGCTCGAGAGTGCGCGCCCAAGACCTCCTCAGCCATCGCCAGGCTGAAGACCGAGACCGTGATGGGTCTGAGCGAGTCCACGATGAAAAGAAAAAAGCAAAAGCCCCGAAGAAACCTGTAAAGAAAAAGAAGGAGGAGGATGTTGGAATAGAGAGGGGCAACCTTGAGACACATGAGGATAGTCAGGTGTTTTCACCAAAAAAAGGTCAGAAGAAGAAAAACATCGAAAAAAAGCGTAAAAGATCCAAGGGTGATTCTGATGTTTCTGACGAAGAGGCAGCCCCACAGAATAAGAAGAAGAGAGGTCCACGCACACCCCCTCTGGCCATCAAGGAGGAGCTGATTGACATTTCCACTGACAAGGATGGCATCCTCGAGGATCCACTGAAGAAAGAAGATACAGCCTTTAGTGACTGGTCCGATGAGGATGTGCCTGACCGCACAGAAGGGATGGAAGCTGAGCACACCGCAGCCACTGCCACTCCTGGTAGCACCCCTTCTCCGTTGTCTTCTCTTCTCCCTCCTCCGCCCCCTGTGGCTGCTGCCAGTACTGCAGCCACTGCTCTTTCCTCCTCAGCTGTTTCTGCTACCACCTCTGCCACCGCTTCAAGCTCTGCTGCCACCTCCAATACCAATGGCAGTGAAGACTCACATAGAAAGTGCCACAGGGCACGAGGGGAGAAGGTAGAGGTATCTCATGTGACCCTAGAAGACACACCTCATCGCAAGCTGGTGGATCAAAAGAGAAGCAGCAGTCTGGGAAGCAATCGAAGTCACCGCAGCCATACCTCTGGTCGCCTACGCTCCCCGTCTAATGATTCTGCTCATCGAAGTGGGGATGACCAGGGTAGTCGGAAGAGAGTGCTCCATAGTGGCTCCAGGGATAGAGAGAAAACAAAAAGCCTGGAAATCACAGGAGAGAGAAAATCTAGGATCGATCAGTTAAAGCGTGGAGAACCCAGTCGAAGTACTTCTTCAGGTAATAAATTGAGTTGTGATCCTGTTGTTCTCTTATGGAGAAACATGAGTTGTGATCCTGTTGTTCTCTTATGGAGAAACATATACAGTGGGTCTTCGTGGTGTGTTACTGATCAGGCTCGTGTGTTTTAACTATCTTTCTCTCCGCCGCCTGCAGTTTTGACCATAGAAAATATGATAGGGAAGGAGTGGAAGACTAGAAAAATCAGCTGTGTCAGTGCCTAGGCTTGTGTGTGTGTTACAGACGCTTTGGTCAGTAGTGAAAATAGATAAGGACAGTGGAGAAAACATTTTAATTAGCACTGTAAAAAGTACATTTTTTCTTCAAAGTGAGTTTGGATGTATGAAATTACAGATGTAGAAAAATATAAGTATATAAACAGAACATGTAGAAAATAGAAACGTTATAAATTGTGAGGGACTGTAAAATAAGCATTCTGCTCCTGTTTCTGTGTTAACTTTACTCATGTGCACTCGCTTCAGATCGCCAGGATTCCAGAAGCCATAGCTCAAGAAGGAGCTCTCCTGAGTCTGATCGGCAGGTTCACTCAAGGTCTGGGTCATTTGACAGTAGAGACCGACTTCAAGAACGAGATAGGTATGAGCATGAGAGAGAGCGGGAGAGGGACCGGAGAGATCCCAGACAGCGGGAATGGGATCGCGAAGCCGAGAAAGAGTGGCCTCGGACCAGAGACCGAGACAGACTTCGGGAACGAGAGAGAGACCGGGACAGAAGGAGAGACTTGGACAGAGAAAGGGAGAGACTGATCGCTGACCCCACGGAAAGGGACAGAGAACGAGAGAGAACTTTTGAGACATCTCAGATGGAATCTGGGAAACGAAGTGAAATCAAATTAGAGAGTGAACATGAGAGAGATCTGGAAGGCAGCTCCCGGGACTCCGTGGCCTTGGACAAAGAAAGGATGGACAGAGACCTGGGCTTTGTGCAGGGATTTGAAGATGTGAGTAAAGCCGAGAGGACAGAGAGTCTGGAAGGTGAGGGCGCCACTCTTCTGTTGTCTTCCCCATTCCTTTTCCAGTTTTCTGTTAAAGTCCTCCGTGAATGAGTAGATGAACTGATGCGCTGTGACAGTGGAAGTAGATGGATGAGTTAGGGGAGCCTGTGAGAGTAAAGATGTGTTCATCTCAGTGGTCGTCCAGGCGGCTTTCTCAGAGAGCTTAGCTTAATGAGGTAAACAAGTAGTGACTAAGACAGGAGGTGGGGAGCAGAGCTCCACAACAGTCACTTCCATCACTGCCTTTAAAAGTTGACATAAAGATCACTTAGTTGCATAACTTATGCCCTGTAATAACATTACATCTTATTCTTACATGTTAAAACATGATCAGCTCAGCATGATGGCTCACACCTACGGAGCTGCCTCCAGGAAGGAAGGCTGAGGCCGGAGAGTCAGGTTCCAGTCAGCAGTCAGCCTGGTCTATAAAGCAAGGCCTTGTCTCAACATGTGACAAAAATTGAAGTGGAGCATTAAATAGCCGTTAGTGATTCCTGCTTGCTAGGGCAGTAGAAGAAGAGCGTGTTGTAACCCCACTCCCAAAACCTCCTGAGTGGCAGGTAAACTGAGGAAGCCTGACGGCATCCTCTGCTCTTCAGTCAGAATACTGGGCCACATCAACCAGTGACCCAGGCAGAAGCAGGCTTAAGTCCGTGGAGCCCTGGTCCCCACTGGCTCTCCCGCTACCTTTCACTCCTACTGTGTCAGGCAAACTGACTCACTGAGGGGTGAGGGATAGTGACTTTAGTTAAAAGAAAGTTATTACAACCAGTTCAGTTTGTTAGAGTTCAATTCAGTTTAATTATGTAGAAAATCTAAACTTCCTTTAAAACCATGACTTATATATCTCATATTATTTATGCTCAAAATTAAGGTGAAATGTAATAAGAAAGCTAAGGTAGAAATGCCCTTAAGTCAAGTGTGTGCGTGCGTGCGTGCATGCGTGTGCATGTGTATGTGTGTGTGTGTGTGTGTGTTTAAAACAGGTGTTACTAAGCTGCCTAATCAGAATGCCAAGAGATGTAAGCAGTCACTTTTTAAATTAGTGGATTTTACTATGAGTCAAATTCTGTCTATAGCAGTTTAAAAGTAATAAAACATCCTTGTTTGTGAATTCATGCCCAGGCCACAGACAAACTGACTCTGGCATGTCTGGTCTCTCATCCTTCTTCAGCCTCCTTTTTTCCCTTTGTCATCTCCTTCTCGCTCTGACAAAAGAAACATAATCTATTACTTGCCTTCTGGAGTTTTCTCTGCTAAATACAGCTGCTCTTTGAGCCTCCACTATGCTGTGTCTGTAAGCAACCCTGCGCTGTATCAGAATGGCTTTCCCATGGTTTCCTGCTGTTGATGAATTCCGTCCTTTGTCATCAGGACTATGTCAAGACACACCATGCTGTTCATGCTTATTAGCCTGTGTGTGCACTCTCCACCTAATATTTCTTGGTGAACTATATGTACCTCAGGTTAACAAGAAATGGCTTCTGAGAATTCTTTGGAAATTCTGCCTCCCAGACTCTTCAGTTTTACTGTCCAGATTTACGTCATTGTTCTGACATAGCCTTTCATTTCAATTTAGCAGATTATAAGATTTTGTTTTGTTTGGGTTTCTTAATTTGATTGTTTTGTTTTGCTGTATAATAGCATTGGCCTGTATAGTAAAATTTAGAAAGGTGGATTGTTACATCTGTTGGTTGTATAACTTCCGGTATGCCTGTTTTTTCCATTTAAGAAAACATCTAAGTTTCCATCACATTACATTCTCATCTCAATTTGGAGTATAAGTAGCATCGGGTCACAAGTTATGGTTCTAATGGAAGTGCAGCCTTAGGATCTAATTGAATATAATTGAACTAGTCATTATAATAGGTCTTTTAGGACTGGAGTCACTGCCTTCATCCTGAATATTTTATTTGTTTACTGTGACCACAGATAAAAATGCTGTATCATGTAAATATTTTACTCAGCTTATGGTAGAAAAAAGTGAGTGAGATAAACTTGTGTGTACATTTATTTTTACAAATTTATTAGTATAATAATATTAGAATTGTTTGCCTTGGAGATGAATTGGTGGAGAATAATCAGTAAACCATTGTTGGGGGAGGAGGCTCTGCTGTGGAAGAGGTTCAGGAGACCACGGTGGTGCAACTTTCATGAGGTATTACACATGGTGGCGTGAGCTTTTCAGTGATGCACATGCCTGAGACTCACCAGTGCTTCCATGGTCCACTCAGCTGAGAACAGCACCAGGGCCAGCATCTGCTGCTGCACCCAGCAACCAGCTCATGATCTAGTTGGCAGTACTGCAGCTGCTGTACCTGTGAACTGTGCCTCAGGGCACACGCTGTGGCTCTCCATCGATGGAGGCGTTGGTAGTGGTCAGAATGCCTTCTACCTTATGCCAGAGGCTCAGAGCCAAGCTGGTGTAGCAGCAATCTGGGAGTCATTGATTTTAGAGCTAGAGTATGCCCGGAACTAGGGTAACAAAGTGGATTCATCTAACCAAGATTTTCAATCTGAAGAAATCAAAAGTCAGTTCTGGAAACCAACCAAGTTACATAGCATAAAAATGTAATTGGTTGAGAAGGTATAAAATCCTAGGTTACACTTTTCTTGTTAGGAACAGCTTCATTACTCAGCATGGCCAAAGAAGGACGTTTATGGAAGTCCACTAAAGTGTCCTGCAGTGGCCTCACAAACCAGCATATGTTGCTACTACTGAGAATAATTGAGTACATAAAGGGATTTTCTTTTGAAAAGTAGAAAAACTATTAGAATTATTAGAACTACTTTATAGCTTCAAACTTTTTATGCTGCAGATGAATACCCATGAGCCTGTTGTTACAGTTTGAAAACAAGGGCTATAGATCCATAAAATATGTAGCTTAGAAATAATTAAGCATATTTATAGTTTGGGGACTGGGTTTACAACTAACTCAGCAGGAAATAAAAGCTTAGCCAGGGAATAGTGGGGGAAAGTCGATAAAAATAACAAAATAGGATTTATACTACTGATGCCAACAAGACACTTTGGTAGTAGATTACAGCATTCTTCCAAAAATTTTATTCAGTAAGGAAAACATTGAGACAGAAGTGGAATGGAGAGTTAGTAGAAATGAAATGCATTTTCATATCTGTGCTCACAGCTAAAAAGCTCATATAATGAGCTAAATATCATAGACTAAGATTTAGCTTATACTGTAGTTTAAAATAGATTTGCAAGTTTTTAAAATGAGTTTATTTGGGTGAAAAATTACTATTGCCTTTAGAAATTAGATTTTCTTAAATGTTCAGGTGTTATTATTGAAAATTAACAGACAAAAAGAAGACACGAAGTAGGAGGGAACGTGTTGAGGAAGAGCTCCAGCAGAAGGAAAGGAAGGAAGGGAGGCAGGGGTGAAGTGGCACAGTTGAGTGTGCACGTGGACGAGCTGTCAGCATAGCGACCTACTCAACATTATCTAAGACTTTAATTGGGGCCTCACAGCACGTTTGTATATTGCTGCTATATTGTTAATATTCAGAATGTGACTAGTAAAAAATTTCAGGTTAACGTATCAAGTGTTTGACTTAGAAATGTAATTTTCTGGTTAAAATAATAAAACAAACTTTTTTATGGCTTATTATTATGCCCAGTGCTATCTGCCTTTTAATTCCACTTTTAGTTTTTATAACTCTCTTTTAGTTTTTATTTATTTATTTTTGACATGAACTTCCTTTGTCTGTTTAGCAGGAGATGACGAATCCAAGTTAGATGATGCACATTCATTAGGATCTGGTGCTGGGGAAGGATATGAGCCCATCAGTGATGACGAGCTAGATGAAATTCTGGCAGGGGATGCAGAAAAGAGAGAGGACCAGCAGGAAGAAGAGAAGATGCCAGGTAACACGCTGCAGAGCTCAGAAGTGCAGTGTGGGGAAAATGCATGCTTTGTTCTGTTCTGCCGTAAGAGGTGGTAAGGGGCATTTAGCTCTTCCCATTAATACAGACGCACGTGCAGTGTGTGCATCTGTATTCTTAATTGACACTCCCTGTGGAAGCATGTCCTAGGGAAGAGCAGAATTGTAAGAGTTCTTTTCCAGAGTTTAAGATTCATATCATCTCACCCAGAACCTCACTACATCCCAGCTGCTTGCCAGTGTCCACTATGGCAGGTATGCAATGCAGGACTTCACAACTGCAGTGGGCTCAGCCAACTTTTTTAAACAACTTTCAAAAATAGACGTAGCTGAAGTTTGTTTGAGCACAGCTGATATAGTTCCTTTTCTGAAATGTGTCCATTCTGTGACTGTTGTCTTACTGTGCTGCCTGTGTCCCTTGCCTGGCTCACTCGAGTGAGTACTGGGAAGCAACACTCCTGACCGTTTATTTTCGTGTTGGAGACAGGCTCTCATGTAGGCACTCCAAGCTGACTTTGAACGCCCTGCATAACTGTCAGTGACCTGCCTGCACCTCCCCAAGCCCCAGGTTACAGGCATTGCCTGTTGTTTTGTTTTCTTGTTGTTCTTACAATAAGGAGTTACTTGGCTTGGTCTGGATCTGTATAATATTCTTATTTCCTTTGACCTTTTATTTCCTAACTTATAGATATAATTTGTCACATCCTCTGCAGTAGATTGTCTGCTGTGTGTTACTAGTCACTGTGTTACTCTTTTATATTCAATCACTTATCTTTTTGTTGGATGGGCATATGCCACGGGGCATGTGTGGCACTCAGAGGGACAACTTTTCCTAGGCAGTTCTCTGTCCTCCATGTGGGTTCCAAGAATCAGGCTGAGGCTGGCAGCTCTGACTACAGGCACCTTTACCTGATGAGCCTCCTCAGCAGCCTCAGACGGCCGTTTCTTAATATAAAGTAAAGTCCTCTTCCGTTCCTGAACTATTTTACAGATCCATTAGATGTAATAGATGTGGACTGGTCTGGACTAATGCCAAAGCACCCGAAAGAACCGAGAGAGCCGGGGGCTGCACTCTTAAAGTTCACACCTGGAGCCGTTCTGCTCCGAGTTGGGATTTCTAAAAAGTTGGCTGGTTGTGAGCTCTTTACCAAAGTTAAAGAAACATGTCAACAACTTCTAGAAAAACCCAAAGGTAACTTTATTTTGCCTTAACTGTATAACATGCTGTAATTATTAGTGTGTTCTTGGGAAGGATTCCATTTGGTTGTCTTGTAGAACTTGTGCTCTAGGAACAGTTTTAAGGAGTTATTTATATTATATTAATTCTTAAGTTCAAGAAAAGCTTAATTCTGACAAAAACACGAGAAAAATAAGAAAATGAACTTTCTATATCAAAAATGTTTTTGAAGGCTGGAGGTTTGTCTCAGTGACTGAGTGTAAGCAGGACTTAGCAGCCTTAGACTCAATTGCAGCCCCACAGAAAAGAGAAAATTGCTTTTTAACACAGAAGTTCCAGTGTCAGAATACACAGCTTTGCCCAAGGCTAAACAAAGCAGTTCAGGATGTCGGTATTTTTTTTCCTAAGCAAATAATGGATGACTTCACAACCTTTTCACCTGGTAGCAAGCACAGGAATGTACCCAAGTGCAAAGTCTAAGTGAAGCCTTTCATAGAATGGTTTAGCTTGGTGGGCAGGGTCGCTGCTGTGATCCAGAGAGCACCCTGCTTGTCACCTAGTCTCTGTCTGTTGCTGTGGGTTGTGGGTGGAGTACTCACAGCACCGAGGTCTTTGGACTGCAGTGAGGGGCAGACTAGTGCGAGCAGTGCCTAGAACGGAGTAGTGTTGTGCTCTGACTGTTAGTATTTACTCAGAAAGTATTTCACCGTATCACAACAACTTAGCAAAACTGAACCTTTTAATGTATGGATATGGGTGGTTTTGTTCTGATGTTTGTTTTGTAGATTACTAAAACTTTTGTCAACAAGAGACTGAGCAGATTCTTAAATAAGGGGAGGGAGAAAAGGTGAAGGCACCATTACTATGTTTGTTTTGGCTTTTTTGTTTGTTTTTTTGTTTGGGGGCAGGAATTGTTTTAAAAGTGTCATGAGCCTGTGTCCTTTTGCCTAGTTCCATAATCAGTAAAATTTCTTAATTTTAAGACTACTAATTTTGTAATTGTGAACATTTTGTAACCTGAAAAATGATCTGAAGGTTCTTACCACATTCTTTTCACTTTGGTTAGATCTATGGCCCGGGGGGGGGGGGGACGACTCCTCTAACCCCTGTTTTTTTGTCTACTTTATCCCATCCTAATTTTTTAATAATAATTTCTGGGTGTGTGTGTCTGTGTGTGTACATACACACATGCATCTGTGTGTCTGTCTATGTGTCGCTGTGTGTGTCAAGCTACGTGTTTTCTCTTTCCCTTACATGGTTTGATTGAAAGCCGTGTTATTGTGTCTTAGCACATTGTCCCATGTGTCTGAGGTGTCTGGCTAACACCTAGCTGTGCTCACAGCAGAGGTCCAGAGGCCACCATCTCTGCTGTGACTGCGTTTGAATCTTGCTGTAGAACAGTCCTGAGATGTAGGACTGTAGTGGGATTTACTGTTAGGCCAGACACTGAGTCTGACCTAAACACTCTTGTTTGACCTTTCTCCCAAGTCAGTAGTCAGTGGACTCGTTCTCCCTCTGAAGTCTGCTTTTGGCACATCTTAAATTTAAAATAACATCACACTACTGTTCTTATTAAGATGAACAAGGTGCCTGTGTGTTGAAGGTCCGTTCATGGGAGACCATTGCTGCTTGCCTTGACAAGTCATTCACTCTGGTTTAGTAAATCAGAGGTTCTTGAAGTATTCAGTTAAGTCAGTGGTGACACTTCCCTATTAGGGAAACTTAACGTATACTTGTTTTGATTGAAAGATGCAGACAGCCTTTTCGAACATGAACTAGGGGCTCTCAACATGGCTGCTTTACTTCGAAAAGAAGAGCGAGCAAGTCTTCTTAGTGACCTGGGACCGTGTTGCAAAGCATTGTGTTTCAGACGGGACTCTGCGATCCGGAAGCAGCTTGTGAAGAACGAAAAGGTACCACGCGGTGGTTGGTAGGAAGAGTATATTTTTCATCTTAACTGTTGTGTGAATTTGCTTTCCTAGTCTCTCAGGCGCATACAGGAAGACTTCATGCACAAAAGTCGATTCATTCTGTGAGCTGTTTTGCCTGTGAACAAAGCTCCTTAAGATAAGCAGACTGTGTGTCAGAGCGTGTGTCAGTATTTACTACAGAGTAATGCAGGTGATTTAACATCAGAAAGGATCTCCTGAGAAGTTGGGAGAGGCTTAGGCTTTTTAAAGTTAGAAACTGGGACTCTAGGTGAGTGTGGAGGACATGTGACAAAAGAAGCTGGCCAGTAACGTTAGAAAGTGCTAAGATTCTACAGGAGTCCACAGGAAAACATTGAGTTTTCTTCCTATTAAATTTCTATAAAGAAAAAGAGATTTGGGGAGATTAAATTTATAAAACAAAAGATATAAACCCTCTCTAAAGATTAAAATGAACACAGATAGGTGGGATGGGAGACTTTTTAGAAAGTCAAGTCTATGTGGCTAGAGAGCTGGCTCAGTGGTTCAGAGCACTTAGTGCTTTCCCAGAGTGCTGAAGTTCAGTTCCCAGCACCCTGTTGGGTGGCTCACAGCCACCTATATCACTCCTACTCCAGGGCGCACCCTTTCTGGATTCTGTGTGTTCTCTCTCCCTTTCCCTCTCCCTCTCCATCTCTCCCTTCCGTTCAGCTTCTCCCTCTGTTTGTCTCCTGCCCTCTTTCCTTCGCTCCCTTCCTCCCTCCCTCCCTCCTTCCCTCTCTGTCTCTGTCTCTATCTCACTGTCTCCTCTTCCTCCTCCCCCTCCTTCTGTCTGTCTGTCTCTGTCTTTCCATCTCCTCTGTCTATCTTATCTTTCCCACATAAAGTCTGCATGTCCTTAATATCTCATTCTGCTGCCTAGGTGCTATCTCTCCTGGCAGCCTTTCTCAACTCAGCGTTTATCTGAGTATTACCATCCCCCATCCCTAAGCATGTATGTATAGCAATAGTCACCAGTATCCTATTATAATTTCAGTTTTAAGTTACATTTGTATCATGTTATGGCTGATTCTAATAAGGAGTGCCAGTATCTTCAAGATACTGACCACTTTGTGTAAAATATATTTTATGGTACTTCTTGGTTCCTCCCTAATATACTGCTGTGTCCCTCAAATACAATAACAACTCAAAAGCCCTGAACAATCTCAACGAGAATTGTTTAGAGCCTTATACCTTGTAATTCAGAGTACAGATAATTAATGGACCATATGACACATTGTGACATTTAATGATTCATTATAAATGGCTTAATTGATCCATCTGCAGAGGGAATTGTGAGTGTTCAGATTTCTCAGTGTTAAGGACATGAGCAGTAGCTGGACCTGGGGAACTCTTCTGTAGCCTGGGAGCTCTGCTCAGGGGGAGGAGGAGGGTCTTAAGCTGGAGACCAGCCTGGGTTACAAATAACAGCACATGCTGAGAGAAAGGACAGACTGGAAAACAGTTTTAAATGCTCAGAAGCCCCATGAAGAATACTGAGATTAAGTTTTATGTCACTACAAAAGAGAAGAATAGAACAGGGCTATTTCCTGGAATAAGAGATAGATTTTTCTTCAGTGACAAAAAGTGGAAAAACTACTAACCACATACTTGACATTGTCACTTTATAGGAGAATTACTTTGAAGTGTTTAAGTATAAAAGCACCGTAGGAAAAAATAAGGAAAGACAACTCGAAGCTATTGTAAATGAGTTTTAAAATCATTTTAGCATTATAACATATAATATACAGCAAATAAAAGGAAGGAAATAATAGATTAACAAAATTGGAGACAGACATTAGAAAAATACATAGTGAAACCAAAAGCTGTTTTTTATTTGTTTGTATGTTTGGTTTTTCAAGAAATTAATAGTCTACTAACTAAACTAAGAAAGAAAACACAAATGAACTGTAACGAGAAAAGTTGAGATGACACTACGAATGCCATAGTGACAGGAGGGTAGTGGGGCCCAGATGTGGCTCCCTAATAGAGGGCTCTCCTGGCAAGCCCAAGGCTCTGGGTTCAGCCCTCAGCACTGAGCACCAAATCAAAAGAAGAAAAGAAAAAGGTTGCGTTAAAGTTCAGTTTAGTAGCAACGAATGGACTGAGTCCACAAACTGCCAAGTCTGTATAAGAAGGAATAGAAGACTTCAGTTTAGATCCTTCTAAAAATGAAACTTCCACCCTGGACATTCATGCTTGCAAATCTGCTAAGTATTAAAACAAAAGAAAAGAAGAAAACCAAATAACAACAAATCAAACACTGGTTCTGCACAGTGTTTCCTTCCCAGCTTATGCCACAGCTCCAGCATTGCAAGTAGTCTGAGAAAACTGCTGCTCACCCCTCTCATGCCGACAGTCATAAAGATCCTACAAAATGAAATGAATCCTGTATTACAGTCAAATATGGGTTACCCCAGGAATGAAAGACTAGCCGGTGTTCTAAAATCATTCACTGTCATCTATATATCAGACTAAAAAGAAAAAAATACATGATCATATCATGCAATAGTTAAGATTATTGTTCTCCCTAGAAACTGGTCTACAGATCTAACAAAATTCTAATAAAAATCCAACCAAGATTTTTGTACTCTTTGTGAGATAAACAAGCTGATTCTAGAGTTTATGTGAAATCTCATATCATTTTTATACACACACATACACACATGAATAAACAAATGGGAGAATTTATCTATTAATTTCAAGATACTGTGAAATATACATTTAGAATAATGCTGTATAGATAAAAGAATAGAATTTCAGTCAAATGGAAGTAAGCAGATTGCACAAGTAGACAGACAGAAATGTAGCCAGTTAAGAGGGACAGGAGAGTATAAAATAGTTTCAATTTTTAAAATTTTTTGTAATGAAATAATCATTTTATAAATTGAGACACTGGTTAAAAAAAGAAAACACAAACAGTGGGAGACAGTACTTATGAATACTCTTCTTAAATACTCCAAATATATGCAGATATCCTCAAGAATTAACAATAAAAAATAATAGAAAAATTTTCAAAATGGTGAAATATTTAAACAGACATCATGCCAATGTGGATAGCCATTAAGCACATGAATAGATGTGTATCATCACTAGCCATTATGGAGTATAAATTAAGGCTGCAGTGAAATCCTATTCATTACCTATATCAGTTGCCAAAAAGAACTAACCAGCTACAACTTGACCACACTCTTCCCCAAACTGAATCCACCTCCAGTGTTCTTCCTCAACAGAAAATGAACTGTAGCACAATTGAACATGGGTAGGGCCTATCCACAGAACACACTACTGCCGACTGGGCAGCATGCATTACTTTCAAAGGCATGATGTTGAATAAGGAACTAACATCAGTAGGTTAGGCCTGGCCTGTACTTCTGTGACATTTGGGAAACAGTGAAGACATCAGTGGTTGCCAGGATTAGGGCTGAGCATATGAAGTAAATGCTTCATTGAGTAAAGACTCGGCCTGCCTACCCTGATTGTTGCCATGTTTGCATGAGTCTGTCTGTGTTAAACCTCATAGGATTGTACATAAAACGTTACTTTATTCAGTTCTCTGGCCCAAATGCTGAGAGACTAATAAGGAGTGAAGAATGCTTGACTTATGAAGGAAGAATGAGGAAAAAGTGATCCTTTCCTCAGAATTTGCAGTTTGTCAGGCAAAAGCAAGATTGAATACAGGTGTCCATCAGCAGGGTGGACACCGCTGTATCCCTTGGGAGAAGCAGAGACTCGGCACACTCCACCTCGTCTCTGTTGTAGTATCTGTTTTCTTCTCAGAGGTGCAGACCTAATGCAGTTAATGACTTGTTGGGAACTGTTAAGGAACCCCACCTTAGTAGGAGCCAAACAGGGTGCCCACTTTGCTTGCTTGCTTGCTTGCTTGATCCTGAACAGAATCCTAGTGTTACTTTAGCATCTGTGGAGTTAAAGTCATAGTCAGTGCTCAGCTGACATCGGGGTTGGGCGGAGGTACCCTGCCTCAATTTCCCACTGTCACCCAGCAATGTACAGCTTATTGCTTTTGTTTCTTCCAAACAGGGAACCGTGAAGCAGGCATACACAAACACTCCGATGGTAGACAATGAGCTGCTTCGGCTAAGTCTTCGGTTATTTAAGAAGAAGACCACCTGCCATACCCCTGGACAGGAAAAGACTGAAGATGGAAAATTAGCACCGTGCAGTATACAGCAGGAGCTGTGTGTGTCCTAGGCGAAGGTTGAGGACGGGCCTTTTGCTCCATCTTCCCAGTAGTGCATAATCTCGAAGTTCTTTGGTTTGAAGACATTGCTACCTACAGAGACAGAACAGTCACCAGCCACGTCAGCAGTGAAGAACTTCAATCTTCAGACATACCAGCTTTGGTTCATTTAAGATTCTCCATAATTTTTATACAGTAATTGACACTCAGGCAAAATAATGTGAAAATGTCTAGATTTAGTAATTTCGTCTGTGTCTTCATTAAAATTGAAGATTTTAAGAAACCAGGTCACCCCTGCTCTTCCAGCCTATGAATACTCTATGAAATAAAAGCATTGATTTTCATTCTGGATCATCATACAGAAACTGACCTTAATCAGAAAGGCGTGTTGCTAGAAGCTGCTGCACAGGCTACAGGGCCGTGTACAGAGCTGAGAGGAACCCCAACCTAGCGAGCGTGCTGGGAGGCCACGTCCACTACAGGAAGGCCAGGTGGTTTGGGTTTTTTTCTTTTGAAAATTCTAAAATAAATGACTCCATGGGATTTTTTTTTTTTTTTTAACACATGTACATTGCTACATTATATATTGGAAGTCTTTGGACCTTTGAGTGGGGTTTAATTGTTCATTATCAGAGTCTGTGTGCTATTTTATTTTTAATAAATGTATGTTCCCTTTTCCTGCTGTAGACTTTCCTTGCTCTTTATTAATCAGACTCCCGATACCCAGAAACACGTATTATCAGCAATATAGTTTCATTCTTCAAATTTTCCTGCTTGTGTAGTTAGCACTGGACACTTGCATAGGTATGAGGACACTGGAGGGTGTACTTCATATCCAGCTCGCAATTCTGTGATCAGGGTGAAAATCCTGCCCCTTCATCTCAGTTCTGAGCTGCCTCTGTCCATCCTGGGCTATGTAAAGCTTACTTCTTTAAATTTCAGAATAGTTTGTTCTTGTATGTGTTTAGCTCATGAAGCAAACTCTTAGGAGGACATGGGATAGACAGCAAGCTGAAGAATTTGGGCAGACAGTGGTGCTGAGGTGATAATAGAGGAGATGGTCTAATTTGCTCCAGGCTTTTCATGGGGCTCTGTAAAAGCCATGAGCTGTGTTACTTCTCTCAGGCCTCATATCCCATCTCTGGAGATTGCTTGGTGACACTGGGACAGTGTACCTATTCATCTTGTTCTAGCAATAGTGTGTCTTCCCAGTGAGAAATCAAGTAAGAGCCCTTTTTATTCTTTTTGAATAGTTGTTACCCAGGGTCGTGTTGCCCACCTGATAGAATTATGCTTTTCTCAAGAAAGAACTGGGGACTTTAAAGCAGGCCAGGACTTAACATTCGTTGTGACCCTGCACCGCCCCCTTGAACTGCCTGTCAGAGGCATATTCTCTGAGGAAGGGCCCGATGGCTGGTCCACCCTGATAAGCAAACACTTAAATCCCCACATCCTCGTGTTTGCTCATCTCTCACAGGCCGGCTAACACACTACTTAATTGTGGGATACTTTGGAGGCAGGTCTCCCTTAGCCGACTTCTCCTTGGTATGATTTGTCTCCTAAGCAGATCCACTAGCTAGTCCTTCATAACATCAGTTCTATTATGTTGAGTTTCTTCTAAATCCATCTCAAGCATTTGTTATGTGGGGTATCCACACAGCAAAGGAAATAGTCTTATTTTCAAAATAGCTCTGAAAATATTTCTAGGAAATATCACCAGAGGAGAAAGGGAGAGAGGGAATCAATCCTCAGGTGTCATTTGCTCTTTTCAAACGCTATTAAATAAAAAGAAAAGAACAGAAAGTTAGGACCCCAGAGAGTGAATGCCAGCAGGAGACCACTTCCTGTCTGCAGTAGGAAGCACTGGGCTCTGCAGCATCAAGGTGTAAAGTCCAAGAAAAATAGTTTCGAGAAATTTCAAGTCCTAGAACTAAGTGCTCCCAGAATTGTGAAACATAAAAAACAAAACATGGCTTCGTTTGTCCACTACTGCTGAATCTATCTAAAATTACCTAAGTGAGGTGTGATGGTGCCTGCCTTTAAACCCAGTGCCTAGGAGGCTAAGGCAGGTGGGATTCTGTGAGGTTAAGGGCAGCCTGCTGCTCACAGCAAACTTCAGGACAGCCAGACCTACAACGACCTGTCTCAAATGGAAACTAGATGGCTGAATCTGCCTTCCTGTCAGGCTGCAGACAAAAGCTTTAGGACCATCTGTTTTGCATGAGATCACCGTTTCCAGAACTTCACGTTCCCAGTTGGAAAAGACTATTCGGGTCTTGTTTCCAAACTCCTTACACAGATAAATTGCTACCCAAGTCTTGTTGGGTCTCTTGTTGACTCCAGACCTAATACCTAGAAGACACTTTTAATCTGTAAGTATGGACTTGTACTTAAAGCTCTCACAACTTTGTTCATTTGCTGTAATGGCACCTCTCAGTTCTAGCAGAAGTGCTTCTGTAGTGCAAGATAAATAAGAGGTGCATTGACAAATAACTGAATTAGCATTTCCACAGGCGCCTCTCCACCATTGATGGAAACTTGCAAGTTTGCCTAAGTAGTAGCATAGGCTGAAAGGCCTGGCCAGTGATCACATGATCTCCCCATCCGGACCACTGAATTCAGATGATGCCCATCCTACCTCATAGCCACATTAGGTATTTGTGACTCGTCCATATCTGTGCAACTTTAAGTCTGCAGTACATCCCGCTTGGTTCCTTACTATTCCGTTGAATAAAGATGCCCGTGTTCAGTGATGATGATGCTTTAGAACCTCAGGAGGGAGCTGCCTGCAATTGGGTTGGAGCGATGGATCAGGCAATTAATAAATAGTGCTTGCTGTTCTTTCCAGCAGCCTCATCTGGGGGCTCACAACAACCTAGAACTCCAGCCCCCTGGCAATCTGATGCCTCTGGCCTCTGTGGGCACCTGTACTCACCTGCATAGGCATATGCACACATAATTTAATAAAATCTTTAAAGGTGTGTGGTGCTGGGAATATAGCTCACAGGTAGAGCACTTGCTTAGTGGCTTGTGGTCAAACCCTAGCTCAGAGGAGAGGAAGTCAATTTCTCCTTCAAGAGTCATAAATTTCCTTTATTCACTAGTCCTTTTGCATTTTCCATGTGAGTAGTCTGGACATTCTGAAGGTGATGTCAGCTTTTGTTTAGTACCTTTCTATGTAGAGCTGTAGACAAAATTTGCCAACTATAGAGTTACTTCTTCAATTCAGATTGTCTATCATATTGTGGTGGTATCACTGTTGTGGGTTTGTCCGTTTTGGAGGCTTAGGTGAAATGGGATGTAAGCAGACTTTTACATCGCAGTAGTTAGAAGAGAAGACTGGGCAGGGGAATGGATGCTCGAATAGAGAATGAGGCTAGGATAGGTGTTGTCCTAGGTTGCCAGGCAAGATCTTACGAAAACTGCAGGGCCAGCAGGGTAGACGGGAGCAAGCATTTTGGGTTGAGGGACTGGGGAAATGGGTGTGCTGACATCTGGACTAGAACGCCTTGCTTTGCTACTTGATGGATACTAACTGGTACTGCTCAGCACCAGGATGGTGGGTGATGCTCTGGCAGGTCTAAAACCATGCTGTTCTGGAACTCTCTACAACAGTGGTATGGGTACTGCCTGAAGCAGTAGCCTCGTGTGAATGCAATCAACACTGAAAAGATAACCTGTAGTGGGAACCAAGGTGTTGCCTTTTTGTGTGACTTAGTCACACGTGGCTCAGTGCCGTATCTGGAACATGATGTGGCCATTTTCCCCAAAGCCTTTGTAAACTTGTTACTGTGATGCTAGGAATTTACCACAGCAAGGCTTTTAGTTCCTAAATTTAGGCCCTGTGTTACTGAAATAGGGCAGAACATTGGTGCACAGATAACTGGTCTTACAATGTGTGGACTGGGAAGCACAGCATGGGATAATGGGTGAGAAGAGAGACTCAGGCATGTTCTGAAAGGCAAGTAGGAGAGAAATAGGAACATGGCCCAGTAGGTTGGGTCTAAGACATGGATAGCTGGATGTGGTGGCATACGCCTTTAGTCCTGTCCCAGCGTTCAGCAAGTAGGCACATCTCCTGAGTTCTAAGCCAGCCGGGTATACATAGCCAGTTCCAAGACTGCCAAGGCTACATAGTGACATTCTGTCTCCAAAAGAATTTTTGATAAAGCATAACAAGAATATCCATAAGTTATGTGATAATATATTGAAGTATTCCAGTTACATACAGTAATTATTAAATTCAGAAAAGTAACTCCATGTTACTTGCAAGACATGAGAATAAATGTTTGAAGGTAACTGAAAGAGAAAAATCTGTAGAAATAGAATAAAACTATACTAATATTAGTTATCTATATCTTATATTCACTGAAGAGCAAATCCCTAATATGTCTATTTTGTATATATTGCCGTGGTGATTGCTAAACTGCTGGTTTCTAGTCCTGTCATTTCTTCCACATTTGTCAGAATTGTCACTTTTGCAGCTCTCCTTACCCATCTGTTTCTTCATTCTTACAGTGTGAGCTCACGGGCTTCTTTGTTTTTTGTTTTTTGTTTTTTTGTTGTTGTTGTTGTTTTGTTTTGTTTTGTTTGTAGGTCATAGTATATTACTACTTGTCTCTAAATACCTATGTCTTGGATGCTAACTCGACTTAGTATATGTCTGACAATACTAATATTTGGTGTTGCTCTGGGGTCTGTGTCTCTTATATAGGCTAGCTTTAGGCTTAGTCATCTAACTTACAAAATGAAGTTTGCAAAGTTCAAATTCTTGTAGGAAGAATTCAGGATCTGACTTGCCACCCTCAACCCGGAGACAAGTCTTGTTTGCTTCTGCCAGATTCTGAGTGTCGCTGTCTCACTGGGGACATTCTATCTGAGTTTTAGGAAAGGGTTATCTGGGTCTCCCTGTGACCTAGCCTGGGCTATAGGTTATTCGTGGGCACTTGTTAAACACCAGCCTCACTCCACCAATCCAAAGGGCAAGGGCTTAATCAGTGGCCATACCTTGGACCTTCTGGGCCTGTGTCTCTGCTTTCCTTAAGAACATCCCAACTTCTGACTAGCCCCTTGCTGCCCTTTCAGATTTTAGATGATGTGTAGGTAAAACCAGTCTCAAAAGCTAGGTTCACTTTGGATTTCTAGCTCCTCTGGAATTCTTATACAGGAACACCCACCCACCCACATACACACACACACACACACACACACACACACACACACACACACACACACACACACACTGACTTACTGGCCTCCAGTATCCAAGCAGCATTTTCTAGGTAAGTGATGTCTCAACCTTCCCTCATTTCTGCTGAGGACTATTCTTAGTCTATGACCCAAGGAACAAGCTAACTCTCCATTCCTTTATTTCATTCTCTGTGTCTCATTGCATTGCACACTGTGTATTTTTCTGTAACTTTCGAGCTTTTATTTTTCCTTTTTGTTTTATGTTTCTATCTGTCATCTGGTGCCTTTTCTGACATTGAATGATTTGTAATACTGCAACTTGGGGCAAATTTGGCAGATGGTTGCCTTCCATACTTTTATGGTACTTCTATACCATCTCAGCTGATGCCTCAGAGACATGCTGCCTCCTAGTGTGGCCCCTGTTCTGTGCAGCCTTGCCTCCTCTCCCTGTCTGAACCAACCCAAGTCCAGAAAGACTTCCGTGGCCAGTCTTGTGTCTTTGCCCTTAACTGTTCCAAACAAAGGGCATTGGCAGCCATTTTGACTGTCTGGCCATGTGAAGATTGTATTTGACTTCTAGTTTCGCTTGAGATATAACTTCAGTTTGTATCCAGTCATTTTTGTCTGCTTCTATACAGGTTGTTAGCGAGGACGTGAAGAAATCTGGGCAGTGTGCTCCTCCTGTAGTCCTCGCCATGCTAAATATGATGCAGGGGTCACAGGGAGCCCCCCTCCCCCGTACAGTCCTCTCAGCATGCGCTGTCCTAAACACCCAGGTGGATTACTGGGCTTATTTGTGTAGATTAAATAAACAAGGGTTGGGCTGTCTCTTTTCTATTTCTGGTAGGTGGTAGGAATTATTTGTCACAGTTTCATCACATGACCATCTCTAAAGCAAAGGAGGCTGGGAAATTGAGTATCGTTTTTACAGGCCCCTTAAGTTAGAAATGCCCAGAGGAAGTGAGAGCTGATTGTGGGTAGTAGGTTTGCCAATCAACCATTTCTTCAGCAATTTCAGGGCTAGGGATGCCCACTTTATGATACTCAGCAGAAGTCCAGAATTATGTTGTCCCTTCTCCAAACTATACTTCAAACACAGCTTTGCATTTTTCTATGTATGTACTCAAGAATTGCCTTTAAAATGTCACATTGCACTCTATCTGCCATTGGTTAAACCCACAGAAGTTCATTCTTGCATAATTGGCAGCTTAAAGTACCTTTCAATTTATATTGGATGCCTATTAGCACCAGCAGGTAGGAGGTGGGAGCTACACCTTATTTCTGGTTGCTACAATGTAATACGGGCCAAGTGAAAATAACCAATTTAAAAATACATTCAAGTGGCTAACAAAAAAAAAAAAAAACAAAAACAAAAAATAGTTAATACAAGACCCTAGATCTCTTCTGTTTTGTTAAGATGGGGTTTCACTGTGCAGCTCAAGCCAGCTTGGAACTCATAGCAGTAGCCCTGCCTCTGCCTCCTTAGTTCTAGATTGAACATTCTACATGAGCCATCACAAGCAGCTCTGAATGTCATGTCATGTGGACCACTTAAGCACTTAATCTCAGCTCCATCTTCGTGTGATAGCAATATTGTCACCAGAATGCTGTGTAAACTCTCCCTCTGAGCATGACTTAATCTACAAGGAAGGGACTATCACAACTCAGTCTTGCCTCCAAATGGGCTTTCTCCCTGCAGCCCCTTCCCATCATGCCCTCCTTCTTCTTACACTGTCTGTATCTTCCTGACTCGATGTCTGACCATCCGTGAAACTCTGAGCTCTCCTATTTGCCCTGAGCATCGTCAGTGTTGCACGATAGCCATAAAGGCATAGTGGCAGATTCTATATGAATGTTGACTGCTGCTTTCTCTGTCTTGAACACTGTCTCCTGCTCACAGTCCCCCTAGTTACCCTTTTCCTGTTTGTACTTGTTCTTCAACTGCATCAAATGTCAACCCTGCAAACTAACTTTGTGCATCTTGTTTTCTCCACACTATGTTTTCTATTGTAGCACACATTTAACAGTACGTTATGTTACTGTCATCTGTGGTGACATGTTTCTATATTTAGACACTAGGGTGCTTATTTTACAAACTATTATTAACGTACCACCTTTGTCTGTTTTTAGAAACAGGGTCTCCTGTGTCCCAGGTTGACCTCAAACTAAATACATAGTTAAGGGTTATCTTCTATGCCTCTATGTCCCAAGTATTGAGATTAAAGATATGTGCCACCTTTATTGTTTTTATGTGGTGCTGGGAGCATTGAGCCTAGGACTTGTATATAGTAAATGAATATTCTACAAACTGAGCTACATCTGCAACCTCACAATGTCCACCTTCAAAGCCTTGAGTTGCTCAATCATCAAACAGTTGATGCATTGAACAGCTCCGGAGGGAAGTGGCTGAGACCGTCCTGAGAGGTGGATGGGGGATAGTTTGTCAGAGCAAGCTCAGAAGCACAGCAAAGAAGGCATTCACTGGTTCAGGTTGGAGACAGTACCTTATCTGAACTGCTCTGTGGCAGTTCAGTTGTCCAAGTGGCCACTGGGAATGAGTGAGCTGACGTCTCCTCTCCTTTTAAATCCTGACTCTCGTTTTGGTTTGTGTACATAAGAACAATCACGTAGAGAAAACAGAAAACATGACGAGTGGGCTCCTGGAAAGGAGAAACAGAAAACATGGCGAGTGGGCTCCTGGAAAGGAGCGGACGCCTCATCACCCTTCTGAATTGGCTTCATTGGGCACAAGGCTCTCAAGTCTGTGATCAGGCATTGGAGAGGAACAGTATAACACAATATGCTGAAACCTGCGTGACAGAGTCTAAGAAGAGGGGCTTTCCTGAAGGCCTGCAGAGAGGCTACATGACAAGATGGCTTAATTTAAGGTAGAAGTCATAGAATACCTATCAGGAACAGGATAATGGGGGTTGGGGGGAATGAAAGCCTCAAGAGAAAGCCTCCAAAACGGTATTTCTCAGCTTGTGGATCACAACCTCCAAAGGCAATAGGAAGACACATACTTACATTACGATTCATAACAGTAGCAAAATTATAGTTAGGAAGTAGCAAAGAAAATAATCTATGGTTGGGGGTCACCACAGCATGAGGAAGTGTATTAAAGGGTCACAGCTCTAAAACAAAGGAAAACATGTGGCTTTTCTATCTGGTCAGTTGGGTAGTGGGGGTTTTACATCATGTGATTTGTCTGGGCTAGCTTATGTGTCAGAGAATGAAGGAACCAGATACTGCCGCCTCCTGTGCAGTACGTATGAAGAATTTCAACTGTCACAGCGGATCTAGAGCCATTTGAAGCAGTAATAAGCTTTGTCAAAATTGTTGCCACAGTCAACCAACTGCCTAGAAATGTTCCCCACTGCAGATTCAGAGTAAGTTAAAAAGATGCATCTTAAACTAACAAACCCGTTATCCACCCCTGGGCAGCTGGTAAAGAGATTATTGCCTAATTAATCTTCATATTGTGCTAATGACAACCCTAAGTGGGTCCAACCTTGAATCTGATTGTTCACATACAATGACAATTCTCTTAAAGGGCAAATGTAGTCAGGTTTCCTCTTAAATTTACCTACCTGGCCAATGAGCCCCTTTAGTTATCTTGAAGTATAAAAGGTTAACATGTAATTGTGAAATAGCGTGATGACATTTCTAGTGGCCACATGTGAGATGTTAATATAGACCTGTGATTCGTTTGGACTAGAATCTAACATTACAATGCTTAAATAGATACTGCCTTTTATTTCCCATCAAGATTCCTCCGGTACAGCATATATTAAACTGTAGCCATCATCTCTAAGAAGCAGACAGTGGCAAGGGTGGAGAGAGATGGGGAATGGGGGCATTCTGTTTATCTGTGTTAGCTTTCAAGGACTTTGTTTAGGGTTGATAACCCGGATGTCCGTTGGATACCAGTACCTGATGTCAGTGCAAAGCACACTTGCCATGAGCTTGCTATGTTAGAAAGAACGCGAATACGATTGTCTTTCCACAATGTCGGAATAGTTATGGCTCTGGCTTTTATGTTGGTTTGTCTGATACTCATCCTCCACTGGGAAAATGAGACACTTGAAGGTTTAATATACACAGAACCAAAGGAAATTATAAAATAAGGTCCTAAAAACATGGGTGGGAAAATCAGGGTAACACGAAAGTGGGGACATAAATGACATTGTTAGCTTTGGGATTGGTAGATGTTAATGATTAATCAGCTAACACCTCCAAAGGTTTTACCTAATAATTGACAATGTTCCCAGGGAGGGCAGGGTCATTTTGGCCAGTTAGTTTCTAAAAAGTATAGACTTTAAAAATGGACTCACTTGAAAGGAAACTCAAGGACGGTTTGGTTAAGGTTTGAGGGAAAAATGGCACAGACAAGATGGGACGGCACAGACAAGATGGGAAGGAAGGAAGGAAATGGAGAAGAGGAGGAGAGCCACTTTCTTCACATTTGCATTCAGGAAAGCAGGCAGGCTTGGCAAGGTAGGTTGGGGTCCAGTCTTTAGAGGATGTGGAAATGCCCAGAGTGTAGGGCACGCAAGTTTAGGATGCTAGTCCATATCCCAAAGGTGAGTCAGAAAGAGGGGAAAGGAAAAGTTATACTTTTCTAGTTAGAATCCAGGACAGGGATAGGCTTAGCCATGAGAATCTATAATCTATCTTATGTCTCTATCTAGGGTACATCAGTGCATATATCAGGAAAATTATTCCTCCCACCTACTTAGCATGTCTTCAGTTAGATCATGTTTCTTGACGTTTCCAGAGTGGATAGTATGCTCTTCCTAAAGGGTAGTTTCCTGCCCAGGTCTTCTCGTTAACTCTCAAAGGGATAATACTGTTTGGAGAATTGCAATCTTTTGAGCTATTTAGAATGTGATGTCGCCATCCAGAACAGGGGTATGACTCAGATCTCATTCTTATGACCAAAACCATGTAATAGAAAAGGCAAAAAAAAATAATAATAAATTTATGAAAAAATAGACACTTTACCAAGAGGAAGTGGTCTTCCCTTAAATGGGGCTTAACAAAGGCCTGCCCTTCTCCATTTTATTTGAGATTTTAAAGTCAGTTGTGATGTATCCCTCCTTTCATATGATATATCAAGGAGGGCATTTGTGTGACTTTCTCTTCCATAAAATTAATGTGTCATCAGGGACTTGAGAGGTATGGTCCAAGGTTGATTGGGAGTCAGAGGAGAAGTGTCCACACTCCGTGACCTCGAGGCCTGCTCATGTATGACTAGCAATCTAATAAAAGACCAGATAGAGAAAGTAGGTGCTAAATGTTAGTAAGGGCTAGGATTTGAATATTTCAAGGCCTACAATCCGGCCATTCTCCCATCCAGGTACTAACCAGGTTCCTACTCTACGTAGCTTGCGGGTCAGATCAGGTGTATTCAGTGAGGGATAGCCTCAGACCACAGTCATGACATGATTGTTAGCCAATCAGTCTAGTAGAATCCTTAACATAGGTATGATTTCTTCCAGAAACTTTGGTTCATGCTAATTATAGTGTGTGTCCCAGGACCATTTTGCTGTTTCCTTTCCCCTGTGGATTTAAAATGGAACAAATATGTACAGGTTTCTATTGACTGTTGACTATATTCTATTGACTAGGCTATACATGCAGAGATTTCGATGTGCTGCCTGAAAACAGAAAGTGAGCCTTTTACTCTTGGAAAGTAATTCTGTTTAGGGGGAAGACTGATAATTTCTGGCTATCAACACTACTTTCATTTCTTTCATACCCACACTTCAAAACCCATCTTTTCTTTTTCTCTTTCCACATGGGAAGAGAAAATGTTGGTTTGTGATATGAAGGATGGGTGGGAGGCATCTCCTTGATCCTAAACATGTTTTGAACACATAAACTGAAAGTCACTTCACCTATGAAAAAAATGTTTTTTCTGCTGTTGGTGTGTAATGTTTAGTAAGCCTTCTTGGTATTTTCTCTGTGGGAACAGATTAAATACGAAGACTCTACATAAACCTGCATAAACGATTTCAAAGACTCTAACAACAGGTTCCTAAAATTCAGTGCAGTTGCTGGAAAACAGTCAGCTGGTTGACGTGGGACATCCCTAGTGAGAGGGTCGTTAGTGACTTCTGACTTGTCAGGCTTGAATTCTGTTCCAGGGTACAGAGTGAGTACCCTAAGGTCGTGTGGGAACCCAACATGGCGAAGCAGCCCCAGTCTGGTTGACTCCCTATTAGTGGTTTCCACAGTCCCCACTGACCAATAGAACTAATCCTCCATTGACTTAACCTGACTGAACTTCTGATGTCCCCCACACCCCTGCATCTCATTATTATTATTATTATTATTATTATTATTATTATTATTATTTAATTTTTTTACAGTCCAGTCATTATCCCCCTCCCGGTCCATCCTCCAAACAGTTCCTCATCCCATTGCCCTCCCCCCATCTTCAAGAGGATGTCCCCACCACACCCCCACCCTACTAGACCTCCCACTCCCTGGGGCTTCAAGTCTCTCAAAGGTTAGGTGTGTTTTCTCTCACTGAGGCCAGACCCAGCAGTCCTCTGTTGTCTATGTGTTGGTGGCTCGGTATCTGAGAGATCTCAGAGGACCAGATTAGTTGAGACTGCTGGTCTTCCTATGGGGTCGCCCTCCTCCTCAGCTTCTTCCAGCCTTTCCCTAATTCAACTCTAGTGGTCCCTAGCTTCTGTCCATTGGTTGGGTGGAAATATCTGCATCTGATTCTTTCAGCTGCTTGTTGAACCTCACTGAGGGCATAGTATCAGCCCTTGGAGCATCCCCTTGAGATGGGTCTCAAGTTGGGCCAGTAACAGGAACTGCTTTCCCTCAGTCTCTTCTCCATTTTTGCCCCTGTAGTTCTTTTAGACAAGAACAATTCTGGGTCAGAGTATTTGACTGTGGGATGGCAACCTGAACCCTCCACTTGATGCTCTGTTTTTGTACTGGAGGTGGACTCTACAAGTTCCCTCTCCCCACTGTTGGGCATTTCATCCAAGGCCCCTCCCTTTGAGTCCTGAGAGTCTCACCTCCTAGGTCCCCCACCTCCTACCTCCCAAGGCTGCTTATTTCCATTCTTTCTGCTAGCCCTCAGGACTTCACTCCTGTTCCCCCACCAATACCTGATTATGTTCCCCTTTTCCTCTCCCTGTCCCCCTCTCCCACCAGGTTCCTCTCTACCTCTGTCCCCACCCCCACCCCCACCTGCCATAATTGCTTTCTTCTCCCTCCCAAGGAGGATTGAGGCATCCTCACTTGGCTCTTTGGCTTGTTAACCTTCTTGAGATCTGTGGATTGAATCCCAGTATTCTGTACTGTTTTGGCTAATATCCACTTATGAGTGAGTACATGCCATGCATGTCCTTTGGGGTCTGAATTACCTCACTAAGGATGGTATTTTCTAGCTCCATCCTTTGCCTCCAAAACTCATGATGTCCTCGTTCTTTTTTTTTTTTTAAAGATTTATTTATTATTATATCTAATTACACTGTAGCTGTCTTCAGACACTCCAGAAGAGGGCATCAGATCTCATTATGGATGGTTGTGAGTCACCATGTGGTTGCTGGGATTTGAACTCTGGACCTTCAGAAGAACAGTCAGTGCTCTAAACCACTGAGCCATCTCTCCAGCCCGCGATGTCCTCGTTCTTAACTCCCCTGCGTCCCCTGCATATCCTGGACCTTAACTCACTGTTGAGCATAAACAACCTTTCTACAACAGTCCCCTCCTGAGAACCAGCAGACTGCAGGGCAAATTCTCTGATGAACTCGCCCATCCCGTTGCCTGCTGTCTCAGGCCCCTCTTCTTCAGGGACATGTGCAGTCTAAGAGTGAGGGTGCCTGGCCCAGCTCCAGAGATGGAGTGAGAAAGTGAGTTGCTTCCTTGATTTAAGGAAGCACAGATTCACGAAGCAGAGAAGTCCTGGAATGCAGGAGTGTACTCAGAGATCGTGAGCCAGAAGTCAGAACCAGCAATTTAATTTTCACTCCCGGCATTCCCCAAGTAGAACATTTACCATCATGTTCTCCTAAAGGAGCTGTCACCAGCCTGTTTTCTGAAACTGCTAGAAACTGCTAGAAACAGTGGAGACATTTCCCCACAGTTAGACAGCTGTGCCTGGCCCAACCTGAAGGTGTTTGGGTGTGTGGCATGGTCCCTTCAGAGAGAAGCTGCACTGGAAAAGGGCCTCACCTGTGAAAGATTCACTTTGTAAAACTATCTCCCAGACGAGTTTTGTCTTCTGTCCCCCTTTTAGGGTTCCAAACACATTTTGATGTCTCAGCCTCCAGCCTAGGGCATTGTGAGAAGCCCTGTCTCAAAAATAAGATGGGGAGAGATTGACAAAGACACCTGACATTAATGTGTGGCCTCCATATGTATGCCCATTAACACTGGCATACACGCACATACATACACACACACACACACACAAATTCTTCTCCAAGGTAGCTCAGAACCACATGCTTTCCTTGCCTTGAGATGACAGCACACACAAACAGAGAGTAATGATATTAATCTGGCATACCAGGATTACTAAAAACAATTTGAACATTTAAAAACATATTCAAATCTCTTTGTATTATAAGATGTTAGAAATAGAGCTTATTTTTGCTTGACTGGAAAGTTCTATTTAGTTTTATGGATCAGGTGAGCCCACTTATTTTTAGTGATATGATTTATATATTCCATCTCATATTCATTCTGGTTCCTGGTTTCTGTTTTTCTCTCAGATATATCTTTTGTGGTTAGAGGGTTATAGGTAAAGGCTGGAGAGATGGCTCAGTCGTTAAGAGCACCTGCTGCGTGACCTGGGCCAGCAGGACTTTCTTCAGGGACAGGTTCCTGAGGAAGAAGTACCAGGGAATGAGAGTACCCATCCTCTGCCTGGATCCCTCTAAGTACACTATTCAAAATAATCCTCTTTTCCCCACAGGGCCTTTTAACTTCCCACATGTTCACCACTTTCTCTGTATTTCAGTGGTTGACCTGAGTGCTGGCTTATTCAATGTCAACTTGATACGAGCTAGAGTCATGGAGAGGTGGGAACCTCAGTTGAGGAAGCCTGGAGGGCATTTTCTTATTTAGTAATTGATAGGGCAGGGCCCAACCCATTGCAATGGTGCCATCCTTAGGTTGGTGGTCCTGGGCTCTGTAAGAAAGCAGGCTGAGCAAGCCATGAGGAGCAAGCCAGTAAGCATGTCTATCCATGGCCTCTGTATCAGCTCCTGCCTCCAGCTTCCTGTTATTTGAGTTCCTGCCTTGACCTCTCTCAATGGACTATGACTTGGGATATATAAGCCAAATAAGCCCTTTCCTCTCCACATTTCTTTTGGTCATAGTTCTTTGTCACAACAGTAGTAACCCTAATTAAGTCAACCTGTGTACACACAGTCAACTATATAAAATCACTATACTGTCTCCCACATTTCCACTATGTAAGTTCCTTAAGTAAATAAATACTGTCCCTCATGAGCCCTTGTGCCCATATCCCACTGATTGTTTAAAACCTGTTCTCAAACCAATTCCTTAGGAAGGGTTCATGGGAACAGTATTCTTAAATTCTAATGTGCTTGTAAAAAAAAGGGGGGGACTCCAACCTTCAAGGTCAGTTAGTGTGGGTAGATAGTCCTGGTCCACATTTCTACTCCTTATTTATTTTCCATTTCCTGCCCCTTCCTTAGCTTCCATATAATGCATGGCTGCACAGAGTCTGATGATGGCCTTGGCTTCTTTCATTCCTGCTTTCTGGTCAGTGCACAGTTTGGTACAAGATGCTGGTGTGGCGAGTCTGGGATGCTGGGGCTCCACCACATTCCCCTGGCCCAGAGCTGTGGTAGGGCGGCCAGCCATTTAAACTCTCACACGCTGCAGTGAAAGGGATCAAACACCACAAGGATAATTATGTGACTGGTTAAGCAATGTGCCAAGGACCCTTGCCTTTCCAATAAACACGTGTAAGAGGTGTTTGAGGAACTCGTTCTGGAGAGAAAGAGTGAGAGTCAAAAGAAAAAATTTTTTTTTATTTTTTTATTTTTATTTTGGAATTTTAGGGTCCATGGGATAAAGTGACTTGCCTTTTAGCAACTAGTGGCTTATGTTTTAGGACCTTTATATACTGCTTTTGGAACTGGAAATAACTTCAAACAGGGAGGGGAAATGGTAAGCTCTGCTGTTGATTTTCACAGTGTGTTTTATACCTTTTGCTTTTACTGCTTCCAAACCTTGCCCTTTTTCACACTCAGGAAGGACATCACAATTCACCCAGTGTAGGAATTCTTTAAATAATGCTGGTCAAATGATCAATACTTAACCAGCCTTATCAGTTCTTTGGACAGATCCATTAACTAATGAAGATATCCTGCCAGCTTGAAGAGTGGCCAGCTCCCCACGAGAAGTGTGTTTACTAGACGCTATCTTTCTCCTGGGATTTTTCACACCAGCTCTCGGAGCTTCTCATCAAAGCCCTCAGATGGATGTTCCCTGAGGACAAAGAATGAGAATAACCACAAAAAAAAACGGACTTTTGATTCACCTTGTCTACATACATACATACATACATACATACATACATACATACATATATACATAAAATACATACATACCCACCCAGAGCTGGAAACTGTCTGACAGCAGCCACCTTCAGCCTGGCTTTCAGACTGCTGATGTAACCAGGGGTTGATCTCTCATGAGGTCAATGCTTCAGGAAAAAGAAATGGAGAAGAAATGTGTAAACCCTTGTGAATGGAGGGTTTAAACTCCTCCTACCATGGCGATTAATTTTCTGAGAGCACAACACTGCTCAGCATGCAGGTTATAGACAGGCAGTTACCTGTGGTCTTTTCATGCCCGTTGTCCTGTGGTCCTGCTACAATAAATGCAGTTCCCATTGATTAGTTGTCCAGTGTTAAAACAAAGCATCATGGTGGCAGAGTCATAGGAGGGGAGGACACTTATGTCAAAGCAGCTGGACACCAGAGAGTCACAAGGAGGAACCAGGGATAAGACACCCCTGAAAGGCACTCCCCCAGTGACCTGTTTGCTCCAACCAGGCTCCACTCACAGCTTCTGCTGATAATTTCACATGAGGAATCCATCAAGGAGTTAGTCCACTGAGTAGGACAGAGTCCTGAAAACCCTGTCACCTCACCATGGTTAAAACTACCAAGCAGAAAGCAAGCCTTTAGCATGTGCACCTGAGCCATCACACCACTGCCTGGCCTGTATGTTAGCCCGACATATAGTGGGAAAGTTCTGGGTTTGAAAGAAACTTGTTTTGTAAATTGTATCTTGGGTATTCTAAGTCTCTGGGCTAATATCTACTTATCAGTAAGTGCATAGTATGTGTGTTCTTTTGTGATTGGGTTACCTCACTCAGGATGATATCCTCTAGATCCATCCATTTGCCTACGAATTTCATAAATTCATTGTTTTTTAATAGCTATGTACAGAATTGTACGTATATACAATGGATGCTCACAGCCATCCATTGGACAGAGCACAGGGTCCCCAATGAAGGAGCTAGAGAAAGTACCCAAGGAGCTGAAGGGGTTTGCAGCCCCATAGGAGGAACAACAATATGAACTAACCAGTACCCCCAGAGATCCCTGGGACTAAACCACTAACCAAAGAGTACACATGGTGGGAGTCATGACTCCAACTGCATATGTGGCAGAGGATGGCTTTGTCAGTCATCAATGGGAGGATGGGCCCTTGGTCCTGTGAAGGTTCTATGTCCCAGAGAAGGGGAATGGCAGGGCCAGGAATGGGAGTGGGTGGGTTGGTGAGCAGGAGGAGGGGGACGGCGATAGGGAGTTTTCAGAGGGGAAACCAGGAAAGGGGATAACATTTGACATGTAAATAAAGAAAATATCTAGTAAAATAAAATAAAAAGAAAAGAAACTTGTTTCCCTTTCTTCAGTTTCCAAACGAGAAATCCCGGCTCTCCTTGACCTCCTCAGTGGTTCTTTGGCCTATGTTTTAGGGACATCGGAAGGTTATAGAGTTCTGTGGGGTTTTGTTTGTCAAATGGGACTTCTGACACTAAGTGACCCCTGGAGTCATCTTGTCATCACAGATGAGATGAAGCAGGGCACTCAGATCCACTCGTTCCCCTGGGTGACAAGCCATCTCCTTTGCTCCAGGAACAACTGTGATTTTCTTCTGTGGAGAAGGCATTTCCCTTCTCCAGCTTGTTCCTAATTTATAGAACCCTTTGTCATTCACTGTCACCGTGGGGGCTGCCTCAGAGTTCAGAGGTTCCTGACTACTGGCACCGAAGGCAAAGTCAAACCCCTGCTTTTGAGCAGGGCAGTCAGGGGTCAGCAGGGTGGGCTGCAGAGTTGAGACAGCTAGTCTCCAAATGACCAGGCCGGTTTATTTCCCAGTTCTGCTGTAGCCAGGCAACCTGTCAGAACCGGGAGGGCTTTGGGGGTAAACAGGAAACCCCGTGCATGGGAGCACAACTCAGAAGGAAAGGGAGCACAGCACGCCTGCCTGCCACTGTGTGTTCATCAGTATACCTTTGAGACATGAGCAGAGGACTGCCCTCCCCACACCGACAGCTCCTGGACTTCCAGAGTCTAGTGCTATGAGGGGTAAACATTCATTTTGTAAGCTGCCGAAACTACAGCATTTTGTTTAAGCCTGAGCTGACTAGGTAGGAGCGGCAGCCCTACATTTCATTGTGTTTGTTTCTTTTTTTAATTATTAGATGTTTTCTCTATTTACATTCATCACGTGTCCTTTCGTGTGCTTGCTTCAGCAGAGCATCTGTTCACCTGTGTCTGCTTCAACAGAGCCTTCCTTCATGTGTTTGCCTTAGCAAAACACCATCCCACACAATGGACTTTCCAAAGAACCCTTAAGTTTCTACTTGAAGAGTGGGCAAAATTGGGGGAGCCTCGAAAAGACGGACTAACCGTGTTGTGTTTTGGGGTGAAAAATCAGGAAAACCCACAACCTAAATTATCCTTCTGAGGTCTCTGGACATCAGCACTTTCTGACTCAAAGTGAACCACTGGCATCCCATGAATCCCAATATACTGGTGAAGGCAGGACCCAGGCCCTCCAAAGAGTCACAGTCTGCCCTGGCCCAGGAAATACAATCATGTCATGTGTTCAGGGCTGTGCAGCCTGAGAAGTTCTAAGAGTTTGGGGGGTTTCTATTAGAGGATACCCAGATTTTCGATTTGATGCCACAGCAAAGAATTTCAGGACCAGTGAGAATGAAGCAAAGTTGAAGAGTTTATTGATTAAGAAGAAATATGGGACACACTGTGAGTCAAGTGAGAAGAATACACCTAAGTGTGTCCGTGGAAGCTATACACATGATTTGGAGGTATATATGTGGGATTTGTTCATTACAGTGTCCAGCTAATCCAACAATGACTGTCTCCCAAAGAGAAGTTCAAGAATCCAACTGCTGAGTGTCTCAGCTGGTCTTCAGTATATGCTAAATTTGGAAGAAGTAGGCTCTAATACCAGTGAAGGTATGGACTAGCTGTGAGCGAGGGCAAGAAGGCAAAGAAGAAAAGCTCCTCCCTCCCTCCCTCCCTCCCTCCCTCCCTCCCTCCCTCCCTTCCTTCCTTCCTCCCTCCCACCTCCCCCTCCCTCCCTCCCTCCCTCCCTCCCTCCCTTCCTTCCTTCCTTCCTCCCTCCCCCCTCCCTCCCTCTCCCTCCCTCCCTCCCTCCCTCCCTCCCTCCCTTCCTTCTTTCCTTCCTTCCTTCTTTCCTTCCTTCCTTCCTTCCTCCCCCTTCCTCCCTCCCTCCCTCCCTCCCTCCCTTCCTTCCTTCCTTCCTTCCTTCCTTCCTTCCTTCCTTCCTTCCTCCCCCTTCCTCCCTTCCTCCCTCCCTCCCTCCCTTCCTTCCTTCCTTCCTTTTCTCTATTTCTGGCTGACCTGGAACTCACTATATAGATCAGGCTGGCCTTGAACCTGCTTGTGGACGTTGTACATCGTGGTGCGGAGCCTAGTGCGCACCACGATGTACAACGTCCACAAGCCGCCCTCCCTCCCTTCCTTCTTTCCTTCCTTGGCCTTTGCATAGGCTGCTCCGGAAGGTATGCCCCAGATTAACTACAACTCTCCCACAGGTAGACCTGGCAGCTTGGATTGTTATTTAGTTTCAGATATGGGCAAGTTGTAAACCAAGAATAGCTACCCACATCTAGCCATCATACCCAGGGGTTAGAGGGATCATTTCTGAGAACTCTCTGGGTGGCCAAGCTTGCCAGTATGGGAAACATCCTGCTCAGTGAGAGCCCCTGTCTCAATGGGTGAGATGAAGGTGGGAAGATGCTGGCACCTGGCAGGCACCCCAGGGTCTCTGGTCCTTGCAACAGCACACCCACTGCCCAGAGGCAGCTTTTTATCCTTCTGCTTCCTCCTCCTCCAGGCAGGTGAGGTCCTGGGCTACAGTCTCCCCTGCCTCTTGTTCTCAGACAGACTCTCCTCCTGCAGCCTGCTGGCCCTGTTCCTAAATGCATTCTAGTGCCCCTCTCTCTTCCCGTGTGTTTTCCCACACACCACTCTTAACTTGGCACCTCTCCCTTGATAGTCCTTATTCTTTAAGCTGTGTGGCAGCCAAGAAGCCTTCTGGGATCACTACCCCTCCCTGCCTGCATATCTTCTGTCAGTTTTCTATCCTGTTAGCACGTTTGTGACATTTCTGACATGCTTCATTTCAGTGTGTGCGAATGAGCAACCAATGAAGCCCAGAGGGGCCATGCACTAGGTTTCTGTTATGTTCTATGTGTGCCTGTGTGCGTGCATGTGTGCGTGAATGTGTATGTGTTGGGGAGGAGTGCATACACATGGTATTTGTCTGGAGGACAACGTTGTGGATCCAGCTCTGTCCTTCCACCTTTAGACAGGTTCTAGGATGGAACTCAAGTTGCCAGGCTTATGCATCAAGAGCTTTACACACTGAGCCATCTCACCAGCCCTGTTTGTGTGGTTTTTGACAGAGAATCACACATGGCCCAGACTGGTCTTGAACTCACTGTGCAGCTAAGAAGGACCTTGAACTTCTGGCCCTCCTGCCTCTACTCTCCCATCTTGCTCATAATACAAGCTTGTCCCGCCATTGGGAGGATCCAGTTTTCAATCAGTTGGAAGAGGGATCTTTGTGAGAAAAGGTGGAGAAACCAACCTCTCCTTGGGGTACTCGGGCAGGTGTGTTAGGCTGTAAAAGCACTCTTAAAATCTGGTCATCACTGTGAGTGTTAGTGATAAATTCTTTAAGTTTTTATTGTAAATACTCTTCCTCATGTCCATTTATCTGTAACCAGGTGGTGTTGGGGGATGAGTCAACTCTGTGATTGGATCTAATGTCCAACCACTAAATCCAATTATGTACCATCTGATTGGACATTAGATCCAATCTGATGGGATTGGTTCCAGTCTAATGGGAAGGGATAACTCAACCCTGTGATTGGCAGCTGTTGATTCCCTGCTGTGCTGACTTCTTGAGCAGAGGATGATCAAGGACAGATATACCACTATGCTGAACACCCCACAGAAACTGAGGAAACTATGTAAGTATCTTGTCTGGCTCCTGAGGGTACATAGCCGCAGTGAGAACTTTTAACTTGCTTGTAATACACATTTTGCTCTTGTTAAGTCAACTCCAGATGACCCTACAACCATTTCCATCTGAACCACGGAAGGGAATACCTCCCTTGGTGACTGAGTAGAAGGAGGCTAATAGGAGAGATCTAAAAGAGATACTGATGTAGCTGGTGTAAGCACAAGCCATCATTACAAGGTTGGGTCAGTCATCCCTTCTGTAGTATCCAGAGCTCATCAAGTGATCAGGCTGAGAGATGTCCTTCTGCCATGCTGTTCTTGGTATTCTAACATTAGATCCAATCCATAGGTCCTCTCTGGTGGTCTTGTCCTGCCTGCCATTCCTAACGCTGACTCAGCTGGTGACACAGAGGAAGATGCCTATTTGGAAGAGACAGTGGGGCAGTGTAGAAGCCTCTGAGTGGTAGTGATGGTGGAGCCGGCAGCAGAGCCGCAGCAGCAGCACTGAAATGGTTGCTTGCCGGCTCAGGATGAAACAGTGTAGCAGTCACAGGCTGAACTGCAACAGCAGCAGAATGACTAGCACCATGGACAGCTGCTAAAGAGGCCGAACCGCAGACGGAGGGCCATGCAGCTCAAAGTCACATGTAGAAGGGTCTTCGGGATTCCCAAGGGAACTTACCCGTTCCAGTGAAAACCAAACATCCTTCCCGAGAAGGCCACAGATCCCGTGTGTCTAGTAAAGAAACAGGGGACTTACCATTTGGCACCTAAGGGACGCAGACTGTTTTCTACATATCCTAGAGATGCTGGCCTCACTTCCCCTATCTGGGCTAGGTGGGTGTGGCTATAAAATAGCACAAATATCAAAAGCAAGACCATAACTGGGGGGAAATTGCTGCTAGTCCTTTGACTCCAGTGTGGTAAAATGACCTCATCAATATTTTAGCAAAGTCAGGAAAGTTAAGCCAAGGCTCACATGGTATGGGCAGCTTCCCACCTCACCAGCAGCATCTCCACCATACTTGGGAGGAGGGCCCAGGTAGAGTGAGTCTACACTGGGTCTCTGGGTAACCAACACCTTTGTCTCCTAATTGTTCCCAGGGTGTAGGAACCCCTGGGAAATAAAGATGAGAACCAAAGGGCTGGGACTTTCCACAAGGCTTCCTTTGAGCCTCTGCAGGTTGCAGAAGGCATTTTATTTTCTCCTTCAAGTGGAAAGGTTAAAAGATTTCCCTTTTGTGAAGGAAACTGGCATTTCTCCTAAGTACTGACAATGTTAATCATGGTTTTGCATGAAAATGCTTGAGAGCTCCAGCAAACCTTCACTGGGAAAGGGCAAGCACTAGTATCCTTGGGTCCTTGGGATTCAGAAGTAGGTGGTGGCAGGCACACTTCTCTCACAGGGCTCAACTGGCTGCTGCTGCTGCTGCCCTGTGCAGTCATGTTAGCGCGAGACAACAGGCAGTCCATGGAGTCACCTCTGTGTTGGTTGATTTCCCATCCGGAGGTTGAGCTTATTAACCAGCCTCTGGCCCAGGGCTTGGGTGTACTAGGAATGGGCTTTCTTCAGTCGCAGTGCCTTTCTAGAGCACTGTGTAGAAAGTCACCTTGATTCTTCCCCTGGAGGACTGATTCTCCATTTCCCAGACAGTGCTGGGAGGTCCCTGAAGTCACCAGCCACTGCCACTATAAATTTCGTCTACCAAGTCTGTGGGAATAGGTCATAAAGGAGAAAGAAATTGGAGTTTACAAAGTCCCTACAGTTGGCCCAGCGCTGGGCAAAGAAGTAGAACCTGCTTGCCTGAGGTCTGCACCGCACAGCCTGACAACTAGAGATGGACTGTGAGCATCGGTGCTAGGTCAAAAGATGTGCAGAGCAAGTCATGCTCCTGGGAATCCCACTGTCTGTCTTCCTCGGGCATCACACAGTTCTGATTTTGTCTGTGCCCCTGGTTAATGCTTTCCCCTTAGCTCAGACCCCAGCCACAGCCAGAGGCAAAGGCAGTCTCTCCCTGGATCCTACGGTGCTCCCTCACCCTGCTCTCCTGTCCTTCCTCCCTTCCTCTCAGTGCCCTGACTTCCATGACCTTCAGCTTTGATATATTCAATGTCCCCCAGAGGATATTCCCGTCGACATTGAATATGCTGCTATGTGGAGCTCAGCAATAAAAAGGAGGGAAGTGAACAGGCATGTATATTCTGAAATTAATGAGGAGAGGTCACTGTCGTCAGAACATCTGTTTCCATCACTTTTGAGGGGACTTCAATTTGCAGCCAGCGCTCAGGCATGTGTGGTTAGGGGCAGTTAATCTTGGTTCTCAGCTCTCTGTGAAAGCGAGACAGTGCAGCCCAATCCAGTTCTCACCTCCGAACAGAGTATCCCCTGCATCGCACGGCCCACACGCCTCTCTCAAAAACCCACTCAGTGTTTTCTAAGTTTCTAAAAAAAAAATTCTAAGACAAAAAGTTCAAAAAAGACGTCTTGGTGCCAAAGAAGGGATCTCGAGTCTCTGGAGAGCCACACTGTCTAATATGAAAGCCAACAGCCGTGTGTGGTGTAGGGCACACAGAGTGTGGATCCCCTGAGCTGAAATGCATAGACAAATACGTCACCATGGATTTCACACATTTTCTAGGATAAAAGTATAAAACTAACATTTCGATATGGATTATGGTGGTAAAATGATATTATCTTTAGTAAACTGGGTTATATAAGAGATGAATTCAAGTCATATTTAATTACCTCATTTACTTCTTCAGTGTGGAGCTTGGAGAACTTGATATTGCATCTGTGCCTGTCAGATTTTCATTTTTGAAACGAGATCTCATGAAGCTCAGTACTGGCTATGAACTTGGTATGTAGGATGTGGTGGCCTTGAACTTCTGATCCTCCTGCCCCCACTTCTCTTGTGCTGGAATGATAGGCAGGTGCCACCACACATGGTTGTATGCATTGGAGGAGATCCCATTGGTGTGAGGCAAGAACTCCACCAACTGGACAACAAGCCCCATGGCTCCCACAAGACACCATTGTTTGGTAGGTTCCTGTTGGGTTGTTGGGTACAGCCTGGCAAGGGAGTCTGCTATCAAGCCCAGGGAACCTTTAGGAACTTTGGAAGACTCCGCACTCACATTCATCAGGGGAGGAACTGCTGCCTTGGTACGAATGGAGCATGAGGAAGTGTCGGCAGCTCCAGAGCTCACTGCAGAATCAGCCACAAGCTGCATCGTTTCCAATGTCCTCACAGATGAATGATAGGTAGAAAATTGGTCTTAATTAACTAGATCATCTTAGAGATTTTAAAATCTTTATATTATGAATGTGTGTGTGCAGGTGCCTACAAAAGCAAGAAGGGGATATCCTATCCCCTGGAGCTGGAGTTACAGCTGGTTGTGAGCCATGTGCCTCATGTGGGCACTGGGAATGAAATTTGGTCCTCTGCAAGAGCAGCAAATGCTCTTAACCACTGAGCCACCCCTCCAGCCTTTAATTAACTAAATCTTGACCAAATTTTATTTTACATATAAATAATTTTTTTTCTATTTTCACAAGCTAAAACTTCAGGCTTGCAGCTCTGGAAGTCAAAGAATGATTTGCAATTTGTTTTGTCTGGAACACTCCCAAGTTTTAGAAAGTCTCTGCAGTTCTGGCCACAGTGGTGTTTGTGATGCCGGCATGACTCATAGCTGTCACCCTGACAACCCTACTGAGGGGTGCACTCTCTCATCCACTGTGTCTTCCAATGCACTGTGACATGTCGTCTTTACATAAACCATTTTCTCCTTCATTGCAGTTGGGATTTTATGTTGCTTTTTAATTACAAACATACATAAATTATACTACTGAAAATGTTATTTATTTATTCATTTTGAGACAACATCTCTCTAGGTACCCAGGCTTGCCTAGAATTGGTCAGGCAGTCCAGGCTGACCTCAACTTTCGGATGGGAAGGAATGCTCACAGAATGTTCAGCGAAGGGCCTGTCGGCGCATTCAACCCACAGGACCTGGCTCACATGCTCTCACGCTCACACTCTCACGCACTCACGCTCACACACTCCTGCTCACACGCTCTCACGCTCACACGCTCTCACGCTCACACACTCTCACACTCACACACTCTCATGCTCACACGCTCACATGCTCTCATGCTCACACACTCTCCGTGACTGAAACTATGTAAACACTTCCTTGCACTTGGCACTTTCTCACTTCTTTCCTTATCACACAGTTGTGTCTTCCCGTGTTTAGCTTCTTCCCTGAAGGAAGAGCACCAACTGGGTAGGAGCTACACACACACACACGTATAAACTCAACACATGTGTACAAACACATACATGTGTTTACATGCATGTCTGCACTTACATGCACATTCACACACATATAAACACACACCTATGGATGCACACACACATACACACACAACCATATGAATACATACAACACAGCCTCTACTCCTTGCTCAGAGCATGGCTCTACATACATACATACATACATACATACATACATACATACATACATATGTAGGATCAGGGTCTCAGTTCTGTTCTCTGATCCCTCACGAGTAATTGGATGAATGCAGACGAGGAGGAGTCTCCAGACCCAGTAGTTTTCAGGAGTTAGGTGGACAGACACTGTGAAAGAGAATACAAAATTTGAAAGGTCCCCTGGACCCTCAAATCTTGCAGACTGTAAACAGAAACTAGTTGTCCAAGAAGATGAAGGGCAACCTGAAAGGAAGCATCAAGCATTATGGAGAGGGAGTCTCAGGTGCAGAGAATTGCCACTTGTAACAAGTGAACTTCAGAATTGCTTTGGACTTTGACTCCCACGTGCGCCCGTCCCTCCCCCTTGTGAGCAGCAGCTCCTCAGCACTTCCTGCCTGGCTCACTGCTGTGTGCTGGGTTGGGGAATGAGAGAATGGCTTACCTCTGCACTCAAGGTGTCGGGATTGGGAGAAACTGCTCAAGGAGCAGCAAGGAGAGTTGCCGCTGCTGATGGGATTCTGGAATTTGAGTTGGCTTTGGGGAAGTAATCAGATGACAGTCGTGGGGGACACCTAGAGGAAGGGAGACTATTTTGACTGTGTTTTGCATGTCAGTATGAACAGTATGACTCAGAAGCTGTGCTGTGGGCTATAGAAGCCAGCCTCTGATATGGCCCTCTTTCGCCCTGTCTCCTCGTATCTAACTTTTCTGTGTTCGCTTCCCTCACTGTGTTGTGGGGCAGTGGATCAAGCCAGGAAACTTGCTAAGGTTGAGTGGGTTCAGTAACCCTAGTATCCAGGCACCCACTTGAGATGGTAGGGGTAGGGGTCTCCCTATTCCCTACTAGGTTTCTGGACGCTCCCCATGTTGGTCATGTAGATCAGAATAGAGTTCTTCATGCTGGTGAGGTATCTAGAGGCCCTGAGAGGTTAGCCAATAGGCTTCCCTTCCCAGATGTTCCTTTCTGCAAAAGGTATTTAATCTCTGGTCTACCCAGAGAAAGTGGTATATATCCATTTGACAAGAAGAACAATCAATAAATAGTTTAGAGCCAAGGACTGTCTCATTAAGAACCACCATGGGGAGTGTCTTCGCCAGGATTTCTGTTCCTGCACAAACATCATGACCAAGATGTAAGTTGGGGAGGAAAGGGTTTATTCAGCTTACACTTTCCACATTGCTGTTCATCACCAAAGGAAGTCAGGACTGGAACTCAAGCAGGTCAGACAGCAGGAGCTGATGCAGAGGCCATGGAGGGATGTTTCTTACTGGCTTGCTTCCCCTGGCTTGCTCAGCTTGCTCTCTTATAGAACCCAAGACTACCAGCCCAGGGATGATCCCACCCACAAGGGGAACTCCCCCCTTGATCACTAATTGAGAAAATGCCCCACAGCTGGATCTCATGGAGGCATTTCCTCACCTGAAGCTCCTTTCTTTGTGATAACTCCAGCCTGTGTCAAGTTGACACACAAAACCAGCCAATACAGGGAACATAGAGAAAGCCTTCATCTACAGAGCAATGCTGCCTAAGTCTCCTGCAGAAGGTCCCTCTACACTGCCAGACAATCGCAGCTAAGCTAAGGACCCTCACTGAGCCAGAGTTCCCCATTCCCCCACACCCAGCCCTGGTCTCACTCTATTTCCAACTCCCAACATGTCCTAGAGTTTGGGAACCTCCGGCCCCCAGCCTCCCCACAGACCCGCGCGGGTTCTCCTTATCTGCCTTAGCCTATGCCATTTCCCACTAGGGCTGAGGCCCACAACTAGGTTGCATTTCCCACCCCCTGAGCAGTGTATCAGTGCTTCCCTCCAGCCAAGCACCCAATGGTGGTGCAGGGTTAATGCAGTTTTGCATTGTGGAGGTGTGGCCTTGTTGAAGTGGGTGTGGCCCTGTTGGAGTAGGTGTGGCCTTGTTGGCGTAGGTGTGTCACTGTGGGAGCTAGCCATGGTCCTAGCTGCCTGGAAGTCAGTATTCCCCTAGCAGCCTTCAGATGAAGAGGTAGAACTCTCAGCTCTGCCTGCACCAGGCCTGCCTGGATGCTGCCATGCTCCCACCTTGATGGTAATGGACTGAACCTCTGAACCTGTAAGTCAGCGCCAGTTAAATGTTGTTCTTATAAGAGTTGCCTTGGTCATGGTGTCTGTTCACAGCAGTAAAACCCTAACTAAGACACTAGCTACCCTCACCCATGCAGGCTGAGTCCTTTAAGCTGAGACATGGCCATGAGGTCTATGATCTCCCTTTCTCTCTCTCTCTCTCTCTCTCTCTCTCTCTCTCTCTCTCTCTCTCTCTCTCTTGCCCTTCACCAAGCCTCTTAAGTTCCCACCCAGTAGTAACTTCTAGGGGCTCCTGCCCAACACTCACCTAAGCACCTAAACAAGGGTCTCCCGCCTGTTTTCTCATTCTAGGAAAATGTTTGGTTTATGAATTAGGTTCTCACGTTTAAGGTCAAAGGAAACCCCTGCTATCCCTGCTCAAGGCACCGAGGCAGGAGACATTCCCTCTGACTCCCAGGAGGGTCCCCAGTCTATCTAGGCCGACAGCAGAATAACACAAGGCCTACCCAGCCAGGAGCCTGTCCTCTGTGTATCAATGTAAATACTAAACTCATAGAGAAACACCCAGAATGCCTAAATGTTTTGTCCCCCTGCCCCATGTCCTAGCCAAATAGGCACATAAAATTACACACCTGGGTGCACAGGAATGTGTGCCCACTACATGTTGGCTCTTCCTGAGTCCCAGAGTGAAATGTCACTAATATGCAATGCTAGCTGAGTGGACAGTGGTGCTGACCCTGGGCAGAGGATCTCCTTCCTGCATCCAGTCGCTCATCTGTTACCTGACCTTCAAGGGTTTATGCTGCAGTGTGAGCCCACTCAGTCTCCTGTCGTCCTTTTAGAATATATGAACAGATCCCTGGCGTCTACCAACCCAGAAGCTAAAAATATTATCAGACAGTATTTAAGGCCTATAGCAGAGGTTTTTCCCATTCTGGTCTAACCTACCTACCCAATGTCTCCGGCAATGTATTTGAAAAGTGCCTTGATTTATAACTTTGATCTATAACTATGAAAATCCCATGAACCCAGCACCATGTTGGAACATGGGATCTGAGCTAACCAGAAGCTGCGTTCCTGGGCCGTGGCCATGCATAGTTGGCTCTAGAATAAAACCCCTCTTATTCTCTTTGAGGTAAGAGCTGGGGTTTTGTGTTGATGCCACATAGACTGGGCAGTGGCCGCTTCACTCTTTGGACAGCTCTTAGCAGAAAGCTTGACTTTTACAGACATTTCTTGTTTCTGCTAAATTAGGAGTTGGCAACCCCCTGCCAAGGTCTGAATCCTCTTCCTCTTTGCCTATTTTTGCCTCTGGATTACGGCCAGTCCTGCACTTCTGAAGACCGTGGCGATTTTCCTAAGGTGGCGCCGTTGAGTGGCTGCTAAGGAGACTGTTCAGGCCCTCGGAGCCTAGAAAATGCACTGTCTGGTGCTTCCTAGAAAAGCTGGCCAGCTTAAATGAAGCCCCGAGGGGCAGATGCAGTTATCTTCATTGTTTTCCTAATGCATAATCCAAATCTCGGTTACACAAAGCTCTGCTGACTAACGCATCTCTCTCACTCCAGGTTGCCAAGTAAGGGGAGCGATGGGGACTCAGCATGGCTTGGGACTTTGGAGGAAATGCTGACCCCGGGACACCATCCCCTACCTCTGCAATATGTAAACTCTGAGAAAACATCCATGTATCCCTAAGTATTCCAGGGGAGTCTGAGCCCCTAACAGTGAGAGAATCACTACCCAATGCATCTTTCAGCAAGCCTAGTGTCTTAACACCGTAAGCTTCATTACGTTAAAGGAGTCTTGGGGGAAGGGGTGGGTAAATCTTAGTGGCTTAGAACATCCCGACACAGGACACACAGTGTTGTGGCAGATGCTTTCCCTCTCTGGGGAGTGAGGGGTAGCCACTGGAGGTGCATGTGTTCCCTGAAGGCGCCTTTTGGGCTCAATGACCCTGTCTTGGAGACCATAACAAGGGGGCGAACCTCTCCCTTAGACCTGGCAACAGCCTGCACTGGTCCCACAAATCGGACTCTTGACTGAGCACAGGTTTCAGAGTTTGGGGTGCTGGGTGAAAGCTGGGTTTCTTTCAGAGCAGGGATTTTAATCTCATTCCAAAAGCAATAGAAATGCTCACAGGCTCTACACATTCAAGACAAACAGGTAGAAAAGGTACTGTGAGCAGGAAGCCTGGGGTCTTCTGGTGGGGAGGTCTAGCCTTTAGGGTGTGGCCTTCAGCATGCCAGGATGCCTCCCTCTACCTGCTCAGCCCTTCATTAGACTCACAGCCTGCTGGCACCATCAGCCCAGGTCACTGTGCCCGCTCCACCCACTCCCTGTCTAGAGCCAGAGTTACCCTCCCCAGCTCTTCTCAAGTTCACTATTTAAGCAGAGCCACGAGGCTCAGCATCTCGTGAGAACTCCTTTACTGACTGCTGGGCTTCATCCAGAGGTTTTTCCCTCTCCCCATTCCCCTGGGGGAGTTTAGGATGGTTAAGTCTGCGACAGCCCACAGAGGACTCTGCTCCTGATCTTGAAAACCCAGTGTCCTTGGATCTCCAAGCAGGAAGTTTAGTGTTCTGTACCCTGAAGGGTCCTTGGGGGAGGGGAAGCAGGAAGAGGCAGCCATTCGATTTGGGGAAAAAAAATATGAAGGATAGCTTTGGAGTGAATGCTGGGTAAATGAATGAATGAATCAATGAATGACCTGGATGAAGTGAGGCCCATTAGGAAAGGAGGACAGGGAGGCTGCCAGCAGGAGTCAGGTCCTGAGAGCATCCGAGTCGCTGTGTCACACAGCCCCTGGAGCTAGGTAAGGCTGTATCCGTGAATGCTTTTTCCAGACTGTGCAGCGCCGACTCAAAGAACAACTCTGAGAAGTATTAGTTTGGCTTATAAAACTCCAGAAATAGACCTGGAAAATGAATGGTTAATTCAAATAGAAGACTCCTGACTCCTGTGTGTGTGTGTGTGTGTGTGTGTGTGTGTGTGAGAGAGAGAGAGAGTGAAAAATGCAGAATAAAATTAAAGGAAGGAGAGCACCCAGGCTTTTTGAGCAGGTCTGCATTATTAATGTCCGAGGCCCTGCCTTGGAGCCAGCGATCTAATAGAGGCTTTAAGAAGGCATTTTGCATAAGCAGGTCAAAGGCGAGGGGCAGAGAAAATGCCAGTTTGAGACCCGGGTTTCTCCCTGGCGCCTGTGGTTCTCCTCTTCTTTAACTGGAAGGAGCCCCTGTGTTCCCACCCAGTCCCTCTTTACCTCCACGTCAATACTCTCCGTCAATTTCCTTCCAATACCCTCAAAAAACAAGACGCTATCGGCTGTAGTCAATTTCACGTAGGTTGGTAAGGAAATGAGACCCTGGATTTACTGGAAATGATGCAGGCGGTGCCTCTCAGGCTTCCGTGGACTCAGAATCCCGAGAGGACTTGAGAACACACTGATAGCCCAACCCCCAGACTCTCAGGGATAAAGCACAGGTGTTTGCCTCCTGTACTTCCGGTGTGGGCATTACCAGGTGAACACTACCAGATGTGGCTCAGCAGTTTTGTGTCTAAGAAACTCCCAGGTCATGCTGGTGATGTCTCTGGGGTCACCGGTGAAAGCTATTAGACCAAAGGTTACTTTGGGTCCAGATTGTCTACGTGTATCTCACGTCACTCCCTCGGTGACCTGGAAAAAGTCACTTGTATTAGCTGGCTGGTGTTGCCATGGTAAGGAGCCTGAGGCAATTACCTTTTGAGAAGAAAAAGCTGCTGTTGTTCAGAGCGTTGGAAGCTCAAAGGCATGGTGTCTACAGTGGCTTTGAGAGGCCAAATCTTTTAAGTTCAGACTCCATTTTAGAGAAGCTGACCTAAGTTTGAACTCAGGTAAACTAACAGGCTGGTACTTAGCATTAGTTTCCAAGTTGTCCCCACCCCCAAAACCCGAGCCTAGCTCCAGTCTTCAGGCTAGTCCCCAACAAGATCAGCATCTCTAGGTTACACCGTCAACAAGACCAGCGTCTCCAGGTTATTCCCCCAACAAACCTGCACCCCCAGGTGACAAGCCCACCCCCTGCCTAATGACCACCAATGCAAAAGAAAGCAGAAATTAAGTTTATGATGTGACTCCCAGTACCAGCCAACTATGTTAAAGGCCACAGCAGTTTTCCAATGAGATGCTTGCACATGTACTTCCTGCATGATGTGTACTATAAAGCCTTGCCCCAATAGACATTCGGGGCTCCCCCCCCCCACCAAAACCATCCTGCGTGACAGTGATGCATGGGGCGGGGGAGTGAGCTAGCTCAAATAGAATAAAGACCCTGCTGTGAGTTGCATCAGATCAGCTCCTGTCTGTTTTGGGGGGGACTACTAATATGCCCTGGCATTACAGTTTCAGGTCTGTTGAGGGCTACGGAGAGAAAAGTAGAAAAGAGGAAGAGAGGGAAGAGAGGAGGAAAGAAAGACGAGGAAGAGAAGACTGGCAAAGAAAGAAAAGAGAAGAGGGAAGAGAAGAAGAGAAAGAATGGGGTGAAGGGAACATGAGTGGATACAGCATTCCCTCTGAAGCCACGCCCCATGAAGTCTTCAGACAGGACCCCACTACGGTGAGGTTCAACCACCTCCCCATAGCACCACTCTGGGAACCAAGGCTTCAGCACGTAACTTTGGGGGACACTCAGTATTCAAACCTCGTTACCCAAACTCTGTACTTGTCAGCATCTAGAAAATGAGGTTTTGCTGAGATTAAATCAATTAATAAAACGCCTATAGTTCACTCCTCGGAACCCAGGGAACAAGCTCTTGCCTTTCCCACTTCACCTCTGAAGAGGAGGAAGGACCTGGTGGCAATGCACAGTGATGGGAGGCAGAGCGGAGGGGGCAGGGCAGGCAGGGGCTCTTCCTCCAGCAGCCGCTATAATCCTCCAGTCCAGTCATAATCGGCTCACTTTCTACTATGCAGCTTTGGTCCCAGCAGTCAAGGCCTAGGGGCATAAACACAGTCGTCACCTGCAGCTGCTCTGTCCTGCCGGCACCTCACCCAGGCCCCGACTTTATTTTTCTAGAAGCTCCTGGTCTCTTTCTGGAAACAGAGGGTAGAGACTCTTCCCACCTCAGAGGTCTCCGGCTTCCTCTACTTTCAGATCTGGGCGGTTTTTTCCCCCTACATTAAAACAACAACCAACAACCCACAGACTAGGTAGAGAGGGGGCGGGGCCTCAAGCCTCAGCTCCCACAGAGTTTTCAGACAGGGTGAGACTGTGAACACACCTATAATCCAGGCACTCATGTCTGGTGTTTGGGAAAAGTAAGGGTGAATATGAGTGTGTCAGCCGCGCTGTTCAGAGGGCCCCAGAGACACAAGGGCATGAAAGACCATCCTGTTAAAAGGTGAGGATGTACGGTAGCCATTCTTGTCTCTGCTGTCTTCTCTCTCCCTGTCTTGCTTAGATGGATGCCCACCCGACATTTCACCTCATCTCTAGGAGCACACTGGTTAGCCTGGCCAATCAGGGATGGAGGTCAGACTGGCTCTGCACACAGGCACCACCCTCCCCCCAGCTCTGAGCAAGTAGAGGGCCTGCAACAGTCCCCACGTTGGCAGCAACCTCTTGCTCTGATGCTCCAACCACTGGCCTTTCCATTCATCCTAGAGAAGAGATCTTCTTTGCTCTTCTTCCCTTTCCAACCCATTTTCAAGCCAATAACATCATTGGTGAGGCTGCGGATGCCTTCAGCCACAAAGGTTGTCATCATGAATCTCTCTCTGCCCCAGTCAACCCAAAGCAGGATCCCAGGCAACGCCATAAATTGCAGACGGGTGACAGACGCAACACAAGCATGTCACAAACCTCATAAGCTCAATGATGAGCTGAAGCAGGCTGAAAATTAATGTCATACACATGTCCCCGGCATGTCCGTTTTCCTGATTTAACCACATTTAGACATTTATCTGCACTAGATAATCTCAGCCACTAAATGGGCCTTTGGGGATCGTAAATGTCTTCGGATGGAGCATTCAGGGCTGAGCCCCGTCGTGTAAAAGAGACATTTGTAGACTTTTTACAGTGGGAAAGATGATCAAAGGCAGTCCCTGTCTCAAACCTCACTCTTTGCCACCAGGCTCCAAAGTTCCCAACTGAAGGGGCTTAGATGAAGAATGACCCCAAGTATGGCCCCGAGTTCAGAAAATATGTTACAAATCCATTACCCAACCCAAATGGGTAGTTGGTTGACCAGCGTCCAGCTCCCTTCTTCCATCCGTTTTCCATGTTTTACTTCTTTACTCTTTCCAGAGTGAGCATCACATAGGGTCCCCAGGGCTCCAAGCTGCTAACTCCAGGCCCCAGGCTCCAGTGAGTCCGTGGCTTGGCATATCAACCTAGTGTGTATGGGATATGTCAGACTAGTCCTTTAGAAGGGGACTTTTAACTCTCACTGTATGACTGTCCAAAGGAAAAATACCATCGAATTCTATTTTATTTTTAGTTTTATTCTATTGTAGTTTTATCAGTTTAGAGCCTTTCTGACCCGAGTCCAGAAAAAGAGGGTTACTGGTCAGCCACCCTGGAAGGAGCTTATATAATCAGTGTGAGGACATTAACAAGTGACAAGTGGTTAGAATGTAGCCCGATGATACACTTCTGGGCGTACCGAGAAGTATTTCGAGAGATATTTAGGTCTTGAGAGCTCAGCCTAGCCAATGGATCAATTCATTGAGGGATTCCTAATATGGTGGCATTAATGGGAACTGGGGAAAAGTAGGAAGTAGGTCACTGGCAATGTGACCTTAGAAGCTGAATCTTGCATGGTATCTTCCTGTGGCACCTTTTCTCTGCTCCCTGTTCGCCAGGTTGTTAGGAACTGTCTCTACCACACAGTCCTGTCACTGTGCTATTTTACCCAAGCACATGGAAACCGAGCAACCATTGACTGACTCCTCAGAAACCATTAGCCAAAATGAATCTCTCCTCTGAGTTGCTTTTCTCAGGGATTTGGGTAGAGGGACTATCTTGGTTTTTTCTCTTGCTCTGATAGAAAGCTGTGGAAATGCAACAAAAGTAAGTTAGGGTTTATTGTGGGATCACAGTTTGCAGGTATAGTCCATCTCCATGGAGACGCCATGATGTCAGATGCTCCAGGCAGCTGGTCACATTGTATCCACAGTCAAGAAACAGAGTGATATGATGGCTGCTTGAGCTTAGCTCCTTTTACAGGGAGGCCTCACCTGAATAAACCTAATCAAGATAATTGCTCACAGGCTAGCTCAGAGGTTAAGCCTAATCTAAAATGCCCCCTTACAAGTGTGCCTTACTGGAGGCTTGTGATTCTGAGGCATACAAGCATAGGGAACAGCTTAGCTTCCTGGAACTCCACTTGGCTTGGACTAAACACACATTCCTCTTCTAATAATGCTTTTGGCAGCCTCAGACCCTTGCCTACACATCATGTATACACAGAGAACTTCTGAAGTCTCAGACTGGGAGCCCAGCCCTGGGCATCCTTTCTTTCAGGGAGAATGATGATGAAGTGAAAGCCTGTACAACTGTTCCAGGCCAGCCACTGGCAGAGCTCGATAGAACCCAGCAGGTAGAACTGTAGGTGCAGGGTTTGAGAAAGACAAGAGAAGGAAGCAAGAAATGGAGCTCTTACCTTTCTGTTATGATGGCGATAATGATGAAAGTGTGTGTGTGTGTGTGTGTGTGTGTGTGTGTGTGTGTGTGTGCGTGTGCGCGTGTGCCTGTGTCAACATGGCATTGCTGCGTGTAGAGGGCAAAGGACGGCTTCCAGGGGTTGATTCTTTGTTTCCATTGTGGGTTCGGGAGATTGAACTCAGGCTGTCAGATTTGAGTGACACACGTGTTTACCTGCTGATCCAGCTAAGGTCTAAACCTTTTCTGAATGGTATAGATTCTGGAAGAGCTCTGACTCCCACCATGGGGCAGGCGTGAGACCAGGGCTGTTCAATAGAAATGCAATTAGCACCAGAGTTGTAACTTTACATTTTCTTATATCACATTAAAAAGGTGAACTTAATTTTGCTGATGGAGCTTAATAATATATTCAATCAAACATATTCAAAATATTAACACATCACCCTATAGAAAACGGGAAAACAAGGAACGAGCTGTCTTACTTTTTTTTTATGGCCTTTTATTTGAAATGGAACATCTGTCCACTTCACTCCAGATGCTAAGGTAAACTCCATCAGCATGGAGTAAAATATGTTCTGAACAAAACAGCAAGGTTCTATGAGTGAGAAATATTTTCTGCTGCTTGGTTTTTAACCTTATATATAAAACTTAAATGAAGCTTTCAGACCCTCAGTTGAACTAAGTCTATTTTACATATAGTTATAGAATTCAGTTAACGGACAGCTTGGGTTCAGGCGTGTGACATTAGTTACACAGTGATGGCATTTCCCCATCCTTGAATACTGGTGGTACCAGCCATTGCTGCTTGCGGTTATGATGGGGAAAATGAGGGAGAGAGATCTGAAATCTGGAGCAAAGCAAAAGGAGAACATGCAGGTAGTTGGCAGGCCCGTGCAGAATCTAGGGTCCCGAGAATAGCTCCTTTTCGGTTGATGGAGAGTACAGTGTGTGTACAGCTCTTTAGGGTCTGGATGCCCTGCTATTCAGAAGCCCCAGAAGGGCAGGAAGTTTGTCTCTTCTTCACTAATATGTCCACTGAGCCTGGCCCATACCCATCATCGGATGACTCTGGAGGGGTAAATGAAAAGCTGCCATTGAAGCACGGGGGGGGGGGAGTAGAGTGTCTGGGATTGTCCCTACCCATAAGCAACTCAGCCCAAACACATTGTTATCACCAACTGAGGCACTAGGTTAGCGGGTAGCTGGCCACTTAGCTAAGATCAGGGTTACCAACTCGAGTCTGTTGTCTCCATCTCACAAGCATCAGAGGGTGATGGTATTATCTGAAGTTTCAACTCCCCAGAGCTCGACCAGTTCTATGGCCAGAAACCTTGGAAGCCACATACCTCCCCTTGAAGGCTCTGTTCTCTGGGGTCCTCTTTTTTAGTGTCCTCCAGATATAGGGGAAGTTTGGCCCACAAACTCAATCTTAGTGAGTGATGGAAAGGCAGCCCACAGAGGACAGTGTTATTAATGTGTAAGGAGAACCCATGTTTACCATCAAAGGAACTTGTTTCAAGACCAATCAACCGACATACACTGGAGACAAGCACAAAGCCCTCACTACAAAAGCAGAGAGGCTTTCCACAACTCAGGACACGAGCGTGCTGTCCACCGCCACAGCCGGAGTCCAGACTCCAGAGCAGCAAGCTGCCTCTTCTCAGGTCATCTTTCTGTCAGTTATTTGCGCGGGCATCCTCTTGGGGCATCTGCTTCTGTTTCCTGTATCCTTGCACATTTTCTGGGTTGCATGGCCGACCAACCTCTCCTCTGCCCAGATTAAGCACCAGGATGACCGGAGGTTCCAGATGGTTCTTTTCTAATTGGACCTCTGAGTGTCTGGCAGGGGTTACCTCAGAGGATATGGTGAAAGCTTTATGTATTTCATTCTTCTGCCCACCCCAGACCCTGCTGAAGTAGAAGAATCTGGCTGACATCTTCTTCAACTGGCTCTAGGTATCTCATTCTATCTTTACCTGCAACCTGTCTCTTTAAAGGCATCCTGGTAAAATCTCTCTCTCTCTCTCTCTCTCTCTCTCTCTTTCTCGTGTGTGTGTGTGTGTGTGTGTGTGTGTGTGTGTGTGTGTGTGCAAGCAATACATGGACTAGCATGCTAAGAGATGTCTCTGGGTGCAATAGTGGTACAAATGTTTCAGCAGTAACCAGCAGCTTTCTGATTGAATGTAAGACCTGCCTTACAGGAGGAAATGTATGCCTAGTACTGCAGATCTGCTCAAGAACCCGTGGTTGGCGAGCTGATGAACCACAGTGGCAAACTTAGCATCAAACTGCCATCTGAATTTACATCTCTACGCCCGGAGATTGGCGCCCCTCTCAGGCCTCACTGAAGTCCCTTTGTGCAAAAACGTGCAACTGATCCAAGTGCAGAAAACAAGTATCTGTGGAGTTCTCAGTCATGAATGAGACTCCCTCCTCGCAAGGCTCAGGGAACATCTTGAAGGGGGTGGGGATTGTAAAAACCAAGTATTAGGTAGACTAGGAGTAAAAGGGTGTCTTCTGCACATAACAGAATCTCATCAAGTCTCAGTAGCTGTGGTTGTCTGCGCAAACCCTGCAAGATCAAGCCAGTCAACATTCCAGCATGGAGGAGGAGGGAGCTCATGTGTCCCTGTCCCTACCCAAGGAGCTATTGAGAGTTAACATCCTCTGGGATATGGAGAGCCAGCTTTCTTTAAGGTTATGAACCGTAGTAGGGTGAGCATCTCCAGTTGATGACAGACCCCACACTCATGAGCACACAGGCAACCAACTGGGATAGGTCAATAATAAAAGGAAGAAAGGGAAGAGGAGGGAGGGAAGAAGGAAGGAAAAGAGGGAGGGAGGAAGGAGGGAGGGAGGGAGGGAAAGAGGAAGGGAAGAAGGGAGGGAAGGAGGAAGGAAGGGAGAGAGGAAAGAAGGAAGATTGGTAGGTTAAAGGAGCGTAGTGAGGGTTAACATGATCAAAATGCGTTGTGTGAATGTATGAAATTCTCAAAGAATTCATAAAATATTATTTCATTCTAAAAAGCTAGTAGAGAAATCAGTATTTACATGTGCACAATGCTTTAACCTTTAGCAGAAAGCAAGAAGATAAACAAAGATGATTACTTAAAACAGTTATTAATGAGCTATTATATGTGTTTTGAAGACATGCTAAAATTTAGAATGTTGGAGCATTTGTCGCAGAATTTTACTCAGATTATAAAATATTGATATGAAACAAATCAAGTTACTTATAAAATTTGTATTTCTACCCTTGGGTAGTTCAAATAGTTTCATTTTTAATACTTTGAGACATTTTCACTCTACCACCCAGGCTGGCCTGGAGCTCAGTGTGTAGCCAAGGATGGCTCTCCTGGACTTGGGTTACAGAAGTGAATTGGTATCTGGCTGTGAATGATCACTAATTTATAACTGTAACATTTATTCACAGGCTAATAGTGCATTAGGTCCACTTTGGGCCTAAGTTGGGCTCTCCAGAACCCACACAAAATACTGGGTGTGGATGTGCATGCCCACAAACCCTGTGCTGTGGGAGGCAGAGTCAGGGTCACTGGGCTTGTTCGCCACCAGCCTCACTTCAAGACCATGAGAGACTCTCCTGCAGAGGATGAACGGGGAGAGCTCCAGCAGAACATCTGAAGTCCATACCACACACACACACGTGCACATGTACACACACACACACCACACACACATATCTCATGTACATGTATACAAGCACACGAATACACATGCATGCACATGCACACACATGTGCACATACACATGTGCACACACACATAACTCATGCACATTGCCACAAGCACATGAGTGCACATGCATGCATATGCACACACACACTTGCACATGCATGAACATGCACTCACTGAGGCATACACATATACAACATTTAAATTTGCCCACTTTTGTATCCTGTCTCAGCTAAGAAGATATAAGGTGCAGGCACTTTGTCTGCTGAGGTCAAGACTCATCCAGCATCCTGAACTGTCTGTGGACCAACATGACTGAAGCATAAATACCTATAAATAAATAGATATATAGCTCTCATGTTTGCAGAAGAGTAATTCCACAAACCTTGAAGTCCCCCCAAATATATAATTTTCCCCATAAAAACAGTCACACTTCACCTGCTAAGTGGCTTACTCCAGTTCCCTTGATCCTCACAGAGGAACCACAGCACAGTAGGCAGCTCCCAAATGGTAGGTTTCTGCTGTCTCCACAGGCCCATGATGGGCATCAAAGAGTTCATAGCCCATAAGGGAGCTGAGGTCTTGAACTGTGATCATACCGATAATTTTCTTTCCATTAAGGCATTGAAGACTGTTGGGTATTTTAAGGATGACAATGATGATTTCTAAATAATGGTGTCTTCTGGTATAAAAATGCTGTGGGCGATGGGTCAGGGAGAGAGAAAGAGCAAGCAGAGAAGCCTGACCTCCCCTGGCTCCAGACAACGTCTATGCTGCCATTCTGATGCTCTAATAGGAGCCCGCCATGGCCTCAGCAGAACTGCCAGGGACGGAAGATGCACTTCTGTTACTTTTATTTCTATGGATTACAGCTGAACAGAGGAAAATGAGACCTGGTCTTGAACCAGAATTTGACCCACCCTGGGGTTGGGGCAAGAAGGTAAGGTCACTCTAGTCATGCCTGTGAAAAGCATTGCCTGTGGCCTTACTGACTCTGTTGCAGTGACAGGGAAACCAGAAGGATTCTGGCCAGAGAAAGTGACTTAGCCCAAAAGGAGCTGGTGGGCAGGAACAGGATCAGGACCAGAACTAGGACCAGGACCAGGACCAAAACCAGAACCAGAACTAGGACCAGGACCAGGGCCAGGACCAAAACCAGAACCAGGACCAGGACCAAAACCAGAACCAGGACCAGGACCAGGACCAGGACTAGGACCAAAACCAGAACTAGGACCAGGACCAGAACCAGGACCAAGACCAGGACCAGGACCAAAACCAGAACCAGGACCAGGACCAAAACCAGGACCAGGACCAAAACCAGAACCAGGACCAGGACCAAAACCAGAACCAGGACCAGGACCAAAACCAGAACCAGAACTAGGACCAGAACCAAAACCAGGTCCAGGACCAAGACCAAAACTAGAACCAGGACCAGAGCCAGGGGGTATGGCATGCAAGGGTGTTCATTTTCCAGGACAATCACTAAGACAGACAGCTCCAGCTCTGGAGCACCAGAAAGGTGTGTTCACCACCTCTTCCTTCTCTTGGCCGAGTCCACAGCACTCTCCAAAGTGGACCCCTTCTCCAAATTCTCTCTCTCTCTCTCTCTCTCTCTCTCTCTCTCTCTCTCTCTCTCTCTCTCTCTCTCTGTGTGTGTGTGTGTGTGTGTGTGTGNTGTGTGTGTGTGTGTGTGTGTGTGTGAGAGAGAGAGAGAGAGAGAGAGAGAGAGAGAGAGAGAGAGAGAGAGAGAGACTGTGTCTATGTCTATGTGTCTCTCTTTCTGTGTGTCTGTCTCTCTCCGATGTAGGCCACTGCTTTTGTAGGTGGTTACTCTAGTTTGCTCTCTGTTGCTGCAATGAACTATTAACCAAAACCAGCACCAGGGAAAGAGGGCTCATTTGTCTCTAACTTTCAGGTGACATAGTTTATCATTGAGGGAAGTCAGGGCAGGTCCCGGAGGCAGGAATTGAAGCAGAGACCATGAAGCAACCCTGCTTCCTGGCTCACTCCCCCATGGCTTTCTCAGTTTGCTTTCATATACAATCCAGGCTCACCTGCCCAGGGGTGGCACTGCCCAAGGTAGTGTTTCTTCGTCATGACCCATTTACATATTCAGTAAAGAACAAGGACACAGGGAGTCAGCGAGAGAGAAATGATCAGAGTTCAGTGGGGAAGCGGAGCTGTGGAGAATAAGAACACTAAGGGAGGATGTGCCTAACGGATACTGCAGAGACAAAGAGGGCACTAACTGGGGGCTTTGGGACTTAAAAATTAGGAGATTGGAGATACAAAGAGGGAAGATTCTGATTCTGACAGAGTTAAGAAAGAAAGAAAGAAAGAAAGAAAGAAAGAAAGAAAGAAAGAAAGAAAGAAAGAAAGAAAGAAAGAAAGAGCAATGCTAGGCTGAGAAGTTCAGGAGAGAAAGAACGGTAGAAGCCAGTGTTAGTGAAGTGCATGTTAAAACACAGCTCACAGACTCAGCTGGGTCTCCACTTGTGTGGGTCTCATATTTGCAGACTCAACGGTGATATTTGGCAATAATCTGGGTATGCACTGAACATGTACAGACCTGTTTTTCTTGCTGCAATTTACTAAACAATGCATTTCGATAACTATTTGCCTACCATTACACTGTGTTATGTGGTATATGTAGTCTACTGGTGACTTTACGGGTAGGGATTTACCTACATTATATCAAATGCTGCCTGGGTTAATCAGGGCTCTAGAAGAACAGAATGGGTAGGGTGAATATATGTCACAAAGGGGGCTTATTAGACTGCCTTACACGATGGTAGCTGATTTCACATTCAGTCAAGATGATAGCTAAGGTTAGCTACTACAATGGCGTTCTACATAGGGCCCTTCTGTATCTGTGGGTTTGGGGATTGGAGGTTTGTGGGGCCAATTTCCCAAGGGTATACTTTTAATTTTTCTAATTAATTAATTATGATCTCTCATATTCCAGACGGGCCCTAAACTCCCTGTGTATCTGAGCATGACCTTCAACTTCTAATGTTCCGAGCTTCACCTCTGAGTGTTGGGACTATGGGCATGTGCCAACATGCCCAGTTAGTGTGATGCTGGAAAGGAAACCTGGGGATCCACGCGTGGCAGGCAAGCAGCATTCTATCAACTGATATACTCCCCCAGCCCATACTTCCAAGGATATCCAGGGACAATAGTGTAAACAAATGTATAAACCATGTGTCAAGACCTTTAAAAATACACAGTTCTTTAGCCTAGGCTATAATTTCTGAGCATTCATATCTTTTCTATACAACTATAGACAAAGATTATGACAGAAAGCTACTTATAACACTATAATCGTGGGGAAAATACGTCAGGGTTCAATACAGTATATCAAATGTGAAATGCTACTTAACCATTAACATGATTGAGAACATTTAAATGCCTAGGATTAAAATATTATTTTAAGCCAAATTTTGAAGTATGAAACTATATTCTGAATAAGCCTAACTTGTAAAATCAAAATTTAGAATGACTCTAACTGCTTGCATGTCTGTCTATACATATATCCACCTACATACCATCTATTCATCTAACCCCATGGATAAAGAGGCTCAGAGGGAAGTCTGCTAAGGTGAGTACTTAGTGGTTATCTCTTCGTGGGTAATTTTAAAATATTTTTCTATGTTCTTCAAATTTCCGTAGTCATCTTAATCAAGCCCATACTCAAGCAAACAGAAACATTTTTAATGCTATCCTTTGTTTTTCTTTTTGACATAGGATCTCACTGTATAGTCCAGGCTGGTTCGGAACCCTTGATCTTCCTGCCTCAGCCTCTCTGATGCTGGGATCACAAGCATCCCCCATCATGACAGGGATGCTGGGACCGCAGATGTCTTCCACCGTGACAGACTCAAAACACCTTGCTTTTAAAATGGAATGAGCTGGTGGTGAGAGAGAAGAAATGAGGAAAGAAGGCTGGAAGAAGAAGAAGAAGAAGAAGAAGAAGAAGAAGAAGAAGAAGAAGAAGAAGAAGAAGAAGAAGAAGAAGAAGAAGAAGAAGAAGAAGAAGAAGANAAGAAGAAGAAGAAGAAGAAGAAGAAGAAGAAGAAGAAGAAGAAGAAGAAGAAGAAGAAGAAGAAGAAGAAGAAGAAGAAGAAGAAGAAGAAGAATCTAAAGGTACCTGTGTGTGCACCTGTGTGTATGTGTGCTTATGACACCAGGTGCCAGAAGAGGGTATCAGATCCCCTGGAACTAGAGTTACAGAAGATTGTGAGCTGTTTTTGATGTGGGTGCTGAGAACCGAACTTGGGTCCTCTGCAAGAGCAGCAAGGGCTCTTAACCATCTGTTCAGCCCTAAAGATTGACTTTCAAGAAGTTTAATAGTGAAGGGTTGAGGAGAAGGAGTGGCCAGTCCAGGAAGGCTTGATTTAGGGTTAGTTTAGAGACACAATCAAATACAGTATCCCATGATTTAGGCAGAGAATACATTAAGGAGGGTGAAGCCCAAGACTCAAGGCAGAAAAATGAAAATTTGACAAGGAATTCAAAGGGCCCAGGACACCCGAGCAGCAGCACAGGGGAGATTGGTTTAAGAACAGAGGCTCATCTTCTAGTGTGTTCCAAGACACTGGGGTGGAAGAGACCAAAGCTAGAAGTAAAAATGACCCAGGCCCACTCAAGTGCAGAACTCAGCTAAGTGGCCCTAGAGCTCCTGGCAGGGTGAGGTGCCTCCCTCTCTGGTCCTTCATACTCAGAAGGACCAGGACCTTTCCTGCCTGCTCAGATGAGCACATTCCAGGTATCAGCTCTGCCCTCTTCTCCCTTGCATGGACTATCATGTGAGACACAAGGACACAGAACCCGATTGGCGCATTGCCTGTGGCTTTAGTGTGGGTCTGGTTGAACCTGGAAGGGTGGTGCTCCCGCCACACTTTCTCCCTAGATTCTCTTCTGCTGAGGTATTGATCTACTAGTCTGGTTGGTGGCTGGTAACCCCAGCCACTTGCAAGGCTGAGATGGGAAGATAGCAAGATCAAGGCCTGCCTAGGGTAATGGAGTAAAGTTCAAAGCTAGCCCAAAAATCAGAAAATTTTAAAGAGTACTGGGGAAATATAGCTCAGGGGTAGAGCCTGCCTAGCACACTTCAGGCCTGGGTCCAAATTCTGTCACTGAAACAAGCGAAGGCATGGATCTCTCAGGGCTTAGAGCCCAGTACCTTTGACCCCTGCTCCCTCAGGCATCCTTTAGCCTCATCAATGGCTCCTATTCCCTTTCCATCCTCAGCTGGTGGCTTTGGGTTGTTACCTCTTGGTAAGAAAGGACTAAAGTCCCGTCAGCTCTCCGCACTTCAACTGCTCTCTCCCCTCTGACTGCCTTGGGCTTCTCCTCTGTGGTTTTGCTGTTTTCCCCCTCTGGAAATGACAGATCTGCCTCCTCCAGACCCCAGTGTCCCTTTCCAGGAGAATCCCTCATCTCCTCCCTTGTTTTCAGCTTATCCCCAGAGTCTGGCCTGACCTTTGTCCTGCCTGAATAGATTGCTAGTATTTACATCGCTGGGTGACCTGCAGAGTCATGAGAAGAAAGGGCCACAGTTCAGTTTGTCACATAACCCTCTTCATCTGGCCTGACCCCACCCAGGGAAAACATCCTTAAGGGTTTGTTGAGGCTAGGTGTGATGCTCCCAGATTTTCCTGCTCGAGGAAGTGGGAGTTGACCCTTGTCTTTAGTCTGCTGCTGGCACGATGTTGTGTCTGAAGTGCTTTTGCAATGTGATTTCCGTCGGTCTCAGAGCTACGTGGAGAGAAGGAAGAGCAGGAGGATATTAATATTTTCCTAGATAAATGAAACAGGCTCAGAAGGAGAGAGATTTCATCGGAAGGGACCCAGTCAACACACAGTGAGAATCATCCCTTGACAAACTCCAAAGGCCTACAAGCACGGGGGGGGGGGGGCATCGTTTCTATTCCCTCCCTGGTGAAACTGCCTAGAGATTGTAAGAGACACTGGGGAAGCCTGTGTCATCTCCACATCTGAATATGGGTTTGTTTGGGTTTTTTTTCCTTATCTTCAAAGTCTGTTGAAAGTCCTTGCAGGCAGAAACTGTGCCATCTATCTCTTTGCAATCTTCAGTCCTTTGCAAGCCGTTAAGTGTTTCGTAAATATTTACTGACTTTAATTATCCATCAAATTATTTGTTGATTTATTAAGTTAAACTCTGATGGTGAATTTTCTGGAATCAGAGCAAGAATTATTTTTGAGCAGATGGCCCATTCCGGGCACCTATCAAATTAGACTAGATGGGTCATTTTCTAAGCATGGGGCCAACCCTGAGGCTATAGATAGAACAAATTCAAATTCATGATGAATTCATTAAAAATTCCAGGACAAGAAATCTTTCAGGAACACTAACGACATCCCCATTTAAGACTAAATTAATTCTGTATGGTTTAAATGTTATTACAGTAAAGTGCAAATGAACGTAACTGTAATGAGGCTCTGCCTCTGAAAGGGGACGCATTAAGTCAGTCAATCATCATAGCCCAGCTATTCATTAGTTCTGTTTGACATCTCCTATGCTATGTGTCTTTTTACAGTTTACAGAGGCAACATATTTACGAAGAACTTCCTTGAACATACAGGATGGCTACGTGAAGGATGGGACTGGAGCAACCAGATGTGGCCTCAGCTCCACTGAGTCTCACTGGTCCAACTACGATGTGACAACCAGTGGCTCCTGCATCCCCTGGGAGCTTATTACAAATGTATGGGCTTAAAGACTTCCTGCATCAGGACCTCAGTTTAACATCCTCCCCTGGGGACCTGTACGATCATTACAATTGGAAAAGGACATCATGGCCTGAGACTGAATAGAGACCAGCCAAATGTGATTACTGCAGAATGAAGTGAAGCCTACCGCCACCTTGGCACACTCGGCTCCTGCCGCCCAAGTCTCCCACTGTACCACCCTCATCTCAGGACCCTGCACTACTTTCTTTTATAATACTTATCACTTGGCCCTACTCTATATGCTTCACTACATATTTATTGAGTATGCAGTTCACTCTGTCTCTATCTCCTGCTAGAATGAAGCTCCATAAACTCTTTTCCCACCTTATTTAGTGCGAACCCCAAGTATTGCAGATTTAGGCTCTTCAGGGCCCCATATATGTTGTTTCTCTGTCTCCTAGCAGTGAGGGGCTTGCTAAATGCAGAATGCATCCTTCTCAATAATTGAATGAAGATATCGGTAGCTACTTCTAGGGTCCAAAATGCCTTCCTTCCTTTTCTGAGGTCTCGTTGTTCTAAGTAACCCACTAGAGACCCTCTAAGGAAAGAGAACCTATTATCCCTATTGGGACGTCTTTGGGATGGGTGAGGTAGGGTTAGTAGACATGAAGAATTCTGCAGCAGGAATGGATGAGTCTAGCATCTCCATTAATCCTTGCTGATGGGACCTCTGAGCTCTGACCTAGAGTACAGCTCAGCTCCAGGAGGATACATTGAGAAACTGTCGTCATCTCAGTTTAGATGTTCATGCGTTTGTGGCAAAACAGTACCTGTTTTCTCAGGTAGGCAGATCATTGCCTGAGTAATAACCTATTGTCATAAAAATAAATAAATAAATAAATAAATAAATAAATAAATAAATAAATAAATAAGGCAGAAGCAACTTAAAAGAGGTAGGCTTTATCTTGGCTCCTGGTTTCAGAGCGATTTCAGCCTACCTAACAGGGAAGGTACTCCAGAGGGACAGACTCAACCTGCAGTGAACTTACAGCTGGAGGTGTTCCCATGGCAACAGAGCAGGGAACAGAGTAGTTCATACCATAGCGAACAGCATACAGAGACCAATGGCTGGAGTGGGAGATGGGGCTAATCTTTAACGTCCCCCTTCTCCTCATCTGCTTCCACCAGCCAAGCCGACTCTGTTAGCGCTCCACAACCCTCAAAGTAGAACCACATTTTAGACTCAAACCATAACAATCACCCAGATTGGATCTCTTATCTTTGTATGGTTGTGATTTGAATGTGAAACACCCACCACAGGCTCCCCCACCAGAGTGCCTGGCCTCTACCTGGTGTCACTGTTTGGAAATGTTGTGGACTCTTTGGGGTATGGAGTTTTGCTAAAGGAATTAAGTTACTGAAGGGTGAACCCGAAGGTTGTATTGCCCAGCCTGACTTCCTGCTCATTCTCGGCTTCCTCATATGGACACATTTCAATCAGACAACTGTCTCAGGCTCCTGGTGTCTGGACTTCCCTGCTATGGTCCATTGTTTCCTTGAACAGTCACCAGAATAAACCCTTTTCCCCTAAATTTGGTTTGTCAAGGTGTTTTTATCACAGCAACAGTAAAGTAACCAAGATAATGATACACAAAAAATACTGATCTCACTGGGTGGGGCTGGGATGTAAAAATTTTTCTGGAAGGGTGGTGTCTCTTAGAGGAAAGATCAAGTGTAAGGCTATGTTGGGGCAGGGAAGGGAGAGAGGTCTGTCTCTGCTCTCCTCATTTTGATCCTTGCCTAAACATGACCTAAAGCCTCCATCTTAAAACCGGAAACTAGAGAACCAAATAAGTACCCCAAACCCACTTTCCCCCCTTTCTGACATAAAGCTCAAGTATGCAATACACTGTTTTGTAAGGGATCACATTTCACTTTCTTTTATTTTAATGACGTGGAGCTGGGTGGGCGGTGCTCTAGAGATGGCCCAGCGGTAAAGACTGTTTGCTTCTCTTGTAGAGGACCTGAGTTTCCTTCCCCAAACCAATCATTGTCGGGCAGCTAACAGCCACTTCTAAGTCCAGCACCAGAGAACTCCCTACTCCGGCCCGGCGTTCTCTGGCTTCTATGGGCTCCCACACCCATCTGCACTTACCCATACACAGACATACACATACACATAAATAAAAAGGAATGTTTAAAAAGTCTTAAAAATTAATAATAACTGATAGAAGCAATACCTTTATTATGTTCCTGTTAGTAAAGCAAAGACTGGCGATGGGTCACAGAATCGCTGTCGCCATCAACTCTAAGGTTATCAGAGGAGGGACCTCTGTCTCCTGGACTCCTTTTAGGTAGGGGATAGAAACTACACATAATCTCTTTCCTTTTCGCTTCTTGTGCTTGCCAACCTCCCCACTTCTATCTTGTCTAGCCCCACTTTTCCTCACCCAGCAGCTTCCCACGCTCCGTCTGACCCACCATGAACACGTGACCTTCGTGTCTCTCACCCCTCCTGCCTTCCAGATAACATAGCACAGTTTACCAAAACTTGGCTATACTGTTTCCCAGTCACGAGAACATATGAAATTGCCCTAATTTACCCTCCAAATTACCATACTTTCTGCTTATGTGTTTGCCTTGCACAGCTGTTTCCATTTGAAGAGGCCATTGCGATGCTTAGAAGGTAATCAGAGAAGCTACTTAAGAACAACATGCAGCCATTCGGGGAAGGAAAGAAAAAAAAAAACCCAACAACCAAGAATCAGAAAAGCAGTGCCCACACTGAACTGGAATGGTAATGAGCTCCGGCAGGAATCCAACCGGGACCTCCATCGTGGGCCCACACAGCTGGGAGGTTTGCATTTTACACAACCCGTTTAGTGATGTTCTGCATGTCTGCAGCCTAGCAGGCAGGGACTCTAAGCATCATGAGGGCCTTTTCCGAATGTATCTTTGGTAAAGGGAATTAGAATGCTAAGCTGTTACTAGCTCCTCCAGGGTTTCTTGACTTTATCTGACCTCTAATGATGCCTTTGTTGTTTAGGCACAGAAAGATCACAGTTGGGCTGATTAGCCTAATTTATGTCTCCAGGCTGTGTTCAGTCTAGTTTCATGACTTTCCCCTACCCCACCCCCACCCAAAGTTAAAAGATAAGTTATCAATAACCAACCTGAGTACAGAATGACAGAAACCAGGAGACTGGAGAGACAGCTCAGTGGGAACAGGGGCTTGCTGCTCTTTGAGAGGGCCCAGCTTTGGTTCTCAGCACCCACATGGAGGGGTTTGAGTGCCAGAGGATACAGGGCCCTCTTGTGGAGTCTGTGGGCACCTCTATTTAAACACACACACATAGCCACATGAAGACATACACATGTACACTTAGTTAAAAACAAAGTAAATCTTTAAAACATAAATAATATATCAAATGATAAGCCCAGCGTGAGGAAGAACACACTGCTGCTCTTCAGAGTCTCTGGTAGTAAAATTCAACCACAGCCTGTAACCCAGCCCCTCTGCTGACCAGTTGTTCCCGAACAGCCCTGCTTTGTCACGCCAAACTCTTCCTGACATTGTTCAACCTCAGTCACCTGTGCTCTTCATAGTTGTTTGTGTCTTGGGCTGCACATGTCAGGCATGTCACTCAAGTGCACTTCTGAGATCTAGGCAAGCATTTGGCTTCAAAGATCTGTTTGAGCTGTTTAATGGTTAGACTTAGCAACAGTGCGGGTGGTTCTGGGAGAAGTCTCCATTTTTCTCAGTCATGTTTCCTGGATCAACTTTATAGTCTGGATAGAAGATACGAAGCGAAGCGTGTGCCACGAGACCATCTGCAGACCCTCTGTCATCTAATCAGGAAACAGACACTCATGCTTCCTGGAAAACATCTTTTGCACGAGGAGGTGTCCTTTACTACATTGCTCTCTCCTGTTAGTTTTATGATGGAATTGTGAACCTGGGAAGCAGAGCACAGGGTGGCCACTGGCTGGTCCACCCTTGTCTTCAGGACCAGACTCCATAAGAAGCCAGGATCTAGTGAGCCTAAAATCCACTCTTTCATACCAAGAGTGTGTGGTCAGTGACATCATGGTGTGACAGGAGAAGTGCTGCCCACCCAGTTGGCATGGAAAACTGAGGCTAAGGTCCTTCCAGCAAGCCTTGAACACCCATGCCATCTTATTCTTGCTTTCGTTTCTCTCCTACTTCTGTGTCTTCCTCCCCCTACATCTCATCTCCCCTTCTTGTCTTTTTCCTTCCTCCTTCCCCTCCATCCTTTGCGCCTTTCTCTCTTCTTCCTTCCCATATCAACCAGGAGTCTACCTAATGTCACTCTGCTGAGGTCAAGTGATAAGGAATGGACATGATCTAGTTCAATGTGAAAGTTCTTGATCAATATCACCCCACCCCACCCCCTATTCCCATCACTATGTGCAAGAGTCGAGGCCCCGCCCAGACCTGTCACATAAGCATCCTCAAGGGCACAGACTAAGAAAGGGGTCTTAAACAATCTTCCCTGTGGCTTTGTTATGTAACAACTACCCTGATGAAGAACAATAGTCAGATTCTATCTGATAGGTGCTGGGAGAGAGGTGTGAAGAAGCTGTGTTGGCAGGAAGAAGCTATAAAGGCTGTTGTTAAGGAGTTTGGTGTCTGTATGGCAGGGGGGCAGGGGATGGATATCATGGGGTAAGTGGGGACTTGAATGGTGGATAGGAGTCTGTTACTGTTACAGGAGAGGTCATTAGACCAATCTGTAGGTCACTTCAGGGACTCTCCAGCTCTGCACAGCTGGGCTAGCATGAACAAATAGAAAGAGCACTGAGGTGTGACAGGGGTGGCAGCCAGGGGCCAAGTGATGCTGGCTTTAGCCAGCCGTCTGCCAAGTCATTTGTATTTTTGCCTGAGATCTGTGGGGAAACCTTGAGAGTTTTAAAGAGGACATAATGGAATCACATTTGTATTTGAGATGAGTAAGCCCAGGGCAGTGTTATAAGGCCAAGGCAGGGGACTGCAGCAGGGGAGACTCCCAGTTGTGTAAAATACAGTCTCGGTATCCACTGTGGTTTAAACATGAGCTCAAGATGGCTTTGTGAGCCACACAGGCAGGACTTAAGTGTCCACACTTTCCAAATGTGTCCATTTGTGTAAACTGCCATAATTCATCACTTTAATTTTAGTGTGCAGGATTGTATAAGGCCCTTCTCAACCAACTATCTAATGTACTTGAGTGTGTCTCCCTCATACCCCACTCTCCTCCCCTTTGCACGAGTCTACTTTCTTCCTAAGACAGTTTCACTTTCACTCAGTCATCTGTAATATCTGACTTGTGTATATATAAAGTTTAGACCCACAAATGAGAGACAACACATTGTCTAAGTTAGGGTCTCTAATGCTGTGCAGAGACACCATGACCATGGCAGTTCTTATAAAGGAAAACATTTCATTGGGGCTGGCTCACAGTTCAGAGGTTGAGTCCATTATCATCATGGTAGGAAGCATGGCAGCATCCAGGCAGACATGGAGCTGGAGAAGGAGCTGTGAGTTCTACATCCAGATCTGCAGGTTAAAGGAAGAGAACCAGGCACATTAAACATGGCTTGAGCTCCTGAGACCTCTTGCCAACAGTGACAAACTTCCTCCAACAAGGCCACACCTCCTGATAATGACAATGTCTGTGAGCCTATGGGGCCATTTTCATTCAAACCACCACATAAGCGAAATTTGTGTTTCTAAAACTGACTTAATTCTCATGATATGATTGTTTCCTGCTGTACTTATTTTTACCTGACACGAAGCAATTCAAGGGAAGATACATGTTCTGCTGCACAGTTCTAAGGGAACATTTCGTCATGGCAGAGATGGTGGGCTACCAGGAAGAGCAGAAGGCCAGTGGATCACGAGTCTACAGTGACAAAAGCCGGGTATAATGAATGGCTCTATTCACTCCACTTTCTCCTTTTAAAATTCAGTTTGGAACCTCAGCCTACGGGATGGTACCATGGGCTGTTTATTAATTCTGACTCCCACCAGCTTGGGAAGATGAGCCATCACACAATCCTAAGCAGCCAGGGAAATCATCCACTAGAAAACACACCACTAGACTTGCTACCTTCTTCGGCCATCTAACATCCAGCTTAAAAATATCTCCTGCTTCTATAGGCCATGGATGACAGCTCCCAGGCCTAGCTTAATGTTCCCACTCTCACATCATTCATGTGGCCCTTCAACATTGTAGAACTCCTGACTTCACCTCCTAGTTCCATTCAGTCCATCCCTAAGCCCAGAGTAGCCACCAAGAACAGGAAAAGACAGATAAGATTCCAGAATATGATGGAAAACAAACCTATGTCCTCTCGGGAGTGCTCTAGACACATGGCAGTGTCTCCATTTCCCTCTGAGTACCAGGATGAGGGCTCAGAATCACTGCCCATCAGTCCTATACCCAACCAGCCCCACCAAAGGGCTACCAGGCTTGCACAAAAACAGGTCTTTTATAACATTGGGGCTCTTTATTCTCCTGGCTTTTTTTTTTTTTTTTTTTTTTTTTTTTGTCATCATTGAAAAACCACCCTAGGTATTTTTGCAGCCAAGATATCTGCTGGTCCAATGAGACTGGACAGAACAGACTGGACTTGCTTTTAATAATGTGGTTTTTGACTTTAAGAAAATGCCCCAGTGGAGGAAGGAAAACCCATCATGCAAAGCCCCGCACTTCACGCACAAAGCATGAGGAAGAGTTATGACTGCAGCAACTGCAGCCCAGCTCGACTTGGGGGTCTGCCAGAGTCCCCACACCAGATACAGCCTTTCTGGAGTCTACACCATGCACTCTGAGGTAATCAATTTAAGAGGCTTTTATGAGATGACGGAGCATGTTACTTAAAGCATTCCCATTTATTTTGCCTTACTCTATGTTTTTATTACCTAGAATTTAAATCCAATCCATTTGGCAATGTTTTACAGAGGTGGAAAGGCAGGCGAATAGGAATTTGTCAGCCAGGGAAAAGCTATTGGAGCCAGGCCATAGGGAAGAGTGCAGACTGAGGTGCCTCAGAGTGGGGAAACTCAAAATCCTCCCTTTACGGGGGGTGAGCTGGAAAGGCCTCGATCACACTAGGCTACCACGGAGTTGCATCACCAGCCCAGACTGACAATTTTTAATATTTTTCTAAGGGCTTGCTTTGGCCGTTGTTTCTCTCAAAAACCCTCCATCAAAGGCCAACCTGGGCCCTGGGATGGGACCTGGCTCCAGGCTCAGCACGGGAAGTAGGGAATCCAGGTCTTCTTCCCAAAATTCCCTTTTGCATAATAGACTACATTAGTGCTGGCCACAGGGACCACTGCCTTAAACTGGACCCTCTTATTATTAGCCTAAGCTATAATGAGTTAAATAAGCTGAGTTACTTTTTCTCATTTGCTCTGCTTTCATTGAGAACATACTTTATCCCAAGCAATGCTGTAAACTCTAAATGTTATAGACAATGCTAGATGCTAATGTTTTATATATATATATATATATATATATATATATATATATATGGTGACATCACACCTCTATATGTTATGTGTTACATCAGCAGTATACCCTACAGTCTACATACATTGGGTAATGTGTACAATATGTTACACAGGTATTATATATTCTTAAACAGATTGTTGCCATGTTGCCATGATAGAGATTTTTAAAAAATATATATTGAATAAATGAAGCTCATACTTAAAAAAAAGAAAAACAAAAAGCAAAAAAACCTCCCATGAGCTAGCTTGGTGGCTCAGGCCTGTAGTTCCAGCTACTCAGGAGACTGAGTCAGGAGGATTATAAGATCAAAGCTCTGCCTGGACTGCAGGATGAGTTCAAGGCCAGCCTAAGCAAGTTGTGTGTCAAATAAATCCTGTGTCAAAGTAAAAAGGATAAAAATGCGGGGATTGTTTTAGTGGCTGGTCACCTCCGCACCCAAGGGCATGCCTGGCCACCTCCAGGATCACAGTCCCATTGCTCAGTCTCAGGGTCAGAACCGCACCAAGCTGACTTAACTGTTAAGGCTCTGCACTCGGGAGGCAGCTCAGAGAAAAGGCCCGGGAGGACAGTAGAAGAACCTAAAGTGGTGAGGATGGAAGTCTTCGTCATCCCTGGAATGTCCTGGCATCAGGAATGACGCCCTGCTTTCTTGGTGCTGAAATGGATATTGGGACTGGCTCTTTGACACAGGAAAAAAGAGGACTGGCTCAGCCTACCCAGACACAATTGCGGATGAGCATGGAGGGGAGATGAACTAACTGCAAGGACGCCCAGCTTTATGGGCACCATGGCCTGAATGAGTCCCTCCAGAGTCCCTCAGTTGAAACTGAATCTCCAGAGCGATGACTGGAGGTGATCAGGTCATGATGGTGGGGCCATCATGAACAGGTATGGAGCTGTACAGAAGTGCCTGCTGGTCGCCTCGGTCATAAGAGAACACACAGAAGGACCCACAAGGCATGAGCTCGGACTAGAGGTGGGATCTGTACCAGCCTCTATCTCCAGCTATGAGCAGAATACTCTTGTAGCTTAGAAGTTATTCCATGTGTGGCATTTCTTACAGCAGGGAAATAACCTAAGATGAATAGTAAGTAAAACCTAAGAGCATACACAAAGGAGGGGGACCCAGACAGAGGGAGACAGGAAGAAGAAGAATGAGGAGGGGGGAGGGGATTTAATCATCAAATTAGCAGCTGAAGCCCTATCTTCTGAAGTCAGTGATCATGCTCATACCTCAGGAGTACCTCTCACAGAGTCCCCCCCTTTGGGGAGTCACAGTCAACCGTGGATCCTTGTTGTTAAGGCATCTGAGGCTTGGGCTTGGATACCGGTAACAAAATCTCCCGAGATGCGGTGATGTTCACCTAAGACAAAGTGGCTACTGTCAGTGGGGCCCTTGGAAGAGGCTAACGCTCCTTCCAGTCTTACCCAAGCAAGTCTCTGCACAGCACCCCTTGCTATGTGGAGATTACAGATGGACTGTCATAACTGGCTGCTCTGTCTGTTAGCAGAGTCAAGTGACTCCCTCTGTATGTCTCCGAGAAGAGAGGTGACCAGAGCACTGCCCAGTGCTAGTGATCACCTTCTGTTACCCTCACTTCACTCCCCTGCCTGTGCCTTCCTCTCTTTCTCTTTTCAAGAATTCTCTGGTTGACTGCATGACTGCCACGGTGAATGTGTGAACAACATTTAAGACATGACAGGCATGCTTGGAAGCATGTCCCCAAATTACTCGCTCACTCCTCGCAACAGGCCCATAAAATGATGTTATATAAGATGTTAGGACTTATTAGAGTATTTCTACCTCTTGTTAAGATTGCTACTCTGGGAAAAGGATGTGACCCAGGCAAGTCACCCCAAAAGTCTTTGACTTTTGTACGGGTTCCTCTTTTGGTCTGTTGGGCCTTTCTCTCCACCTGGCAAGAAAGAAGTGGGGGTCAGGGAGGGAAGTCACAGAGAGCAAAGGCTGGACAAACACATGCTTGCAGGATGAGACATGGTGAAACTTACTAAGTATGTGGCATAAAGCCTATTGCATTGTCTCTCCGTGCCTCAGTTTCCTGTGTGCAGATGTGCAAATGCTGCAGGTTGGGGGGGGCGGTTAACTCAAGCCTAGAACAGCCATCAGCTCAACTGAAGGAAACACTGTGTGATTTTTGCATCAAGACATCATTTCCACACCAGGGCTGCCAGCAGCTACCTGTCTTAGGGTTCCTATTCCTGCACAAAACATCATGACCAAGAAGCAAATTGGGGAGGAAAGGGTTTATTCAGCTTACACTTCCATGTTGCTGTTGATCACCAAAGGAAGTCAGGACTGGAACTCAAGCAGGTCAGGAAGCAGGAGCTGATGCAGAGGCCATGGAGGGATGTTACTTACTGGCTTGCTTCCCCTGGCTTGATCAGCCTGCTCTCTTATAGAACCCAGGACCACCAGCCCAGGGATGGCATCACCCACCATGGGCCCTCCCACCCTTGATCACTAATGGAGAAAATGCCTTACAGCTGGATCTCATGGAGGCCTTTCCTCAAGGGAGGCTCCTTTCTCTGTGATAACTCCAGCTTGTGTCCAGTGGACACACAAAGCCAGCCAGTCTGGCATCCTAGAGGAGTCCTGCCTCCCGGAGCAGCAGGTTCTGGGAAACAGTCTCTGCTGTTATCTTCCTGTAACAGCCCAAGTTCTCCATCCCAAAGTCTTTGATAGGTGGAAAGATATGAAATCTTCAGACCCACAGCAAAACAATGTAATGTTTATAGGTCACAGTATGTAGTAGTCATTTAATTTGGACAACAATTTTGTAGCCAACAGAGGCTAAGAAAATGGGGGGAGTAGCCAACCATCAAAACAAGGCAAGGGGCAAGCCAGTGTTCACAGCTGGGCACCGAGTTGGTAGAGGCCTTTCCGGCCTGCATAGAGATGTGCAGTGATAGAAACAGAGACCCAAAGAATGTATCTATCCTAAAGGAGCCTGTGAATATTCTGTGGGACCTCTGTCTGTGTAGGGCTTTATCCAACAAGTGGACCTGCCATGTCCCAATACCGTGCTGTCAAAGCCCTGACACCAGGTAAGCTCTTCCCTGCCTGCCTCCTTGGCTCCTTTTTCCCACTGTCAGTTTACAACATGCAGGGAAAGGGCCAAGGGCAGGGAGCCGGGTAGGAGGGAGGGAAGAAAAATACCCTTGGCATGGCCTGGAAAATTTAAATCAAGAAGTTAATTCTGCCTCGGTGCCATGACAACAGAGATGCAGTTATTATTGGACACTTATTTTGTCAACTGATTGTTAATTTCTCATGATTTACTTCTCGCTTTCTGCTCCTCTGCCCCACAGGGAGATGTCTGAAGATATTGATTGTGTCCCCCTTATTAATTCCATTTTTATGTTTTCAAAACCCATCTTTTTTACTTTATCATTCCCCAGAGCTTGTAGTAAGTTGTATAAGTTGTGCCAGCTCAATTATCATCTCTCTGGGGGCAGAAAAAAAATTATACCCGAGATCCGACCATCAGCTGACATCTGTTGTGGGGTTTCTCATTTCTTTACAGCCCGGGCTTCCTTCCGTTCTCTTTTCACAACACTCTTGTCCAAAGGGGAGCCTTGGAAGTCCAGCCCTGTGCCCAGTATTGTGCCATCTGTCTTTTATCTCACACCCAAGTGCTCTTCGAACGAAAATGTAAACTTGGAACTGGTGAGACAGCTCAGGGAAAAGGGCCTGCCACCAAGCCTGGATTCCCTCATGATATCAGGAGAGAACCAACTTCCACAAGTTGTCTTCTGACCTCTGCACACAAACCATGGCATGTATGTTCACACATACACACAAATAAAATAAAATAAAATAAAATAAAATAAAATAACATAACATAACATAAAAAAATTTAAAACTCCCACAAAGTTCTTTCCAATCTTGAAAATAAGAATTTAACTCCAGAGGGATGGGGACATCAACCCAGCCAAAAAAACCTTTGACCCACACTTTTTCCTGCCTATAAGAACTGCAGGGATAAAGAGAGAGCAGAAAGTGCAGGGATGGCCAACCAGTGACTGCCCCAGCTTGAGTCCCATGCCATGAGAGAGAGCCCAACTCTGACATTACTACTAATATTCTGCTACACTTTCAGACAGGATCCTAGTGTAGCAGTCATCTGAGTGGCTTCACCCAGATGAAAACAGATGAACACAGATGCAGAGACCTACAACCAAACATTAGGCAGAGCTTGGGAAATCTTGTGGAAGATGGAAGGATTGAAGGAGTCAAAGAGCACCACAAGAAAACCTACCGTCAACTAACCTGGGCCCACAGGGGCTCACAGAGCCTGAACCATCATCAACCAGTGAGCATGCATGGGACGGACCTAGTCCCCCTGCATATATGTAGCAGATGTACAGCTTGCTCCTCATGTGGGACCTTTAACAGCAGGAGCAGGGGCTGTGTCTGGTTCTGTTGGATCTGCCTTTGGATCACTTTGCCCCAGTTGGATGGCCTTGTCTAGCCTCAATAGAAGATGTACCCAGTCCTACTACAACTTGATATGCCAAGGTGGGTTGATGTCCCTGGGAGCTCTCCCTTTCTCTGAGGAGAAAGAAAGGGGGCACAGTGGGAAGGGAGATGAGAGGGAGAGACTGGGAGGAGAGAAGGGAAAGGCTATGATCGGGATATAAAGTTAATTAATCAATTAATTAATGAATGAAAGAAAAAATAAACGCCATAAAATCACATTATATAAAATATTGGGAAGATGCCAATTTAAAATATTAAGATCCTTAGAGATCATTGCCCTTGAACATTGCTAGGCTAATTTTACTTCATAGACAACCTTATCAAAGATAAGAGACTCTTAGACTTTCAAACATGGGCTATCACCTGGAGAAATGCCCCATCACGTGACTAAAGGGAGAACTGGTTTGTTTTGGTTCATAATTTCAAAGGGTCCATCACAGCAGGGCAAACACAGCTGGAGTGGGAGCAAGCTGCTTGTTCCCCTGGAGGTAGGCAGGGAGCAGAGAGCTTGGGCTAGAACCAGAATCAGGAATGATCTGCCAAGGCCCGCCTGGAGTGGCCTACTTCCTCCAGTGGCACTGCCTCCCTTTGGTAGGTTCTAGAACAGCATCCCTTCTGTAGGTTCTAGACCCTCCCTGACTGGGGCCAAGGTTCAGACACAGAGTCTATTGGTCAACATTTCTTTTTCAAGCTGCAGTGCCCTTTCTATTCCACCTGGAAAGTGCATTTACCCACAAGGCTAAGGTTGCCCTTTGAAGTTTGCCTCCAGCAGAGAAGGACAGAGGAGCTGCTCACCCTGGAATCTCTGACTAATTCATTTAATGCCAGTGTGAGCACCTACTGTATACCAGACTCTGAATTAATCCCCAGCATAGAAACAGAGCCTGGGAGGATCCTAGAGAGGAAATGAGCTGGACTCCAACGTCCACTCTTTGAGCACAGAACCAGTGAAGAGGTGTATTGAGGAATCTGGGAAGTGAAGATTAAAATGGCAACTTTGATTATTGGTACAAACTGATAGAAGGATGTACAGAAAGTGACCAAGGGGGACATCTGTCCTCCTGGATCTCTGAAACTCAGCCTTCTCCACCTCCATCTCTTCTGGAGTCAAGGAGTAAGAACTGAATGTGTGAGCAGAAGCTCTCAGCCATGAGCTACACTGCCTATGTGCCTTCCAGTGTGTGCTTGATTTACATTGTGTCACCTTGGCTGCTCTGAGCCCTCAGGGACAGGCTGCTGACCCTCCATGCCTCTTTCTTTTACCAGTGGAGGTGGCAGCGCCAATGATCTTCCTGCTTCCCGGAGTCTCTGCTGAGAGCATTCCAGAATGGTGTTTGCTCAAAGCTGGCTCCTCTTCGAGTCACAGCCCTCTGTAAACACAGCATTTCATTACTAGAAAATGATGAATATTTAAAATGCCAATTCTGGCCTTCACGCTGCAGTGTGTAACTCAGCTCTGCATACAGTTCTCTGCTTCTTTATCAAACACGGAGACGGCCTCGCCTGTGTGGTGAGGATGCAGCCGAGGCCACAGATGCTTCTGGGTGGCAGGATGGCTTCTGTGAGTGATGGAGTGTGCCAGCAAGTGTGAGACATGGAGGAATTCAGGCCCAGTGGGCTAGTCAAGAAAAGGAATGCGGGTCTCACATTTTAACATTTTAAATAAGAAGAAAACATGTTAACAGTCACAAGACGGTTACTCCTCCCAGCTACTGTGGCCATGGGAAGGCAATGCTCTGTGGTGTGCAATATCTTATACTATGGCTCCTTAGCATTCTTTCAACTTGACGTGAACATTTCAGTTGAAGATTTCACCCTAGTTCAAGCTAATGCCCCGTAGCAAATCAAGAAGGCTTGCTTCAGATCCTGCCTCCATTGCTTGCTGTTCGTGGGCATTGGGAAAATTGCTTAATTATTAGCTGGGTTTTCAGTGCTGTGGCCAATAAACTTCACAGAAACAGCCCAAGGGAGGAAACACTTGTTTTGGCTCATAATTACAGAGGGCTCAGCCCACAGGTGTTTGGCCATGTGTGCTTAGGTGGAGCATCCAGGCTTCGGGCACATGGCCGGCAGCAGCTGTTCACGTTGTGGATTGGAAGGTTGAACCTGGCCAGAGTCTTCGCTGAGACTCCTCTTATCAAACTGCCTGGCAGCTACGACACCATAAAAAATTTAAAGTAAGAATGACAAGAAGATAGGAAGGGAGAGAGGGAGTGGGAAGGAAGGAGGGGGAAGGAGGAATGAATGATGGGTATTGAGTTGGCTCTTTGGAAGGAGGCACTGAGCTAACTTGGAGTCAAACAGGTGACATGAATAGAATACTGACAGGCCTGGGGGAAGTGTGACAGGTGACATCGCTGAGAAAAATGACACTACAGGAAGAGAACGGGTCATACCATGGCCATTTTCCTGATACTCAAGCTTATTGTAGTCTATTTTCAAGGTGCTGATGGGTTATGACATGTTTAGATACATAATGAATCACAGACCTGTGATTGGATTGCCACTGCCATGATCCAGTTGGTTTATCCACTCATCACACATGTGTGTGTCCATTACCATGTGCTGTGTTGTTGTGTCTAAGAGGGGGTCAGAGGTAGTGGGGATATGCTTTGGTCTCAAAAACTGAGTGGGAAGACTCCAGGATGACTGTGGATGAAAGAGAGAGGGAGGGAGGGAGGGAGAGAGGGAGGGAGAGAGAGAGAGAGAGAGAGAGAGAGAGAGAGAGAGAGAGAG
>NC_034597.1:65901562-65903721 GCF_900095145.1 Mus pahari
AGAGAGAAAGAGAGAGAGAGAGAGAGAGATTAGGGCAGAGGGACAAAGATACTTAAGGCTCAAATAAAATGATGATCCATTTGTAATATTTATGGTGCCATAAAGATAGGCAATCCTAGAAGAAAATTGTTCCGAAGTAAAATGTCTTTTCCCTCAAAATTGATCAAACAATTATCTGGCAGTGTTAGAAAAGGAATCTGAGGTGATTCATAATTCATTCCCCCTTATTCTCAACAAAAAAGCAAGCCTCATTTCCTTGAAGGAGTAGCACCTGCTGTTTGCCCATGACAGCACTGGAGATTCTCCTGTGCTGAAAGTTCCCACGTCTTCACTTGTGGCTCAGCTGTCCAGCTAAGCTCAGCCTCCTGGTGTAGGTTGCAAATGCAGCCAGCCCTCAGCAAGAACAGGAGAAATGTACAAACCCGTCCTGGTGGAGATCTGAGGTTCATTCTGCATTGGCTCCCAGAAGCCTAGAGGAGACGGCTCATCAATGGCCCACAGCTCATCGCTCCACTCTTGGCTGGCTTCTTCCTCTGCTTTCCTCACTGACTTCCCAGTACCTCTGGGGAATCACATCACAAAGAAGCTACTTGCATTCTGGTGTGACTCTAGATCTGTTTCAGGAGGAATCTACATGGAGACAAAAGGAAGAAAGTGAAACTAGAGAGCTCCATAGGGCTACAGACTCCAGCCACTTGAGCCTGACCTCAGTCACTTGGGATGTCTAACACAAACATCCCAAGCCTGACCCCTAATGACTCATGATGCCTTACCGCACATGGCCAACCTAAGACAGATGGCTGGTGCTGTGAATCGTATTAAGACGATACTGGGACACCTATTTACCTATCCAGGTGTGGACCTCACACAAATGTCACACAAGATGAGACCACATGACTCCCCTTCGGCTATTAGAGAAAAACATCTTTGCCTCTCTGAAAAGTCGATTGCTGTGCCTGTCTTTCCTTGCAGCATGTTTTCTCTACAAAACAAAATCCTTTTCTAAATCTATTTTTACCCACTTTCCCAATAGGACAGAAACTGCTTTAGAGTTTCAGTTGTGTCCCCCAAAAGGTACAAAAGGTCCACACTCAATCCCTCCTCCCCTGCCCACCCTAATGTAGAAGTGGGATTTTTGCACTGTAACCAAGTTAAGATGAGTTTATCCTGTATCTGGGGAGCCCCTAGTCCAACCTGACTGATGTCCTTCTGAGGAGAGGCGAAGACAGATACCCACGGTGAAGATGCCATGTGATAATAGAGACGGAGGAGAACACAGCTGCACACAATCCCAAGAGCCATCAGGCCAGACTGAAGGAGAGATCCTCGGGAAGAGTAGAACTTCAGACTTCTAGACTTGAGATTTTGTTTTGTTTTGTTTTGTTTCGTTTCGTTTCTTTGGCCCTTCCAGTACGTGGTGTTTCTTTACGACAATCCCAGGAACCTGGAAGACCCAGCTAGTTGCCGCTGTCTGAGTGTCTCTGGAGCACAGGGCCTCCTCAGCTAAGTCTGAGCTGTTCTTGCTCTGGGGTCAGCTTGTAATGATCGGACAAAACAGACGAAGGAGGCTGATGGACTTTTCTAGAATCCTCTTCTCAGGACAAGCAAGGGCAAAGGTCCAACCCGTACCTTGCCACCCACAGCAGCCCAAGGAGTTCTGTTATTCCTCCGGGACCTTGACTCTGGTGAATCTGGATTCTTCCATAAAGAATGGAACTTCAGAATGAGCTGGTGTCGATCAGGGGTAGGATTTATTTAAAATAGAAATGAAGGTTCCCTTGGGAGTGGCTAAGCAATACTTCTGTGCTGAGAGTTTCAAGTATCCTAGCTGTTGCTAAATTGTGGTTCTCAGTTACATCTCTTAGAGCTAATAAAGATGATTTTATTTTTCCCCTTTAAAAATGAAATAAAGTTATAAATGACTCTAAAGATGCCTTCGGTGGAATCACAGTCTCACAAGATAACAACCTGGAGCCACTAGGGTCGCACAAAGCATTCAGGGACAAAGGCAGTTTCTCGTGAGATTCCCAGAAAACTGTAGGTTATTCTGGGAAGAGAATAAGAATGTAAACGAATGTTAATTGTGTTGGGATTTTTGAGGCTCAGCCCCAGGAGGCTTTTGCCAGACTCTGGGGTGGGGACATCTTTTTTTTTTTTTT
>NC_034597.1:65903767-65952645 GCF_900095145.1 Mus pahari
TCAGATCTTGTTACGGATGGTTATGAGCCACCATGTGGTTGCTGGGATTTGAACTCCGGACCTTCGGAAGAGCAGTCGGGTGTTCTTACCCACTGAGCCATCTCACCAGCCTGGGACATCTTTTTCTTTCCTTGGGCTGCATAAGAATTCCCTGCTTTTCTACCTTGCTGCAGCCCACAAGAAAGCCACAAGATCAGGCAGTCCAGACCGAAGGCACTGGGAAATCTCAGGGCTACAGCAGCAGACATAGACCTTTGCTGATCACAGCCACAACCCAAGCATACACACCCAAACTAGCACCTCTTCCAACACAGGGCTTATTGTTTGCCAGTTGGAGATGGATCGTAGTACCAATCAAACCGCTGGCAAGGTACTTGAGGAGTTGATATAACTTTATGTCACGTTATTCGATTCAAATCATTTGTTTGTTGATACTTCTGTTCCATTCATTCCTAGGGGAAACAAACAAACTAGCCACTGAGTTTTCTTAAATTGTCTTAACCTTTCATCAGAACCAAAGTCCTCCTTCCAAGCCTTCAAATGCCTCTATCTTTTCTTATCTCGCTTTATTGAGCCGGCTACGTCGCCACTAACTTGCACATCAGGGCTTGTCTGTGAAAAAGCAAATCTGCTTTTAAGTGTCTGACCTTGAGCCCCGAAGATGGAAGGACAGAGGAAAATAAGCAGAGCCTAAGAAAGATGCTCCAATTCTGCACCTGAGGCTGGGGACGTGCTTCTGATGTCCTTGTCACTTTTGAGTTTTCCTCATGGTTCCTAAAGATAAGAACATAAAGCAAAAAACAGACTAGAGCCAGAGGCTGCAAATGGCCACACCAATTTGGAAGTCTCTCTTAAGTATTTGATCTTACCGGCTGCGGTCAGAGGTTACCATGGTAACTCCGGAGGGCATTTTTAAATAGGCAGAGACACATTGCACTATTTGGAGGTAGTTGGTTAAGGAAAATCTGTCTTGAGAAAGACATGCTAATTTGAGATAGATGTCAAGAAGTAACTGTCTAAGGCTGAGAGCCTCCTAAGGCAGTGGAGCAGGGCTGAAATAGTTCTCAACTTTCCCAGCGCTCCAACTCCTTAATAGAGTTCCTCATGTCACGGTGACCCCCAACCATAACATTATTTTTGTTGTTACTTCATGTCTGTAACTTTGCCACTGTTATGAATCATAATGTAAGTACCTGATATGCAGGATATCTGATATCTGACCCCCGTGAAAGGGTCGTTCAGCTCCCAAAGGGGCCATGACCCACGGGGTGAGAATCACTGGCCTAAATCCTTTGGAACAGCCTCTAAGAAGGCATTCCAGCCAGCCAAAGGCCCTGCAAGTGCTGTTCTGAGCAGGGTTCATGGCTCCACTTCCCCTACTCAGGAGAGTCGGCTCTCTCAAGTCTCATGGTGTTTTCCTGTTCTTCCCAAGTTCCGATGCTCTCACCAGATACCCCACCATGGACTTCACACACATTTGGACATGGAATTCAATCTTAGCTGTGTGACTTTGCCTCTTAACCCCTCCCAGCCACAAGGCCCTTATATGTTAAATGGAGATGAGCCCCACTTCTCCTGGGGGCTGCTAATGAGCAGTAGACAGATCGCACTCGTAGGTCGCTTAGGTATGTTGGGTCAGTTCCTTCTTGGAATGTTTCATCGTTGTCTTTGTGTAAAGATGAGCAGCTACTGCATAGCTGTGATCCTAGCACCCAGGATACTGGGGCAAGTGGATCAACAACTTAATGTCAGCCTGGACTACAGTAGAGAGACCATGTCTTCTGCTCCCCTGTCCTATAACAATAATGATCGTAAACTATGGAAAAACATGTCATGCCTCTGCATTTGTGTATTTGAATGATATAAGAGCACGAAGTAACTACATCAAGTGTAGGAGAGATGTCTGCAGGACAAGCATAATATCCCAACGGGGTTGGAATGGAATAAGCAGACTGTCAGTCACCCGAATCTTGCTGTGACCACGTGTGTAAATACAGACTGCTCAGGAAAGGAGTAAAAGAGAGTTAAGAAGGGGCCACAAAAAAGAGCAAAATGACTGTGGTGACACATAAGTGCTCACATTAACCTGAAGCAATCTCTCGTCTCAAAGTTAATAAGAGGTAGTTCTCCTGGAGCCAAATAGAAATGACCATGGTGTGGGGACACACATGCATGTTGCCCTGATACCATGTTCTACTCTGGAAGTAGTTATGTGGAGTGTTACTAGTTACAGAACAGAGAAGTCATGAATCAAGCCATTTACCAAATATGAAGGTGAGGAACACAGGCGGGTGTGGTGAGGTCACAGGTGGGTGTGGTGAGGAGCACAGGTGGGTATGGCGAGGCCACAGGTGGGTGTGGTGAGGTCACAGGTGGGTGTGGTGAGGTCACAGGTGGGTGTGGTGAGGACCACAGGTGGGTGTGGTGAGGACCACAGATGGGTGAGTTGTAGCAAAGCAGCAACCACTCTGTTAATAGGTTTCCAAGGCAATCTGGTGGCTCTCTTAGATTCTGGATTGCTTAAGCCAATGCTCTGTGAAGAATACACTTTGGAGATATTGATAGTCACAAGAATGTTAGGTCAGGCCCAAGGGTAGCAATGGGTGGCTAGCTAAGGGACTGAAATAGCCCAAAATAATTTTACTCTGGTCTACAACATTTTAACTCTTACAGAATCTTTGACACAGTGAAGTTTGTTGTTGTACTTGTTGTTGTTGTTTTTTTTTTGTTTTGTTTTTCTTAGAACTTCAGCTCACACCTGTCATCCCAGCACTGGAGTGTTTGAGGCTAGCCTGGGTTACATAACGAGTCTCTGTCAGATAGATAGATAGATAGATAGATAGACAGACAGACAGATAGATAGATGATAGAGATAGATAGATAGAAGAGATAGATAGTAGAGATAGATAGATAGTTAGATGATAGAGATAGATAGATAGATAGATAGATAGATAGATAGATAGATAGATAGAAGAGATAGATAGTTAGTTAGATGATAGAGATAGATAGACAGACAGATAGATAGATGATAGAGATAGATAGATAGACAGACAGATAGATAGATAGATGATAGAGGTAGATAGATAGATAGACAGACAGATAGATAGATAATAGGTAGGTGATAGACGATATGTGTCACAATAGTATGGTATGTTGTCGATCAATGCCCTGGAACTAGTTAAGATAGTAAATTTCACACTGTGTCTTTTTTAATAGAATGTCAATTTGTTTCCCAGGCATTATATATATCAGATGAAGCCACGATAATAATCTGGGGCACAATGATTGCTTTCGAGTAACAAGGGGATCCATTTAAGTTTCTCATTAGTAACAGCAAGGACGAGCTTGATCCAAATTCTGTAAAAGGGCTTCAGACATTTTGAAAAGCAGGGAGGGCCCGGGAAGAGTTTATACCCCACAGACAGGAAGCCTCTTTCCCAGTGGCCTGCAGCTAGTGATCTTACACACACAGCAGCAAGGCTCCGGGCCGCCTTTAAAACCCAGGGATTTGATCTGCTCACTAATGTTTCTATACTCTACCCAGAAGGTCTGTGATCTCCATGGAATCAGAGTCATTGGACAGCCTGGCTCTGACAGTGGTTCCTGTCTGGGCTAAATCAATCCTTGAAGGCCTCTTCTCACTTCCTGGGCCACTCAGAGGAGGGAGCACCGCAGCACCCGTGGGGAGAGTGTCCTCTAAAGTAACCAATTACAAGCGAGGCTAAGCTGGGGAGGCGGCAGGGGACAGAGGGGTTTTCCCGCCTGAGATGCGCATCATGCCAGTGTCAAGGAGTCAAGAGCAGCCATCGATAAGTTAACAATATGGCGGTACCTTTAGGAGACCAGGGACAAGCTCAACTGCAATGCCAGTGGTTTGATGGTGACTGGGGCTGCAGAACTTGGACTTTGTCTGTTTTCTAAATAGTTCTGCTCTCTCCTGTTCTGACATATCCCCTCCTGGAAGCAGGCAACATAGTGTACTAGGAGTTCTGCCAAGCTTTGCCTCTTTGTAGCTGTGTGACTCAGGGGAAATTAATTTCCCTCTCTGGGCATAGTTCTCTCAAAAATGAGCAGGATAATATGTACCTCGTTGGGTTATTATAGGAAGGAAAAGAAGCTACTTAATGCATGGCAGAGTATCACAAATCTATAAACAAGAGCTCTTGTTGCCACTATTAGGACCGGATGAAATCACCTTGACTCTAAGATGCCTTGGCAAACAAGCCCACCCTTTAGTCCATTGGTTCTCGACCTTCCTAATGCTGTGACCCTTTGATACACTTCCTCATGTTGTGGGGACCCACAACCATGAAATTATTTTTGTTGCTACTTTATAACTGCAATTTTGCTACTGTTATGAATTGTAATGTAAATATCTGTGTTTCCTGATGGTGTTAGGCAAGCCCCAAAGGGGTCACAACCCACAGATTGAGAACTGCTGCTCTAAATCATAACGAAGGGAGATTGATTTTTGTGTGTGTGTGTGTGTGTTTCCTTCCATTGGCAATTCCTTTCTCTAAGCTCTGAAACCTGGGCTCATTCACTGGCAAAATCTGACCTGATACCAAGGGGTATGGACAGATGTCACACCAAGTGCTGCCGAAGCGTGGTTTGCTGGTGGGCGAGCCACAGTGCCAAGCTCTTTGCTCAAACACCCCTGGGAAATGGATGTCACCGTCCCCTGCAGTCACCAGCCTCCACGGGGTGAGCAACACACCCACTTAAATGGCAAGATCTGATTTCTTAGTTCAGGAAGCCAATATTGTAGATTAAGGTGTCTGTATAGGTTGTTTGAACTGAGTCCTCGGCCAGCCTATTCTGTAATGTCTTCTCTTTTTAAAATGTATTTTTTTTTTTTTTTTTTGGTTTTTCGAGACAGGGTTTCTCTGTATAGCTCTGGCTGTCCTGGAACTCACTTTGTAGACCAGGCTGGCCTCGAACTCAGAAATCCGCCTGCCTCTGCCTCCCGAGTGCTGGGATTAAAGGCGTGCGCCACCACACCCGGCTTTTAAAATGTATTTTTATTATTACTATTATTTTAATATTACTATGAGGGGTGTGTGTGTGTGCGCGTGTGTGTTTACCATAGCAGGAATGTAGAAGGCAGAAGACAGTTTTGTGGAACCAGTTCTCCCCTCTCATCTTGTGGTTTCAGGAACTGAACTTAGATCATCAGGCCTGTGAAGCAAGAGCCTTTGCCCTCTGAACCGTTTCTCTGGCCTAAATAATCGCTTTGTGTTTGGTCGGTTTGGGGTGAACCCAGGGCTTTTTAAATGCTAGGCAAATGCTCTGCCACTGTGCTATGTCCCAGTCCCTGCTGGATTTTTGTTGTTTGTTTATTTGGTTGGTTTATCTTGGTGCTGGGAATTAAACCAAGAGCCTTGTGCATGCTAGGTAACTGTTTAGTGCACACAAAGGTCTGGGCTCAATCCAGTACCACAAAACAAAACAAAACAAAACAAAACAACCCCAGGTATGGTCTCACACACACACACACACACACACACACACACACACACACACACACACACACACCTATAACCCCAGCACTCTGGAAGTGGAGGGTCAAAGAAGTTCAGGCTCATCCTTGACTATATAATGAGCTCAAGGCCAGCTTGGGTGTGCTATCTAGAAACTAAAAACTGAACACAAAACAAATCAAATACAGCCATGTGTCATTTTGGCACACAGTCGGAACTTCAGCCGATATATACTTATCAATTATCTCATAGCTCCATGATGGAAAAAGGGGAAACTTACCACCCCTATTTTCAGTTGACGGAAGAGATTAAGCATATCAATGTGACAGTGGCCTTCAGAGACTATGACGCCAGAGGGGATGGTGCCATGGGCATCTGTCATCTGGTTCTTCGGCCATGCTCTGTAAGGGCTGTTACAGCGCAGAGCAAGGCAGGGGTGGGGGTGGGTAGGGCTCAGGCTCCAGCCCTGGAAGAGCTGCTCTCTAAGTCAACTCCTTGAATGTAAGTCCCCTTAGGGACCAACACCATCTGATAAGTGGAGGCTAATCCTGTTTCTCTGGATAAAGCATTTCTCTGTCTTTGGTAGTCAGTGTTTTGGCCCACTGGCCTTATACGTGACCTTAATTGTGACTAATTAACTCTGCTAACCACCGTGACTCTTCTGCCTCCAGCAGTGCTGCAGACATCAAGGGTCTTGCTAGTAATGACTACTCTGAGTATATTGGTCATTCCATGGGCTCTTAAGGCTTTTAAGCATTATGACAATGTAAAGGTCTGAGCTTGGTGCATGATGGGTAAGACCTATTCTCCAAATGGGAATAGCAAGCATCGTTCCTTCTGCCCCAACTCTCTTCATACATAGAGCCAATGAGAAGAACAGATGTGGCGTCTTTCTCTCTCCACTTTTTTTTTTCTTTTTAAAAACCACGACTCTATAAGAAATGTACTGCATTAGGCAGGCACTCTAGAAGGATGAAACAGATAGACTGACTATGGTATAAGGGGTAATCTTTCGGGTTTGGCCACACAGTAGGGATGGAGAGTACAATGGTCATCATATACTGAGAGGCTGAGACCCCAGGAGCTGCTAGGTCCTCAAAACTGGGTGCCTCCTGTGCCGATGCAGAGCTCTGGAGTCCTCCTAAGAGCTGCAGATATTCAGCCCATGTGGAAGGCCAAAGAAGCTGGGATCTGGTGTCAGGGGAGGATGGTGACAGCGGTGACAGATGTACTGACTCAGGAAGAAACAAGAGAAGCAGCCCATGCAGCCCCTTCATCTCTGTCTGCTGCTTAGGGGCTGTGACTCAGCCTGAGAGTGAATCTTTCCCTGTCAATTCTCTCTGAAAATGTTTTCACAAACACACAGAGGTGTATCCCCGAGGTTGGTTTTAAATCCGAATTACAGTTAAGACAAGCCATTGCATATGTTTTTACCAAACTGTATGTAAGCTGGTGGAAGGAAGGTAGATGAAAGGTTAGGCTCTTCCACATCAGCATGCCCACGCACAAGCCATACCCTGGACAGCTCTGTCCTGTGTATACAGAGTCGCTCCAGTCAGGGCAAGGAAACTGCACAGCACTGGTTGTCAGCTTCCAATCTGGAACAGGGCTCTTGCCTGTCATCAATGGAGTGGCCCATAGGCCTCTGAGCAGTTACAGGAAGGGGATAAACCCGTGACCACAACGCTGTGTGTAAGTGGTCCCTTTGTGTCTCAGACCGAGTTACACAGAATTCAAATTCAGGACACCTGTGCTGATATGCTCCGCCTAAGCCGTAAGATGAGAGAGACAATGGGGGTTATAATCATAAACATTAGAGTGTCGGGGTTGGAGAGCTGGCTTGCTAGTTAAGAGCACTCGTTGCTCTTGCAGAGGACCTGGGTTCAGTTCCCAGCACCCGCATGGCTGCTTACAAATGTCCATCCCTCCAAGTCCAGAGACCCTCTTCTGAGCATCACAGGCACTGGGCACAGACATCAAGCCTGCGTACACGGAATCATACACTGAGAGCCCAGGAAGGGACTCGGCCTGCTGTAAGGGAGTCTGAGGAGACTGAACTTAGGTTTTGCCTCACTCCGGGGAACTAAAAGTGCTGCAGATCACAGGATGGAGGAGAGGTGGGGCGAAGACAACAGAGCAGCGTATTCTCTTATGAGGAATAAGAGCTATATGAATATGATATATTCCATATATATATATATATATATATATATATATATATATATATATATGGAATATGAGCTATAATGGAAGCTCTCACACTCAAAATAAAAATCAAGAAATCTTTAAAAAAAAACCAAAACCAAAACCAAAAAACCAGAGTGGTCACGTCTTTACAGGGAGGGAAGAGAAATCTCAAGAGGATCCAGAGCTGGAATCCAGGGCAGTGACTATATTTTAATCCTGTTACTGCAATGGTGGGAGCCCAAGCTTCTGCTTTCCTCGTCTCCAAAATACATCAATCATACACATACAGCTAGGAATTTAATATATTTTACAATAAAAGCAAATGCTGGAAAATAAACAGAAATGTGTTTTATGTCTCACCTAAATACACAAACCCATATATCTGTGTGTATGTGAATATAATAGGATAAAAATGCCACCAGGGCACTGACCTTTACCACACAAAGTGCATGCTGATATGTTACTCTATTCTCTCTCTCTCTCTCTCTCTCTCTCTCTTACACACACACACACACACACACACACACACACACACACACACACACACACGTCAGCTTTAAAGTACTAAACTGATTTCAGAGCCCACTAATAGATCACAACCTATTAAGAACATTGTCTTAGACGGAAAGGCATTATGGTGAGCACCCCCCTTCTGCTGCCAGAGAAAGGCTGTCCAGTGTGGTAGGGAGCCCTTGTTCTCTAAAGAGATTTGCCCCCTCGCCAGCCCTTTGTGGTCTAAGAAGGTAAGTTTTTCCTCTGTGAAGCCTGCCCAGTAAGTGACTGCAGACTGTCCTGCAGCATTCATCTATCTCAAATGGCTGGGAAGGGCAGTGGGAGGGGTGGTGGGAGATGACTCAGGGACCGGCACTCATGTGAAACCTAAGAACAGTGCCGTGCATCTGTCACCCAAGCTCTAGGGGCAGAGTCCTGAGATGGACCCCTCCAGCTCATTGCCATCCAGCCGAGAAAAATCAACGAGCTTTCGTTTGAGAATCTAAACATTATATGGAGAGCAGCTCTGAAAGACACTCTGTATCAACCTGTGTCCCCCACAGGCACCTCTGCACACGGGCACAACATGCACACACACACACACTGTTTCTGGGGTAGAACTAACATCTGTGATACACGAAAGTGTATCCTCAGAAATAAGCCATAGGCAAATAGATGGACATTGTTGACATCCAGGAGGGAGGGAGAGCGCAGCAGCAGACTTTTCTAAAGGATCAGGACTGCAGAGGTGACAGGGAAGCTGTAATTAAGCATTCTGTGAGGATCAATGTGTTCAGGGGCCATCCTGGTGTGGTGGTGAATTACTCAGAGGGGGTGCTGCCCAGTGGATGAAAGAGCCGCCTGCTGGCCAGACACAGTAGAAAGAATCAACAGACAACTTGGGAACACTTCCTCAGAGCTAAGTTATTCAGTACGCCCATCTTCTGTATGAATATCTCTTTTGAGTGTGACCCAGGACAGAACAAGCCAGCTCCCTTGAGCCAAAGAGATAAGAGTTACACTCTTGCTAGAAGAAGATAAGCCTTCATGCCTTTCAGAATCCATAAAGTAAAGATAGGCTGACCTCTGACCATCAAAGACACTCTCCATTCCAGCAAGCATTGCAGACAAAGCGTAGTGGAGTTTTGGAGTCCTCTTTCCAGGCCCCCCAACCCTCCAGCAATACCCTACATAGGTTACTGTAGGGAAGTCTGCTCTGGGCTGCTCTCCAAATCTTTTTTAAAAATGATCAGAAGATGGGGCCTGCGATTGCTTCCGTATAGCTTGGGCCACACCCCTCTGGCAGCTTGAGAGCATACAGGGAGGGTAACAACATTAGCTGCTGCCCAGTTCCAACCCTGAGCCACAGAGGGCAAAAGCCTTATACTGACAAATTAGTGGCTGGTCTGTAGGACTAGAGCCCTAAAAACACGTATAGAGTGGGTTCAAAACAGGCATTACTGAACAAGAGCCTGGACTAACAGCCTGGGTCCCCGCTGCAGAGAGGAACTCCTATTTTGAGCCATTCTATGTAGAGGGCCCGCATGTGATTTTTAGGATTTTTAGGAAGTCTCTAGAGGAAAAATTAACTTTTGAGAAGACAGGTACATCATAAAAACTTTGTAAACAACGACAGTGTGTCATGGTGGGCACACATTTCCTCATTTAAAAAAAAAGCACAGCAGCCTTTTCCTGTCCTGCTTGTAAATTCACCCAGAGGGTAATAAGCCAGGGCACAGCCAATAACTTTAATAATTGAGTAATAAATAAATAAACATTGTGTTTGGGCAACATGTATGAGAGAGCAATGCCAACAAGCTGGGGCACAAAGGCAGGCTGAGACAAACCGAAGACAAAATATTAGGATAACGCTCTATGGATTTTTCTGAACTTAGAATGTGTCCAGGACAAGTGCCACATGCAAAGAAACTGCTCGGTGCACAGCTAGCACACACCACCAGACTCCTCGGAGCCCTGAGTGAGTCCCCTCTCCCCCACACCCCAAGTGGTGGGGGTTGTTTTAATGTGGGTTTAGGACAGTTGCTGGCAGCTGCCAGCCAATTGCCTGGAGTGCTTAGACCATCACAAAATTGGATGAATTCCGACTCCAGCATCAATCAGCTCCTTCTCCGGAGGAAGAAAAATGCCCATGGTGGGGGAGGGGAATTAGGTTATTGAGTTAGAAGAATTAACATAATGGACGGGACCTAGGAGCTCCACAGAGTACATGAGTCCTTGCCATAGGTAAGTCACTCCTTGAAGCCTTTTTCCTCTTTATGATACCTTGCAGGTTGGGTCAGAGTTTTGGGCAGTGTGTGAGGCTCCTTTTAAATCAGAGAGATGGAGGAAGGTGAACGCCAGTGAAGAAGAAACAATGGGTGACTGTGCAGAGGGAGAGCTGGCTTGAGCAGGCAATGGAGTGCAAACTTCTTAGGGAAACTCAAGTAGGGTGCGACCTAATTAAAATCAGCACCACGCCCCCTCTTCGTTGCTACAGGAGAATCAGAAGCTGCCCCTGGGAACCCCAACTTCCACTCTTGATGCTTTTGGGCCCTGCAGGCTGAGGCTCTATGCCAGGCCTTCCAGCCTCTCTGTTTGTGGGTATTTAAGAAACACAGTAACTTTTGCCCTTCTTTGTTTCTTTCCTGCTTTGTGTCTCAGGATCTCTGAGGCTGTTTCGAGGATTCGTGGGGTCAGGGGTAAGTAAGTGCGCTGACATTTCCATGGAGTCCAACCTGTAAAGTACTGGCTGTTTTCCTCACTCTGAGCACTCAAGGTGAACTCTGCCAGCATTGTCAAGAAACAGCATCATTTCAGGCCCCAGTGTTCTGTGTGCTGGAAACACCAGACTTCAGGGGCAGCAAAGAGGAAGAAAAGAAACAGGTCTTTTCGGTACAGTTTTTGTTTATGTTTTAGAGTTCTGGTTTTTACTAGCCTTAGAATTTTCTTGATAACCTTAAGTTAACAAATCTTAGAGAAATGCGGTCCTTGCGATACTGAGGGTGTCCGGGTCTTGGATGGAATTAACAGCTGCTTCATTTTACTACAAAGACTCCTTGAGAAGAGTCCTCCGTGGTTGGGTGTCTGCAAAGGGCTTTTGTTTTTACACGAGAGAGAAAAATCCATCTAAGAGTTTATCATCAATGTTGATGGAAAACAAACAAACAGTGGAGGGTGAAAAATAGCATGTAGTGTCAAGAACAGTTCCCCTTCTGGCTGCACAGGCTTCAAAAACTGCCAACAAAGCTCTTCTGATCGGAGGTGGGAAGCTCACAGGAGAGCCAATATCAGTATGTAAGAAAAGCACTTGCCCTTTTATTTTTAGATCTATGATAAATAGCATCTCTCTCTCTCTCTCTCTCTCTCTCTCTCTCACACACACACACACACACACACACACACACACATACATACATGCACACACACGCACACACCAGGGTCTTGCTAGGGACCCAGGCTTGCCTTGAAGATGCACTCCTGCCTCAACTAGAAGCCGCAAGCATGAGCACCCGGCCCGGCCCTGCTTTGTGACTTCTGATGATAAAATGTTCTGCTCTTAGGACGACCACCATTCCCTGTGCACACTGTCCTGTCCTTTGCTGAGTGTGGAGCTGGAGGCCTTTCCTACGTGTTTCCAGCCTGTCCTTGGGAAAGGTTCAGAGTCACAGGGTGCCTCCGCTTACACCCACAATGGGTGCCACCTTCGTCCTTGACTTCTGAGCCTTGACACTCCCTTTTATTTCGGCAATCCGTGACAGAAAGAGCTTAAGCACAGCCTGAGGGCATCAGACAGAAGAAGATGGGCAGGCAGCCAGGGCGTGAGGAATAACTGGGATGGGCTGTCAAGACCTAGTGAGATTCTGCTCAAGAGAAAAGAGCCAGGTGCCCTCAGAGATATCTGCTCAGTTCTCCCTTTCTTTCTGTTTTAAAAGCAGCCAGACCTCAAATTCATATAGCATCACTCTTCTGAGAAAGCTAGATAACCTGGCAAAGTTTTGTCTTTCAGCTCTCTTCTGGGGCCTAACACTGTACCTGACACTGGTACACGCCTACAGTGACCATTGCAGGGAATTGTCCTCCACTGTACCTGACACTGGTACACGCCTACAGTGACCGTTGCAGGAAATTGTCCTACACTGTGCCTGACACTGGTACACGCCTACAGTGACCGTTGCAGGAAATTGTCCTACACTGTACCTGACACTGGTACACACCTACAGTGACCATTGCAGGGAATTGTCCTACACTGTACCTGACACTGGTACACGCCTACAGTGACCATTGCAGGGAATTGTCCTACACTGTGCCTGACACTGGTACACACCTACAGTGGCCGTTGCAGGGAATTGTCCTCTAGGCTCCTTTTAAATGTTTTCTCCTTCACATAATATGTAAGATGTATATGTAGAGATGTATGTATGTAGATTGTTATGAGTATATAGATTATATATGTCTCTCTATATACATGTGTGTAGAGATATATATAATTGACATACATCTACATATGTATATAGATGTAGATATTTATAATCTGCATACATATATATACCTGGTCTGTGGTAGAAATGCCTTTTGATAATGATGGTGTGGTTGTCTGGTATCTTTTGGCTTCATTTCCTCTTTTATTTTTTTAAATTTATTTTTTATTTTATTTTTAATTTATTTTTTACATTCCATATTCCATTCCCTGTCTCCCCCCCCCCCCACGTTCTGGCTGCTCCACATCCCACACCTCCTCTTCCCCACTCCACCCTATCTCCATGTGGATGCCCCTATCCTCACCCCACCCCACCTGACCTCTAAACTCCCTGGGGCCTCCAGTCTCTTAAGGGTTGGATGCATCATCTTTGAATGAACACAGACCTGGCAGTCCTCTACTGTATGTGTGTTGGGGGCCTCATATCAGCCGGTGTATGCTGCCTGGTTGGTGGTCCAGTGTTATAGAGATCTCAGGGGTCCAGATTAATTGAGACTGCCTGTCCTCCTGTGGGATTACCCATCTCCTCAGCTTCTTTCAGTCTAATTCAACGACAGGGGTCAGCAGCTTCTGTCCATTGGTTGGGTGCAAATAACTGCATCTGACTCTTTCAGCTGCTTGTTGGGTCTTTCAGAGGGCAGTCATGATAGAACCCCCCCAGAATGCACCAGAGACCTGGGAGGTGAGAGACTCTCAGGACTCAAGGGGAGGGACCTTAAATGAAATGCCCAACAGTAGGGAGAGGGGACTTACGGAGCCCTCCTCCAGCAGGAAGACAGGACATCAAGTGAGGGATGGGGTTGCTGTCCCACAGTCACATCTCTGACCCATAATTGTCCCTGTCTGAAAGAATTACTGGGATGTAAGTGGAGAGGAGCCTGAGGAAAAGGAGCTTCAGCGACAGGCCCAAAGTGGGATCCAGCTCAAGGGGAGGTCCCAAGGCTTGGCACTATTACTGAGGCTATGGAACACTCATTTCCTCTTTAATATTACTTTTTTCATCACTGTGTCAAAACACCTCACAGAAATGATTCAAAGAAGAGAGGCTCATTCAGGGTGACATTTTCAGCCGATCATTGTGGGAGAGTAGGATGGGAAGGCAAGTGAAGAAGTGGGTATGGGGAGCAGATGGGGGAAGAAAGGGTGGGAATGGTGGGGTGGGAAGGCAGGGGAGTTCATGGTCATGGGGGCCTGAGATGGAGGCTCTTCACATCTTGGTGGGTCAGGAAGCAGCAGTAGAAGAGAGACCCAGGCAGGACTGGTTTGTGACACTGAAGGCTGACCCCTACAATGGCCTGTGAGGGCTAAGTCAGCCCTATGCCCTAAGGACCCACAGCCTCCTAAAACAGTACCATCAACCGAGAACCAAGTGTCTAAAATATCAGCTTGTGGAGAACATGTCATTTCATATTTCAAACTGCAACTCTCCTAAGATAGCAAAGACAAGTGAAAACTAAGATCTGTTATTACTGAATAGACACCATGCTACAACCTGCTTCAGGAGGCGGACCTGTTCATTGTGTATATGACTCTTCAGGATCATGGCTCTCCACCTGTCAGGAGATCCATAGCATCGAAATGACGCACAAGGGCACAGTACTCTGAAGGTTCCTGCGATGTCAACTTCCGTAATCTGTAACCCTGAGATATTTGCCCAAACTCTAGTGTGGCTCCTTCTGTGAGAATATTTCTTGGGATTTGGGGAGATGGCTCAGTCATAAAAAGTACCTGCCGAAAATGCCCGAGGATCTGTTTGGATTCCCCACCCCACCCCCCACCCCATCCCCAGTACTCAGGGGAGCCAGAGGAGATGAATTACAACCTGCAACTCCAGAGCTGGGCCATGAGGTGGGAGGAGACGAGGGCAGCTCACCAGGTCACTAGCCCAGCTAAGCAGTGAGCTCCAGCTCCAGGGAGAGAACCTGACTCAGAAACCAAGGTGAAGAACAATCAAGGAAAGCCTTCCGTGGACATGCACAGGCACACAGGAGAATCCACTCGCGCATGCCACGCACACAAATTAAAAAGAAAGCATTGCTTGATAAGATTACTGCATAAAAGACAGTGGTGGGTCCCTAGTGAGTCATGGAACCACTTGAAGTCCCTAAGAGAGCAAGACTCATCTCTACAAAGGCCATAGCATCTCTTCTCCCTCTCTCCTCTCTCTGCCTCTCTGTCTCTGTCGCTGTCTCTCTGTCTCTCTGTATCTCTCTCTCTCTGTCTCTCCGTTTCTATCTTTCTATGTCTGTCTGTCTCTATGTGTCTGTCTCTGTCTTTGTCCCCCCCCCCCCGACGCACACAGGCCCATTAGCAACTTGAATGTAGCTTTCTGGTCCCTTGCTATCTATTTACCTTTAATTCCCAGCAGCCAGCACAGCCAAGCCCCACTCCTAGTTTTCAAGAATCCTCAGATGAAAATGACAATCAATGACAGTAAGGTCCCAGGTGCCACACCCCCAACACTGGAAAGCTGGCCTTGGGGAGCTCTGGTCACAGAGCAAGGAGCTGAGGTCCCAGAGGCTGACCTCCCTGCCTCTGCCCTTCTAAGTGTGACTCACAGGAGACAACAGTGAACAGCAAACCTGGCTTCAGATCCATGCCCCCCTGACCTGCTTGCCTCTCAGCCCCACACTGACGTAGAAGCATTTCATAAAACGATTCTGTCTTGTCTGCACACAAGCAGGGCTCGAAGTTCTTTATAATTCAGAGTAGACCGTGGTGCGTAGATGAGGCTTCAAGAGCAAAGGCTTTCTTGAGTCTGTGAGTCACAGCTTTTCATTTCATGAGTATCAGCCCATCCACGTGGGTGGCTGAACTTTCCTCTCTTCCACTCCATCTCTGAGGGACCTAGGGACCCATCCCTTTCAGGGTAGGCTATGCCTCCTGCGGAGCCCTGACTCAGCTCTTCTGCTCTCTCAGCAGCCCCTGCTCAGGCCTGTCTTCCGCAGGGGAGTCTGCTCTCTTGTTCTCTGCACTGGCACATCTTGAGAGCACTCTCTGAATCTGTTCTCTTTCCTTCCAGTTCCTGCCTTCATCCTTTTCCTCTACCAAAGAGATTTGTGGGAGTCGAAGGGAAGAGGAGGAAGATGAGAGGAAGAAGAGAGGAAAGAGATGAGGATGAGAAGGAAGAGGGGGAAGAGGAAGAGGAGGAAGAGAGAGATGATGGGGATGAGAAGGAAGAGGAGGAGGGGGAGGAAGAAGAGGGGAGGTGAAGGAGGAAGAAGTTAGAGAAAAGGAGGGGGGAGGAAGAGGAGAGGAAGAGGAGGAAGGAGAGAGAGCAAAGCTACCCCTCCCCTCTCTTTCCGCTCAAGTCCACAGTGCAAACATAAGCGCCATTCAACTACAAGAATTGATGCCACAGAAAACCGTCTCTGTGGTTAACACTCAAGGGCATAAAGCTGTTAAGAAAGCCTGTCCACCACTGTTCGGAGACTTCGAAGTGAAAATAATACTACAACAAGAGGCACTGGGCTCCCGTTTGGTTCGAGGCAAATTATATTGAGAAAAACACCCTTTGCCTTTTACCAACGACACTTCCTGGGCAGTGACAGTGAGCTCTCCTGGAAAGAGTCCCTATTTTACAATCTTCTTTCTCCTGTTCCTAGGAAAGATTTACAGAGTTGCCCTGCCTCTTTATCTCCAGGGTTTCCTCTCCCCCTCCCCCTCTGTGATGCTCAAAGCAGCTGCTGTTGCCTTGGCAACGGGACAGACTAAACTTGTTGCGTTTGCACCGTCTGTAACCAACCTGGGCTCTGTGGAGGCTGCTCTCTTCCTTTTCCTGTTTGTCATCTACTAAACGTCAAGCCTCCCGGCTGAGCCACCGGTGCCTGAGTAACGCTGCCAGGAGAGCTTTCAGCCCAAGGCTGGCTCTGATTCAAGCCACTGCCAGCGGATTTTCGCCCACAACCCTCTTCTCAAAATATGCGGCTGTAATTAGGCAGGCAGACTCAAGAACATGTTATAATCCAGGGGAATTGGTTGGTTCCCCTGTAGAAAACAGATCAGTGAATGGACACATAGGGCGATCATGGTGAAAGAGGAAGGAAGGCGGTAGGGAGGGAAAGACAGAATCTAGTTATTCCGTATGATTTCTTCCCCCACCCCCTGCTTTTTCACTTCTTAAAAACTGAATTTTATCTATTTCTTCCATTCCAAAGGATGTATGGTGTAGTGATTGCAAATATTTGATTCTTAAAGCGTTTGGAAACATAGTTTGTTTGCTTTTAATAGTGTCAAGATGTCTTAGGGTTTCTATCGCTGCAACAAAACACCATGACCAAAAAACACGTTGGAGAGAAAAGGATGATTTTGGCTTACACTTCCATATTGTTGTTCATTATTGAAAGAAGTCAGGATAGGATCTCAAACTTAGCAGGAACACGGAGACAGGAGCTGATGCAGAGGCCATGGAGGGCTGCTGCTGATTGCCTCCCTTCCCTGGCTTGCTCAGCCTGCTTTCTTATAGAACCCAGGACCACCAGCCCAGGGGTGGCCCCATCCACCAGGGGCTGGGACCTCCCGCGTTGATCACTGTCTGAGAAAATGCCTTATAGCTGGGTCTCATGGAGGCATTTCCTCAACTGAGGCTCCTTCCTCTCGGATGACTCTAGCTCGTGTTAAGTTGACCCACAAAACCACCCAATCAGTACACATGGCTCGTGCAAGCTCCAAGACTGAGCCACGCACAGCAAAACAAACCAACCTTCTTGGGTGCCAGCAACTCACTTACCCAGAACTGTCAGTGTGTTTGTTAGTTTTTTGTATTATAAGTTAATTTTCAAATAAAATGAATTTGTCTTATGACTTTAGCCCTCAATCCTGATTTTCCTGATTTAACATGTGTGGGTGTTTCCACATCATTTACTGCCCCCTGTATGTTTTCCCCTTTGTGTGTGTTGCCTCCCCCAGACACCTGATTAATACCTCTCTCTTCTCTTTATGAATTCTTTCCTAGTCATTACAGAATGCGTTCTCATCCATCCATCCATCCATCCATCCATCCATCCATCCATCCATCCATTCATTCTTACTCACTACCGAATCTTCCTACACTTTCCTTTCCTAAAAGCTGGGATTTGCTGGTAACTGGAATGCCGTGCTCTCCTGTCTGCCATTTTCCGAAACATGGTAGTTGAAGCTAGAGGACTTCTGTGAATGCCATCTGTTTACCCTGGCTGTTTCTGTCCCACGGAGGAGATTCTCTCGATAAGAGTTTCCTTCTCTCAAGTGACTGGTCTCCTCCTGTGTTTACTTCTCCGAGTGTTCTCCTCTAGCCCTGTGCTTAAATGGAGGCGTCTTCTGAAGGCATAAACCAACATTCTGGGTGGAGGCAACCTGTGCATTCAGGAGCCTGCAGACAGCTTAGCCATGACTGATATGAACATGTGTTGGTGGAGAGATGGAAGACTGCAGAAAAGCAGCCTAAATTATAGTGGGCATTATGGCCCACACCTGTTGCCTGTAATCCCAGCACTAAGGAGGCTGAAGACAGAGGATAGCCCTGAGGTCAAGGACAGCCTGGGCTACCTAGTGAGTTTCAGATCATCCTGGTCAACAGAGCCCTGTCTGAAGAAAAATAAACAAACAAAAGTGCCCAAATGATCTTGAGCTGATTTCAGAGCCTGTCAATAAGAGCCGTTTACTATCAATCCTGTATCTAAGTTAACGTGCTAGATAAACTTCTGAAAGCAGTCTCCGAATATGATAAAGATGATACGAGAATTCTGTCCAAGATTCACGCTGTCCCCATAAAGATAACACTTGAAGGAATCTCACAGCTTTTCTGTAGCCAGCCTCCTGAGCTTGTTCTGTAACTCCTCTCCTCTCTCTTGTTCTGTAACTATAAACGCTCATGTCTGGTAGACGTCATCCAGACAACAGTGTCCCTCAGAGAAACTTGAATCCATGTCCTCCAGATCATGGTCACTCATATTTCTATTTTTCCTTTCCGAGCAGAATGGCCATCTTATAATTACACACAAAAGGTAAGATACATGCTTCATTTTTAGTTCTACTTATTTGCCAGTTACTAAAACCATAAATCTATGTGCCAAACATAATCTAAAGGGAGCTAATTAGTTTCTAGTGTCACTGTGAGCGCAGGGATTTAAATACACATGACACATTGACCCCAGTGCAGCTAGGATGTTCAGTGGTGCACCTGTGGCCTCTTTCCAGCAGGGACCTCTTTGTGTTGGCTTCTGAGTCTCTAACAAGGCTATGCTGCTGTGGTCTTTCCTTTTTTCTTCTGCTTTACTTTCTAGGATGATGAGATGAACCAAGCTCACCTTATACCTCTCCATTGCTTAAGACCTCTCTATTGGTTTCTTGTTTCAGATGGGAAGATGGTTGAGGAACCCTCCCCCCCAGGAGCTCCTTTCCTGAGATCTTCTCAGTACACAGAGCTAAATGCATGTCTCCTCTTTTCTTTCCTGCTCCCCACTGTGCTTTCTCCCTCCTCTCCTTCCTCCCCTCCCTCTTCCTTTTTCCCATCTCTCTCATCTCCTTTTTCTTCTCTTCAACTTGCTCTTTTTATGTCCCCACCTTTTCTCACCCCTAACATAAACACAGCATTTGTGTTTATTCATGCTATTCTGTATTATTGATAGGGTTATTCAACTCTAACCTCATCAGTCTCACACCCAGGGCACCACTGTTTTACACCAACGACACCAACGTAATTATTCATTGCCCTTCTCTACAATACACACATCGAATAACTTCAAAACCTAGAGGCTTAAAAGGCAAGGGTAAACACTAATTATACCACCGTTTCTAGAGCTGAGCACATCTGTTCTGGTCAGAGTCTCCCATGAGATGGCAGGTGAAAAGTTGTCCAGGGTTTCATCATCCTAAGTCCTGACTTGGGCTAGCATGGTGACATCCCACAGGGCCTACTCATGTGGTTGGCAAGCTCACTCTGTGTGACAGAACCCCACACATGTGGTCTTCACATGGCTGCTAGAGGGTCTTTACACATGAGTTCTGGTTTCTCTAAAGTAAGAGATGTTAGAGAGGGAGGCGAAATTATCAGCATCTCTAATCCATGAGGTCTCAGAAACCACCTAGTGTTGTTTCTGTCAAACGGGTCACTCGGTCCGCCTGCAGTTAAAGGAGAATGCCTTGATCTACTCAGGGGGGAATGTGAAGGATTTTTCCTTTTATTTCATGGCTACAACTTACAGTGCTCCCACTTGCAGCTTTCTAAGCTCCAGCTCCTCATCTTCTGAAGACCCTTGATCTTAAGGAGAAAGGTTTCGGTTTCCCGCCCCCATGCACACTCAATACAGAAAGCATAGGATACGTGGTATAGAACTGGATTCCATTCAGAACGGAAAATCAAAGATAAACAGGGGCCCTGAGGCATGGAAATTCTGAAGTCTTTCGAGAAAGGGTCAGGTGCCACACACCACACCATGCTATTTACTAGGAGCCACCAATGCCAACTCACAGTCAGGGAAGGGACAAGACAGTTTCACCTCCTAAAGGTGGAGATATATTTTTATACAGATACAAATACTACCACCAACAGAATAATTACTAAAATAATTAGATAGTTCATACTTTTTACTTTTAGAGAATTTCCTAATTAAGATTTATAGACAAATTACCATGTTCAAAATTCACATGAAATCAATTTCAGGGTGTCAGAGTCAAACTAAGGCAGTTATGGTGCTTACTACTCTCCACATTTGAATAGAAAGAGGACTGGCTTCATCATTTGACATACAGTGGAGGTTATGGCCATGTCTATCTGATGGTCAGTGGTTATGTAGAGAGTTTGTTTAACCAGTCCTCTAAGTATGGATAATCTTGGAGTTTCTGGTTATTTACTGTTTACTTATGACTATTTGTTTAAATCTTTAACTATTAGAAATACTGCAGCAGTGATTGGCTTTATGTATATATTCCTATCCGTTTTTTTCTCCCTGGCACATATAGCTATAACCTACTCCATGCTGTGGCTTGTTTACAAGATACTAGCTGGATAACAAGACTGTCTTATTTTAATTTGCATTTCTGCTTAATATTTTTAATTTTATTAACTCTTATTTTTTTTCAAAATCACTTTACTGACAGATAGTTAAGGTATAAAAATCTGCACTCAGGCCTAGAGAGACAACAGCTAAGAGTTCTTGCTGTTCTTCCCTCCAGAGCGCCTGAGTTAAGATCCCAGCATCCAGTCCACAGGAGGCAGCTTGCAAGCACCTGGAACTCCAGCTACCAGGACGCGGATGCCCTCTTCTGGCCTCTTTGGGCACCTGCACATAGAGGACATAAACTCACACATGCACATACACATAGAGAGAAATGTCTTTCTAAAAATGCGATATCTGTTTAATATGTACACCTGTGTTCTGGGGCCTTCCTACAGAGTGACTTTCACCTGTGGCTGCAATGAAATTGGTGCTTCCAGGAGAGCATAAAGTGAGGGCTGGCCCCTCATGCTCTGTCGTCCACTAACTTGGCTTTCCACTCATCACCTTCTTGTTTCTTCTTCTATTCAGTCTATTATCTGCTCTCTCTTGTTTCTATGTACCCATAGTCTTTCAAGTGTGCATTGAGCTCTTTATTAGGAACGTAAATATTTCACCATAATTATTACACATATATCCCCAATATATTGTTTTTCTTTTTCATTCAAATTGTTAGATACCAACTTGTTAGTTGGACATGCAGAATTTAATATTCCATATAATCAAGTCTTTACCTTTGTGATTACTTTAGTAGATCTTAAATATATTTATTATTTATGCCGTTTTGCCAAAATTCAATAGCGCACTCATATGTGCTACTTTAAGATTATGGGTATTGCAAATTTTTCCAACAGAAAAGCACACTGACCACAGTCTGATAACTTTCTGAGAAATGACGTGTTTATCACACTAGTTTGCTAGGGTGGATGTTATGGTTTGAATGTGGAATTTCTCCCATAGGTCCATATGTTGTCAGCTTGCTCCCCAGCTGGTAGTTCTACTTTGGAAAATGCTGGGAACTTTAGGGTACCAGGCCGACTTAGAGGAAGGAAGTCACTGGAGGCATGACCTCAAGGGAGTTGATTCTCTCCTTCTACCATGTGGACTGTAGGGACCAAACTTCGGATGTCAGCCTTCATATCAAGTGCCTTCACCTACTTAGCCGTCTTTCTAGTCCATATCCTCTATAATGTTGAAGTTGGTATAAACAGAGCCATAAAGTATGTATATGTTCCTTTCTGCCTGACTTTTCTGTCCCAGAATCATGTTTGTGAGATTGTCTTAGGGTTTTACTGCTGGGAACAGACACCATGACCAAGGCAACTCTTGTAAGGACAACATTTAATTGGGGCTGGCTTACAGGTTCAGAGGTTCAGTCCATTATCATCAAGGCAGGAGCATGGCAGCATCCAGGAAGGAATGGTACAGTAGGAGCTGAGAGTTCTACATCTTCATCTGAAGGCTGCTAGGAGAAGACTTCCACGTGGTTAGAAGGAGAGTCTTATTGACCACCCTACAGTGACACACTTCATCCAGACAAGGCCACACCTCCTAATAATGCCACTCCCTGGACCAAGCATATTCAAACCATCACAGAGATCCTTTCTTGTTATTTCTGTAGTCTATGCGCTAATAGTTTATGGTATTTTCTTTGCAGTATTTGACTAGAGAGGAATTGTGTAAAGTATTCTTTTTATTGTTGGTAGATAGGATGTTTTTCAGTTTTTAACTATTTCAGTGTGTTGCTATGAAAGTCTTTTTATACATTTTTTGGGGAGGCCAGGTTAGCATCCATCTATCTATCTATCTATCTATCTATCTATCTATCTATCTATCTATCTATCTATCTTTAGTAAGTAATAGCAAACAGTTTTCCAAAGCATTTCCCACCATGTTTTAGTGTTGCATGTCCTTCCCAGAGCTTTGTATCCATTTGCACAAATGCCTTTTGGAGAGAACAAGACGGGGCTGGGAAGTTCTCACTGTGGGTCATGGTCATTTCACCTCTGTTATCTTGTTAGATTTTTGAATGACACAGTGAACTTCATTTCTAGAAGACATCAGAAAGATCAAGGAAATTGACCACGGTCTTGTTAAGTAAGAATGTAGGAGTTCTGGCTCCTTACTGATCCAAGATACATATAAAAGGCATCTTTATTACCATGGCACCAAGGAAGTGTCAGCATCATGGCAGAGCTGACTGGAGGAGGACTGTCGCCAGGAGGACTGTCACCAAGGATGGTGGGCTTTGTATGATCAAAGCTTCTCTCTGCTTTTGTGTATGAATGAGATGTGATCAGCCAGCTTCTCATCCTGCCAGCCTTCCATGTTATGCCCTCCTTGTTGTGAGGACATGATCCCTCTGGAATAGAAGGCTAAAATAAAGCCTTTCATCCTTGGTCTGGCAAGATGGCTCAGTGAGTACTTGCTGCCAAGCCTAAAGGCCTGAGTTCAATTCCCGGAACTTACATGGTAGAAGGAAAGAACTGACTCCTGCAAGTTGTCCTCTGATCTCCACATGCACACTGTGGCATGTGTGTGCAGTCCCCTCCCCCAAACAAACAAACAAACAAACAAACAAATAACAATAAAGACATTAAAGGCTTTCATCATTAAGTTGCTTTCGGTCATGGTGTTTTATCTTAGCAGCAGAAAAGCAACTAAGACAGATGCCTGTGGACTCTTACTCCATAATTGCTTGGAATCTTCCTTAAAAATTCTTCCCAGTCGGTGAACAGGTAAACTGTGGTATGTCCTGAAAAAGGAACACTATTCAGCACTGAAAATAAACGGGTTACCAAGTCATGAGAGGACACAGAGGGATTTAATGTATATTATTCAATGAAATAAGGCATTCTGCAAAGTCTACATACTCTACGGTTCTAGTGGTAGGACATTCTGGAAAAGGCAATAGTGACAGTAAATGGGTATGAGCAAAGGGACCTGGGTTTTTATAGCTGAGTGACTCATCGATATGACTGTGCAGTGACAGGTCTGTCGTTATACATGTGTGCAGAATCCTGATATATGCCACATACTATGAATCTTAATGTCAGTGATACACCCCATATGTATGTGTGAGTGGGGTTTTATAGCTGTGACAAAGTGTACTGGCTAGTTTTGTGCCAACTTGACACAGCTGGAGTTATCACAGAGAAAGTAGCTTCAGTTGGGGAAGTGCCTCCACGAGATCCAGCTGCAAGGCATTTTCTCAGTTAGTTATCAAGTGGGGAGGTCCTCTTGTGGGTGGTGCCATCTCTAGGCTGGTAGTCTTGGTTCTATAAGAGAGCAGGCTGAGCAAGCCAGGGGAAGCAAGCCAGTAAAGAACATCCCTCCATGGCCTCTGCATCAGCTCCTGCTTTTTGACCTGCTTGAGTTCCAGTCCTGACTTCCTTTAGTGATGAACAGCAATTTGGAAATGTAAGCTGAATAGACCCTTTCCTCCCCAACTTGCTTCTTGGTCATGATGTTTGTGCAGGAATAGGAACCCTGACTAAGACACAAAGGTACTTTCGATCTCTGGTGGGGGTATTGATGGAATGAGAGTTATCCAAGTGGGAAGGCACAGGTGTGGGGAATTTCTCACATCTTCCCTTCAACTTTGTCCTGAATCAAAAACTGTTCTAAAATAGTCTTTAATCAAATTAAAAGGAACATTCATTTTGTTGTTGTTGTTGTTTATATGGCTCAAAGTACTCGGCTGGCCTTCATCCTACATGATGGTGTCTTTATCTTGCTTACGGCCATTTTATTTAAAATTCACCTCTGAATAAATAATGGCAAAAAAAAAAAAAATCCCCACTGTCAATGGACTTACTTCTAGTACAGCAAGGAAAAGGCAAAGCAAAAATAAATAAATAAATGTAAATAAAGTAATAGTTCCATTTAAACAAGAATGTAAAGGTGGAAGTTTAGATTGTCTGCATCATGCTGGAAGGGGTGCATGGGAATATATGCTCAATTTTATTTTTTAAGAAAAGTTTAGCTGGGCAAAGTGGCACACACCTGTAATCCCACTTCTCAGGGTGCAGAGGGAGGTCATCTCTGGCCATGTAGAAGCCAGCTTGGGTTATATGAGATCCTATCTCATAGGGCCAAAGGGGGGAGGGCTGTCTAGAGGCTCAGTGCCAAGGCCTGACAACCAGCGTTCAGTCCTCCTGAAACTCTCATGCTGGAAGGAGAATTGACACCTGCAAGCCTGCAAGTTGTACTCTGACTTCACAACAAGGCATGCACACACACACACACACACACACACACACACACACACACACACGAACCCCACAAAACAAAACACCTTTTTTTTTCTCTTTTTTTCTTACATATTTTCTTTATTTACATTTCAAATGTTTTCCCCTTTCCTGGTTTCCCCCTATCCCCTCCCCCATCCCCCCTGCTCACCAACTGTAGTGCCTATTCCTGGTTGTCAACTTGACTGTATTTGGAATGGACTACAATCCAGAATTGGAAGGCTCACCAGTGACCCTAATCTGGAGACTGGGAAATAGAAGTTTCTGATCTGGATCTTGGTATGGAGATCTTGAGGCACAGTGGCTATGGATTCCAGAAGATTAAGACAGGGAGATCTCCGAGTTCAAGGTCATCTGGGATTAAAGGTGTGGTGGCACACACCTTTAATCTGGGCTACATCTTCTGCTGGAGACCATATAAGAACATTGGAAGAAGGGAGTCTTGTTTTCGCTCTTTCGCCTGCTTGCTGTGTGGGACTAAGCAACTGTTAGATCCTTGAACTTCCATTCACAGGTACTACTGAACCATTGTTGGGAATTGGACTGCAGACTGTAAATCATCAATAAATTCCTTTACTATATAGAGACTATCCATAAGTTCTGTGACTCTAGAGAACCCTGACTAATACACCAACCCACCCACTCCCACTTCCTGGTCCTGGCATTCCCCTACACTGGGGCATAGAACCTTCACAGGACCAAGAGCCTCTCCTCCCATTGATGTCTGACTAGGCCATCCTCTGCTGCATATGCAGCTGGAGCCATGAGCCCCACTATGTGCACTTTTTGGTTGGTGGTTTAGTCCCAGGGAGCTCTGGGAGTACTGGTTAGTTCATATTGTTGTTCCTCCTATGGGCCTGCAAACCCCTTCAGCTCCTTGGGTACTTTCTCTAGCTTCTTCATTGGGGACCTTGTTCTCCTTCCAATGGAGGCTGTGAGCATCCATTTCTGTATTTGTCAGGCACTGGCAGAGCTTCTCAGGAGACAGCTACATCAGGCTCCTGTCTGCAAGCTCTTGTTGGCCTCCACAATAGCGTCATGTATTTTGCAAGTGCACTTATTGTTTGAATACAAACATCAGCATCCTATTTTATCTGCTATCCAGCTTGTTCCTTGAGATCACCAGTTTTCAACCTGTGGGTCATGACCCTTTAGGGGTCAAGCGACCTTTTTTCACAGGGGTTGCCTAAGACCATTGGAAAACACAGATATTTACATTACAATTTACAGCAGTAGCAAAATTACAGTTATGAAATAGCAGCAAAATAATGTTATGGTTGGGGGGTGTCACCATGATGTGAAGACCTGAGTCAAAGGGTGGCCGCATTAGGAATATTGGGAACCACTGCTCTAGATTTGATTTGATTTTTAAAAATCAAGTTAAAATCAATCCAGACTCTGCTTGGCTTTCCTAAACCTGGGCACTTTCTTTTCTGCTGTATTTTACTATGTTCTTATCCCAAGTGCCCGACCGGGTCACAGACTCGGGTGTCTTGGCGTCAGAGTTTATATCTCTTGCAGCATAGGTCCTGTGACACCCACACAAGTGGCTTTTCTTCATCAAGACAGATGTTGTCATGTACAAAGTTCATACTACCAACAGTGTGGTAGAGTGTTGTGTGTGTGTGCGTGTGTGTGTTTTGTTTTTGTTTTTGTTTCATTTTGTTTTGTTTTAGTTTCATGATGCTTCAAGCAAGTTTATACAATTTTGTGCTGCCTGACTGTGTTTGTAGATACCCTGGGGACGTGTGTGAGGGTCCAGGAAGGAGCCACAGCCTCAGACCAACGTCTTCAGCTCAGTCTAGCTGACCACTCAGTGTAGAAGCAGCCAAAGAACTAAAACTCACTACTCCCAGTTCTTGGGCTTTCCTGGCAGAGACTACATAAACCATGGAACTTATTCCCTGCAAGCCCAAAGCCTTTCGGGGACTGCTTAGGAGCTGTCCTTCAGGACCCTGTGGGTGGCCTCAGAGCCCGCCCAGGGCACAGGGTTGGCAGTGCTCTGTGGCAGCTACTGACTAGACCTGTCTCTGCCTATCCAGCACAACAATGCTGCTGCTGCTGCTGCTGGCATTCAGACAAACAAGTGTTGTGCTGTGTGTATTCCTAATCTCTATTTTAATGTCTCCAACAATCTACTGGTTAATTAGCAATTTGCTGCCCACGAATATGCAAATGAGTGACAAGCCCAGGTTCTCTGCATCTGTAATTATTCTGCTGATGTACAATCCACTTTCTTCCCCGTGTAGGTTTTTCTGTGTGTGTGTGTGTGTATGTGTGTGTCTCTGTGTGTGTGTGTTTCTGTTCGTGCATTAGGGATTTCATTATTTTTAGAAGCGTGCTCTGTGCATCTTTATGCTTTAATAAAAGAGAGCTCAGTGATTACAGTATTTTGAAATATATATAATATATGCATGTCCCTCCTCCATTCCAAATTCATCTGTCGGATTTTTTTTTTTTTGCATAAAGAACGGTGAGTTTAGATTTATCAAGGGGCTACAGTCCAAATTGCAGAGAGTCAGAGCCTAAGACTGAAAGATACACATTTCTGCGGCTGCCAAATTCTTATCTTGAATCAGTATCTTGTAGTATTTGATTTTTCTCCCGGCAGCTCTGTGAGTAGAGCCACGAGCTGACGACCCCATCTGCCTGTTGGAGCACAAAGCTTTCCGGTTTGGAGGTGGAAATGTTTTACATTTTTTTTCCTTTTTTGGATGGGGGTTTTGTTCGGGGCACTAAGAAAGGCTCTCATGTTAAATTAAGTCAATTAATAAATGGAGACACATTAAGCAATCAATTTTGTCAGCCTATCTCCCCAGCATTATGTATGGTTGGCTGTAATCACAAGATAAATGCAATGTGCTGATCTATGGTAATGTTCAATAATACATTCTCCGCCAGGCTCAATTCATCAGGGAGTTTCAGTAGGGGAGGTATTTGTTATTGGCTGTCTCTGAACCTCAAGGATAACATTTCTGTCCTTTTGATTGGCTGCCTCGCTGCTGCAAGATTCTAACCGTCTTATTTTGATGATGAATATGAAGGCGCGCTAAGCCGGGCTGGAGCGGAGTGTCTCCGAGGCTGTGCTCCATTCAGAGCCCAAGGACTTACAGCTTCCTCCGCTGCCTTCCTGTGCCAACAACCCCCCAAAAGTTGTGATGCTTTTCTTTACACAGTGCTTTGGGGCTGTGTTGGATCTCATTCACCTCCGGTTTCAGCACTACAAGGCTAAACGGGTTTTCTCTGCTGCTGGGCAACTTGTCTGTGTGGTCAACCCCACGCACAACCTAAAGGTGAGTCACTTCCTCTCCTGCTTTCTGCCATCTCCGCGGGGGCTCTAGCCTTTTCTCAGGAGACTTCTATCAGGGAGCTCATGCAGATAGTTTGCTGGTGCTAGGATCCCGGGGCTCAGGGGATGCTTGCCTTTTGCTCGCTCTCTGGGTAGCTTGGTGCTGTTACCGTGACTGTGTGGTGTTTTCTGGACTGTCAAACAACAGAAGAGCAGGCATATAGTGTCTTCCTCGCACGGTCCTCCGAGGGGGGTGGGGGTGGAGGGGCAGAGGGAGCAGGGGGAGGGGCAAAGGGGAGGGTGAAGGGAAGAGCAGGGTAGAGGTCTCCTTACCTCCCTCCCAAGCATTTGTGGGCCAGTGCCGAGGAGAACAAAAAATCTGAAAAGTTACCCCAAATTGCTGTCTGTCCCGCCGGTCAGTGCAATACAAGGATTTGGCTGTGCAGAAGTAGCTTCAGAACTGGGGAGCTCTGATATAGGACCCGGGAGTTGGCAAGGGGCCGTTTCTGCAAGAGTTTGCCCTTGTCCTCCAACTGTGTCAAAGTGTGTGTGTGTGTGTGTGTGTGTGTGTGTGTGTGAGAGAGAGAGAGAGAGAGAGAGAGAGAGAGAGAGAGAGAGAGAGAGAGAAAGAGAGAAAGAGAGAAAGAGAGAGAGACTCCCTTAATGGCATTTTGCAGATGAAATATAAAAGCTTTCACATGTATATGCTCACACCAGGGTTACTTCTTATTGCCCAACAATTCTGGATGCATGTGTGGCACTTTATATTTATCCTAAAATTTCTTTTGTTTTGAGGTGGGAGAGATGACCCACTAAATAAAATGTTTGCTATTTAAGCAGGAGGACCTGAGTTCAGATCCCTAGTGCCCACACAGAAACTGGGTGAAGTGATGTGCACTGAGAACTCTGAAGGAGTAGAGACAAGTGGTTCCTTGGAGTAAAATTTTTAGCACAACTGGTCTGGACAAGTGAGTCCAGCCATAGCTGTGACTCTCTCTTCACTGAGAATTTCTGTATAAAAAACAAATGTGGGGAGAAACCACAAAGATATTACATGTAAATACACACACACATACATACATACACACACACAGAGCCATGTGCATCTACTCAGACATGCATACATACACACATACACACACACACACACACACANGAGAGAGAGAGAGAGAGAGAGAGAGAGAGAGAGAGAGAGAGAGAGAGAGAAAGAGAGAAAGAGAGAAAGAGAGAGAGACTGTCTGTCTGTGAGTTGCTGGGAGGAGTTTAGCTCCTTTTCCTCCTGCCAACGAGAATGTGAGCCTCCTCAGAGGAGAGCAGTCAAAGGAGGGCTTCGCTTCAATTGTGTAATAATGAAACCCGGCTAGGAGCTGCAGCGGCTGCTTGGAGCCTGCAGGCGGTGGCAGGCTGCTGAGCTGCCTGCCAGTGGCTGCCTCACCTGCTCTCTCGGTGCTGCTTTCTCCGCGTTCATCCCTTCGAGTCAATGTTCTAAGCCAAAATGCAGGGCTAGAAGGACCTCTCCATGTCAGGGTGCAGATAAGGAAATTAATGAGGAGACGCTGCCTAGGGATGCCGGGGGAGATGAGTGGGGAAAGAGCGTACTGGGGACAGCACAACCGAACTCCCCAGAGGTGGAATGGTCTGAAAAATCAACTAAAACGCAGGACTCATTAGATTGCTGCTTGCTTACCTTCACTGTACTGGGGGACTGAAGGGGAGCGGGAGGGGCTGTGTCTGCCACTGAGTGTGGGACTGTCTCCTGGAGACCCGAAGCTGTGATTCTGACCACTGTGGTGGGGCAGAGTTGAGCAATGCTTGTGGTGGGTGCGCTGTCGATGTTGTAGAATAAACTCTCATGATTGGATGGATGGTCCTCAGTCCTCTTGCTGCAGACTGGTGTTTATAAGCGTTCCCCACCTCCATTCCTGGAAGTCTTTAAACTGACAGCTGTCTGGAGCCTCTGAGGTCATATTACAGGGGCAACGTGATGGAGGGGGTGTGGACTCTACTGAGACCCCAACTGGCTTTCTGTGACAAATCTCACCAAAGCATTCATGTATGCTCTCCCTGCCTTACGTTCATTCATCTCTTTCCTCTTCTGTATTTTTTTTTTTTTTTTTATGGCTTGATTTTATAAATGAGAATTCTCTTCCAGTCATCCTTGGCAGAGCAAGTGCGTCGTAACCACATTAAAAATACTCTTGAATTCCATTCCACGGTCACTTTGGAGACCTTACTCCAATCCCATTATTTTGTCAACTCGTATTAGTTACTTCCCTGTGGCAAGAAATATTGTTTACTCCTGTTTTGCATTTTAATACCTTTTAAAATTATGCAATATAAGCAGCTCCAAAGTTTGGATTTACATGGTTCTCTGACTGCGACCAAGGACGGGGAAGGGAGGGTGTTCAGGTCTTGCTGGGCAGTGAGGGGAAGCATCTGTGTATGTTCTGTAGTGATGACTGCTTATTGACCACAACTGCCTTGTTGCCCCAAAGTAGGGGCCCAGGGTTGGGGTAAAAGGCTTTGAGTTACTTTGGACAACTGTGTGACTGAATGACTCAACCTTTTTCAGCCTTTCCTTCCTCATCTTGAAGACAAACCTAGAAATATCTATCCTGAAGCTGCCAAGAGATAGTATGGGGAAGGGGGAATGAATAAATGTGTTTGTAATAATCTCTCCTCTAAACACACATACATACACACATACATACACACACCATACACACACATACACACACACATACACATCTTGCAGGTAATTTATGGCTTTTCAAAGAGTGTCACTTAAAGCTTTAAGATAAGTTATGCTCCTGTGATCAGGAACAGAAAAACATGTCATGCTTTTAAGGGGTGATTTTTCATGGCTTTGTGTGTGTGTGTGTGTGTGTGTGTGTGTGTGTGTGTGTACACATGCTCATTTGGCTTTTTACTTCCCATTAAAACCCCCTTAGGAACTTAGCCCATCAGAGCCTCGCTGTGAGTAAGCATGGTGTGCTGTGTGTGCCACAGTGTTTGGGTCCCTTACACAGTACTTGGAGGGCCACTGCAGGCAGAGGGACGTACCCAGCAGCCAAACTGCTCTGTGGGGTCTCCATCAGCACCCAGGAAATAGTAGGTCAGCAGAGCCACCTTCAACCTGAAGCTAGCAGACAGCGTCAGACTTTTAAAATAAAAGTGCCATTGGCCTGCTGATTAAACTAAAAAGTGCATAATACAAACTCTCTCTAAATGTTCACATCCATAAACAGACCACACCAAAAGAAAAAAAAAATGGCTTTGCTATAATAAGCTGTGATCTGTTGTTGGGGGAGGGGATTCCTTTTTTGGAGAAAAAAAAAAAGCTGTGGCAATGTTAACCCAGAATAGCTATTGATCTGTGGTGCTTCCCCGCGCTTTAGGACAGACTGGGACATGAAGTGGTGACTGAGGCTATGGAGCACAGCCTTGCTTTCTTGGGATGCCTGGAGCTACAGAGGCAGCTGCAAAGACTGTGAGGAAACAGTTCTGCTCTTTCCTGAGAATGCTAACAGCATCTAAGGACTGTGAGCTAATGCTGAGTTATAATTCACCAGCCCATCAGGACACAACATGTGCCTTCCACGGGTCACCTTCATTAGCAGTCTCACTAACCCAGGAGTCCTTCGAGCTGATACCTTCCCTTGCAAATGGAAAGCAGAGCCTTCCAGGGACGGCAGATACTGTGGCTCAAGCCATCCTGCCCATAAATCCATTCTGAAAGGTCCTATAGAACACACTGCTAACCTGGAACACTGGGCTTTAAGTGCCTGGTTAGAAGAGGACGAGCCAGACTCACTCCTTGGATCCCCCTAAGTCTGTCTGTATCTGTGTGTACTTGTAACACTTTGCCAAGATCAGAATTTCAGCTGGTGTCCGCCCCCTGCCCCACCCCGCCTCGCCCCGGTTTACTTTCCAAGCCATGGAATGGGCTCCTCCAGGTAGCCAGCCAGCTTTCAGGCTAGCGACCTCCAGACACTGCCCATCCCCAGGTTGCTTCTTGATCCATTCCTGTACCTGCTGCCCCTTCCCACACGAAGCAGCTTTCCTTTTTCCTGGTTCATCTCCCATTGGCCTACCCATCAGAAGCAGCTCTGCCCTGCCTGCAGACACATCCTTTGCATAGTGTCCCAGCTAGTTCCTGAAGCCAAGGTTCACCAGAGCCCCTCTGATCCCAGCCCTCAGTCCTTCCCAAGGCCACAGTGAGCTGAGGTGGCTGGGTGACTTCCTCCTCTTAACCACGGCTTTGATAAATGAGTTTTTAAAAAAGAAATGCTAGCAAAATGCATTCTGGCAAACTTCCGAAAGGCCCTGTCTGATGCGCCAGTGTCCTCTGCATTGGGCTGAAGATTAGTACCTCAATTCCCTGCCTCCATTCAGCTAGATCCCTGCCATTCTTCTTTCTTAGAACTCATTAATCTTAGATTTACAAACAGAACACACACACACACACACACACACACACACACACACACACACACACACAGTGGTGGTTTTAATTTAAGTGCCTGGCAGATGCAAAGTCTGAAACTGGAGTGGTTCCAGGTCCGTTCCTTGCAGCATCTCTGTGCCTTTCATCCTGAGAGCAGCTTGCGTGGATGAATGTGTGTGCCGTGTTGGTGGGGAAGGGAATGTTGTGTGAAGGGAGAGGTGGGAAAGGGAGGAGAGGGCAGGAGAAGGAGATGAGGAAGAGGAGATTAGAGGGAGGGAGGGAGAGAGATAAGAGTGAGGAGGGGGAAGGGGAGGTGTGAGACTGGCATAGTCTGACCTGGTTTCTGCCTCTGCTGTGTGGGATGGTCTTTGGAGATCCTGGACTGCCCTGGGGCTTTGCTTCACTCCCCTGGACACAGCACAGCAGGGCATGGGAAGAAAGCAGAAGACCTGAGGGTTTCTGGAGAGTGAGAGGCAGCCTTTGGAGTGTTCTGCGTGAATGCCCACTTGAAAGCAGTTCAGAGCTTTGCAAGGAGATTGTGGAAGAGTTGGTATGTGGGTTACCCAGTTCCTCCCTGCGCAGCCACATCAGAGGGTCCCTGTTCTCCGTCTCTCTGACATTTCCCCAGGTTCTCTTCCAGCCCAGTTTGGAGGGGGCGGGGAGGGCAGGTTAAGGTCCACCCTCTCCCACTTTTAAACCAAAGGCTCTTTAGCCTCTCTACCAGCCCCTTGGTTACTGCAAATATTCTATGACACTATGGCCACCAAACAGCCATGCAGCTTTTCTGGTTAATGGTGATTGCAAATGAGGCTCCTGAGCCACATAACAGGAGGCCCCAGGCCCAGGGCAGTAATTTAGTTAGCTGTGTGCTAGTGATTGTATTGCACAACAGGCTGGAGAGGGAAGCTGGACAGAGGTGAGCCGATTCCCTCCATTCTGCATTTATCCTGCAGCCTCAAGCCCATTTTGTGAAACTCCCCTAACTGGACTGTCTCTGGGGAAATGAGGCAACTGATAGCTTAAACTCCCTCTGAAACCCTCAGCGAGGCCAGAGATATTCGAGCACTTTTCCCAAGTTAAGACAGACTACTTTCCTATCAATTAACAGATAGAGGGTAAGGAGCAACTGTCTGAGACGGTGTTTTGTGCTTTAGAAAGTCATCTTTCCCTAAGCCGTGCAGTGACCTGTTCAGATATGCAATGTCATAGACAAGATGCCCACCTGGGGAGTGGAGACGCATCTCTGAATGGGTTCTGTAGCTCAAGGAATGGTGGAGAGCTTGTCAAAGCAGGGAAGCCACAGTTCGGAAGCAGCCGAGGCAACCGGGGTTCCCAGTGCTGGTTCCGCTAGTTTGCGCTGGTTTCCTATGGCTGCCCCTGTGGCACAGCCAGGAAGGGAGCCTGACGTTTGAGCTGATTATGGCGTCCATCGGCAGCCAGAACGGGTTGGGATCCAATGCTGCTTTCCTGGAGCATCTCTCTCCCCAGTTCTGAATGGACATGCCAAGTTCATATACATTTCTTGGGTCCAGGATGATAATTCAACTGGCTACACAGGGCGCCACGATCAAATCATAGTGATTATCGTTTCCAGCGCTTTTCCATCCCCTCCAGCACTGATTGTTTTGGGGTTAGGAACCTCTGAATGTGAGTGATGGATATCTTTGACCTTTGTGAGCCTTGTTTCTTTTCATTTGTTGAAATGGAGATTGAGAGGCAGCCTTTGGAGTGTTCAGCATGAATGCCCACAGGAAAAACAGTATGGCCCACCTCCATACCATTCCCATTGGTGATCGTGCCTGTTGTCATTACTGTTGAGCCAATCAGAAATGCCTTCCTCACAAATTAGTGGTATACCCTGGCTCATCCCAGGCTGGGCAGGGGTACACATTCTGAAACCCTTGGCACTGTGTAAACATGACCCAGTTCTTGTGTTTAACTTGGACGGGTGAACAAACCCCTCAAATTCAATGTTAAAAAGTATGGTAGTTTGAAAGAGATGTTCCCCCCAAATTCTCAGGCCTTTGAATACTTGGGCCTCAGTTGTTGGCTGTTTGTTAGGAGGTATGGCCTTGCTGGAGGAGGTATATCACTGGGGTGGACTATGAGGTTTCAAAAGACTTGAGCCATGTCCAGTGCTCGCTGTGCCTCCCATTTGTGGCTCTAGATGTGAGCTCTCAACTTCTGTTCCCACAGCCTGCCACCTGCTTCCTCTGGTCCACAGTCATGGACTCTAACCCTGTGGAACAGTAAGGCTCAAATAAACCTCTCCTTCTTTGTTGTCTTGGTTGGTTGTTCTCTCACAGACAGGAAGTTGCAGCAATAAAGCTAAGGCAATTGAAGATCAGCATTTCAAAGCAAGGTCTTCAAGGCAGGGGGATTAGAACAATGTTCCTACTCAAGTCTAAACCATGAGGCCCAAAGATCAAGCATCTAGGCGCTGGAAAGATGGTTCAGCACTTAAGAACACTGATTGTTCTTCCAGAAGTCCTGAGTTCAATTCCCGGCAACTGCATGGTGGCTCACAACCATCTGTAATGGGGATCTGATGCCTTCTTCTTGTGTATCTACAGTGTACTAACATATATGTGAAAATAATAAGTAATTCTTAAAAAAAAAAAAAAAAAGATCAAACATCCAGTCCAAGGTCACAGCTGATGGAGCTGCAGCAGGAACAGGTCTCATACTCAAGCTCTTCGTTCAGACTCTGCCAAAGGCAAGACCATGAGGGAGTGGGCACTTTAGTCAGGAAGGTGCCCCTGTTATATGAGCCACCAGCAGTGTTGAACATCATCTTAGAGGGGCTTTGCTCTCTGGAAGTTGTCATCTGGGCCACCACAGGGCATCAAAGAAACAACTGTGATGCAGATACCTGACTCAGGCACACGAGAGGGTTCATGGGAAGTCACCAAAGCCAAGCAGCCACCATTCCAGATGGACAAATAGCAGGATAGATCAAGTTCTGTTACCAAAGGCTACATTTTCACTTTGGCTGTGAGCCCAGGTTGAAAGCACTGTCAGAGACCAGACCCATGGTTTTAGCAGAATTTTTATTTTATTTTATTTTATTTTATTTTATTTTATTTTATTTTATTTTTTTGGTGGATAATGTAGAATTATGGTCTAACTGGAAATGTCAGTTATACTTTCAAGAGATATTGAATCTCTTAATATAATTCCTGGGTCCTTTGATGTATTGTTAAATCATGAATCCAGAATGAGGAATGTGCTCGGTGCTGCTGGACTATCTCCGCTAGCCCATGGCATCAGAATTTCAACAAGGAGAGAGTTGTAAAGTAGGAGGGGCAGGCCTCCCCCAACTCCCCCCCTCAACAAAGCAGGAGAGGGTACAATGTGGGGGTGTCATCAAAAGCCATATTTATAGATGAAAGACAAGGTTTTCTTACCTAGGAGGTCCCACAGACATAGAACCCAAACCAGTACAAGATAGGTTTACAGCAGGCCGACCAGCTAACCTGGCCACTTCCTGGCTTAGTACCCAGACATCACTGCTACTCAAAGTATGCCAAAGGACTTGGCTAAGATGTGCCAAAGAGTCCCAGGCCAGTAGCCACTCAGAAGCTCAGGTTCCTCTGCCATAAATTTGGTACTCGTGTGACCTGTTCCAGGCTGAGCCAGGCCACATCCTGAAACTCTCACAGAGTAGTTTTCCATTGGTTTGGACATACTCAGGTTAATGAGTCATGACGATAATAGTCACAAGTAACTACCATATACTGAAGGCTGGCTACATCCTAGAACTGTTTAGTGCAGAACTGAGCATTTAACTGTCTCTAGGAAGGGGTGTGTTATTATCACACTCCACCCTACGTAATATCAAAGCAGAAAGAGGTTAATGAACTGGCCCAATAAGGATGAGTTATTGGTGAGTAAGCTCTCTCTCTTTGATTAAAACCCTGTGCCCTTTGACACTTCTTGTCATGGTGCCGAGCCACAGCTCACCACCCAGGCAACTTGCTGAGGGCTCATATTGAATGTGCACTCTCTCTCTCACTGTAAAATATAGAGCTGAGAGCTTGTTTCATTCATCCTCGTGTAAACATGGGTATGATGCCCTAACCCATGCTGGGCAGACCTGGGAGGCATTCTCTGTATTTCTCAAGGCTGCAGGTGGGGCTGGACACCTGCAGCTTGCATTAATTTTCTTGCTTCCTCCAAGTCAACTATTGCATAAGAGTCCTTATCTTGGGTTCTGTTGAGGGGGAAGCCTGTGCGTATAGAGTTCAGATTTGTGGGGAAAAACAAACTCATTTATTTATCACATACTACATACCAAGGACTATGCTACATAGTTTCCTGAAATTGCTTTGAACAGAAAAAAAAAAAAAAAAAAAAACAGGGAAGGGGAAGTGCTTGTAACCCTTTAAAGACAATCATCTAAAGGGGTTGTGTATATTTTGTTGATATTCTCTTTAAGAGAGCTCAGAAAATTGGTACCAAATTCCTGTCCTCCCACCAAAAAGAAGAAGAAGCAGGTAGGTGTACATGTAAAATCATGGGAACGTAGATTCACAATGATGATTCTATGTGATGCAGGTCAGCAGGTTCTGATCTCAAGGGAATTGCAGAGTCTTCGATACATGGAAATGGATGTTAAAATTAGATGTACATCTACAACACTTACGTTTCAGCCTTCTCTGCATCAGGTCACACCACAAATTGTTTCTAAAACAAGAGAGTATTGATGTTGAAAGGAAAACTATATCATCTGCTATTCTGCTGATCTTCTTGGAGGCTCGGACTAATACACAGATTTGGTTAGCCAATGGGCAAAGGATTATCCAAACATGGTATCTCTCACAGGGTGAGCCCCCTCAGAGACTTCACTGGAAAACTAGCAAGGGATCTCAGAGCTCGCCTCTGCTTTCCCTGGCAACAAGCCCTCTTTCCCAAGACGGCTAGATGAGGCCCTCACACCAGCAGGCAGATCTGCAGAGTGCTGTAATCATTCAGACTCAAGCAAATTGCCGAACCTTTCAGAAAACTTAACGTGGTATTGATTTTTGAGAGACTCAGTGGAAATTTTGTGGAGAAATGATAGTTAGGAATGAACACGTGTGAGTGGGAGGGAGGAGAAGCCGATCACTGGACTTTGGAGCTGAGCACAATTTAAGTCCCTCTCAACAGACAATTTAAAAATAATCACAAGTTATGATCATAACTATGTCTGGAAGTGACATTCAGTGCACCTTTTCCAAAAGACCACTTGGAGAGAAATACTTATTTTCTCAAATACCAGTTAATTGCTAGGTTTAATGGCTCATACATGAAATCCCAACACTTAGGAAGTCGAGACGGGAGAATTGCCATGAGTTTAAGGCTAAAGTGGACTACATAGTAGCTTTCAGGCCAATCTGAGCTACAGAGCAAGATCCTAGCTCAAAAGACAAATATAAACATATAAAGAAAAATAAAAGAATCAGCAAATTCTCCTGTGACATTTTAAATATCTATAGTAGAGTCCTAATAAGTTTTAAATTAGCAAAATTGTTCTCAGCATTAGTGATTGAAACATCACTGCCGAATAATCTGTATTTATATAAACATTAGCCATCTCAGTTTTTAAATACCAAATCAGTAAGGAAGGTTAAGGGCATCAGTGTAATTATCTTATAATTAGGAGAGGCTCTACTATCATTTATGTCACTGTGATAAAAACAGTTTGACAAAGAACAACTTAAGGTTGAAAGAGCTTGTTTGGCTTACAATTCCAGTTCCACCGTCCTGGGGAGGTCAAGGCAGGAACTTGGTCGGAGCAGCTTGTCATCACCTTTCATCCAAGAACAGAGAAAGAACTAAGGTGCATGAGTCCTCACTCATCTGTTTGCTTGTTCTGAGCTAAGTCCCTCCATTTCTATATAGTTCAAGGACACCCTGTGTAGGGAGTGGTCTTGCCCACAATCCCTAGAGAGACACCAGGCACATGTAGGCGTTTCCTAATGGGGACTCTCATCTCAGGTCACTCAAAGTTGTGTCAAATGGACAAGTAAGGCTAAGCACCACAGATAGAGGCTGGGAGGATCTTTCCTCAGCATGGCTATCCCCGAACCTCAGAGTGTTCCCGTTTTCACTCTATATAGCGAGATATGTTCCAATATCAATCTGACAACAGTATCTAAGATGCATTTTCATTTAGGAACAGAATTGTGTTGAGGCAGAGTCTCTGTCATTGTCTCTGCTGCCTGTGTGCTCCAGCCTTGCTGGCAAGTGAGCTTCTGGGTTATTTTCCAGTCTCTGTCTCCACAGAGAGTGTTGGCCACAGGAGTGCTGGGATTACAGATGCTTGCCACTGTATATGGCTTTCCAAGAGATCTGAGGATCAAACTCCAGTCATCAATCTTGTCTGGCAAATGTTTTATAACCTGATGAACCATCTCACCAGTCCAATGAGCATGACAATTTAGCTGGCGAATCAGATTTGGAAGGCTAGATATTCACCTCTATATAACTATCCGCAAGAAACGGGTTGATGGCAATTTTGAAACAATGATGTGGCTCAAATTCTATTCCTCTCCCAAGATGTAGGTTCATGTGAAGGTCCTTCCCTTGGTGGTGTCTGCTTTCCAGTGTCAACTTGTGCTAAGTAGCCTATACATTAACAACTTTACAACTTTTAAACTTTCAAATAAAAAGCTTTATCAGCGAGATGGGTTCCTTTTAGAGGACTTTTGAGAATATTATTCACAATAACAAAAGCTTTCTGTTTGAAAAAAAATGAAGGTAATGGCTGGTGGATATTCTCTACTGGAACCTTTCACTAGGATGTGTTTTACCTGCATACATACACACACACACACACACACACACACACACACACACACACACACACACACAGACACACACACCCAAAAATCTCCATTGTGCCTTCCAGCTTATTATAAACTGGGAACCACAAAGGAGTCTTTACTTTTCTATAGTTACATAAGGAATGCCCTTGTAAGAGAGGTCCCTTACACAGAGAAGCAAATATTGTTTATAATGTTACCATAGAAATAAACATATTAACAATCTGATTTACGGTACAATATCATCACACATCAAGATGTCATTTGTAGTTTGGATGAGAATGGCCTCCAGAGGCTCATGTGTTTGAATACTTAGCCCCCAGTTGGTAGAACTGTTTGGGAAAGATTAGGAGGTTTGTCTGGGCATGGGCTTTGAGGTTGCAAAAAAGCCCAAGCCTCCTCATTTCCAGCATCTCTCTCTTTCTCTGCCTCCTGCTTATGGATCAGGATGTAAGCTCCCACATACTGCTCCAGGACCATGCCTGCCTGCCTGCCTGGTGCTATGCTTCCTGCCATAATGGTCATGGACTCACCCCCTGACACTGTAGGCCCACAATAAACAGTTTCTTTTAGAAGTTGCCTACATTACAGTATCTTAGTACAGAAATAAAGAAGTGACTAAGAAACCATCACACACTCATACATGTTGAAAACGAAGAGTATGACATGTATAATTGTGAACACTGTTTGGACATTACAGACTTCCTGAATGGATCCAGGACCCAGAAGCACTGATGTTTCCAGTGGTGTTATCCTAACGTTCCTAGCCTTAGGATAACAGTCACGCAGGGATCTTTTCAAATTGCTGGTTACTGCGTCCTTCTACCAACATTCTGAAGCACTATATCAAAGGTGGGGGCCACATTACTGCATCTGGATTCCTGATGATCCCCAGGGATGTGGTAGAAATACTGGTCTACAGAAATCCCTGCATTAGCATCTCCCTAAGAAAATAACACCCAAGAATGACAGAAGAGAGCTGTGCACATAACCAGCTATCCTGGCTCATCCTTCCTCAGAAGTCTACTTCAGAGAGGCCTCCTTCCCTGGCTCCTGGTCTGTCACACAACGGAGATCTTCACATGGAAAAGGGAGGGAGATTAGACATGCCTCTCTGTTTTTGCCTAGGAAAAGGCATAATAGAAAGTAAATACTCGCTGTTGACAGTGTTTACACAGAGGTGTCAGAGTCGGCTCTAGTGAGACAGAAATAATGACTTTTTCATCAAAACTTCCAAAACAATGGTAAAACCAATGAATTTTACCCTTCATACAGAAAATAAATTATGGTGATTGGAAATCTGTATCACATAGGCCTATTGTAAAGTGTGCTTTATTACATAATTATAAGCAACATTTGCTTTCCTGTGTATTTCTCTTATAAGGGCACACACACACATATATATGTGTATATATACATATATATGTGTGTGTGTATATATGTATATACACACATATATGTGTGTGTGTGCGTGTGTGTGTAAAACACACCCCAGTGAGAGGTTCCCATAAATAACAGCCACCAGCCATAACTTTCATTTTTTTCAAACAGAAAACTTTTGTTATTGTGAATAATATTCTCAAAATAATATCCTCTAAAAGGAACCCATCTCACTGATAAAGCTTTTTATTTGAAAGTTTAAAAGTTGTAAAGTTGTTAATGTATAGGCTACTTAGCACAAGTTGGCACCACCAAGGGAAGGACCTTCACATGAACCTACCTACATCTTGGGAGAGGAATAGAATTTGAGCCACATCATTGTTTCAAAATTGCCATCAACCTGTTTCTTGCAGATATGAGGATGGTTATGTAGAGGTGACTATCTAGTCTTCCCTGGTTAAATTGCCATGCTCATTGGACTGGTGTGATGGTTCAGCAGGTTAAGGCATTTTCCTGTCAAGACTGATGACCTGAGTTCAGAACCTCCAAAATGCCAAATGCAGTGGCAGCAAGCGTCCAGTAATCCACACTGGAGACCAAGGCATGTGAATAGCCCAGACTCCTGCCAGCAAGGCTGGAGCACACAGGTAGCAGAAACAATGAGAGAGACCCTGCCTCAACAGAAGGAGCGGGAGAGCGGCCTGCTAACGAACTATCATCTGACCCACACAGGAGCTATTAAATGAACATGCCTGAACACACACACACACACACACACACACACACACACACACACACACACTAATATGTTACTTTACTATGGTTCTCAAGATGAAAAACTCTTACAATCACTCAGTGCCCTCTTCATGGTGTTTGGGTATATAATGTAGGGTTATACGTTAATTTTAGTGTTTATTTAAGTATTTAAGTATGTTATTAAAGTGTTTTGGTACAACCCACTGCAGCTAGCTGAAACACTATGTCTAAGGATGAAATGCTCGTAGGCAAATGGACCTGTGGAATAATTTACATTTGTTATAAAACTGTTTCATGTAGGTAAAAAATAAATCCCAGAATAAAAACCCAACTCTATGCTTCATGTCTTCTGTAGGGTTTTTATTGCCATGATAAAACACCATGACCAAAAGCAACTTGGGGAGATAAATTTTATTTCATTTCACATCTTGTTGTCCATCATTAAGGGAAGTCCAGCAATCACTTAGGGTAGGAGCCTGGGTGCAGGAACTGATGCTGCAGAGCCATGGAGGGGTGTTGCTTACTGGCTTGCTTCCCATAGCTTGCTCAGCCTGCTTTCTTATAAAACTGAGAAGCACCTGCCCAATGGGAGCACCACCCCTGTGGACTGGGCCCTCCTACATTAATGAAGAAAATCTCCCACAGCCTTGCCCATGGGTCAACTTAGTAAGGGCATTTCCCCAGCTCCTGAACATACCTGGTGAAGAAAGACTACCTAGAGTGCAGGGCTAAAGCCTAACCAGCTCTCCTCTTTGAATCCCAGAGGGGTCTGAGCACTCAGCCTTGGTCTGTCCATCTGTCAAATGACAGAGGTGACACTTACTCTTTGCGTCCCTCCAAAGCAACCTTGCTGTCCAGAGCTAGAGCTTTGCTGTTGGACTGAATTTAGATACTGTCTCTATTTAAAAGAAAATTGAGAGCTAGATGTGGTGGTGCACACCTCCCACCCTGCTTGTGAGCCAGAGACCAGGGGGATCAGAAACTCAATGCCCGTTTTGGGTACATAGTGAGTTGGAAGCCAGCATGACTTCTACATGAGAGCTAGTCTCAAAACCCCCAAAACCAATCAACATTTAAAGTTTGAGGTAATTTACTCCCGATTGGTGGAATGAGATGAGAATGAATGAAAAGGTCATTGTAGGCTGATTGTACAGCTTAACTCATTTTGTTAATGGTGACAGAGATTTAGTAGAAAAATATCCACATATGGACTGGAAAGATCAAACACTGTGATGGTTAGCTTAAATTGTCAATTTGACATAATCTAGAATGACTTGGGAAAAGAGTCTCAGTGAGGAATTGTCTACGTTGATTTGGCCTATGAACATGCTGTGGGGATTGTCTTAATGCCATTAACTGATATGGGAAGACACAGCCCACTATGGGTGGCACCATTCCCTTTGCAAGGTGTCCTGAACTGTATAAGAGTAGAACACAAGCAAACAAGTATGCATGCATTAATTTCTTTCTGCTTTTGAGTGTGTGACTATGTGATATCACTAGCTGTCTGAGGGTTCCAACCTTGAATTCTTCACTGGAATTGTAAGCTGAAATCAGTCCCTTTCTCTTCTAGGTTGCTTTTGGTCAGGGTATTTTATCACTGTAAAAGAAATAAAACTAGAACATATACCTTGGACTGAAATGTGACTTCAGGTTTAGTTCTAATGTTCCTAACCATGGCAAGTTACTTATTCACCCTGAATTTTGCTTTCTTCATTTGTGAGACATGTAATATGAGGGTAATGAAGGCAGATGAGGTGATTATATATCACTGAACCTAGTCCAGTACCTGGTACATAGGTATGCTTATGAAAAATTTTCTTTCACATTCTTCTTCCAAGTCAAATAAGGAATCGTCCAGGAAACATCTTCCCTGATTCAATCAGTAACCTCAAGAAGAATTTCTGGGAATGAAAGTTTCAAATTACAAAAGGAAGTAAACCATACCCTTAAGGAAGTGACAAATTTTCAGTTCAGAAATGTCTGTTAAATTACTCCACCATCACCAGATGTGTCTGTTAGATTCTTTGAGTTTTGTTTATTTGTTATATACATATATCAGATATATCAGTCAGGTGAAACTGTCTCACTGTGTATCCTTAGCCAGGGTGGGACCTTCTATGTAGCCCAGGCTTGCCTCGAACTTACAGCTATCCTCCTGACTCTGCCTCCTAAGTACTGGGATTACAGGTGTATGCCACCATGTCTGGTTTATTTCATTATCTTGTTGAAGAATTAATAAGATCGGTTTCTTTGTGTATTCCTCCACACATCTCCCTAGAACTCCCAGAGTAAAAAAACAGAAATTAGGAAGATAATGTTCCTCCACGGAGCTGGAAAAATTAGAGACAGGCATTGTTGTAGTAGGCCAAGGGACACAAGTCTGAATGGACAGCCCAGCAGGCTCTAGAACCTGATTTTCTCCCAGTCTGGAGCTGGCACAGGAGTCTGCATAGTTACCACTAACCTACAGAAGGATCAAGATGTGTGGCTCCTTACTCCCTGAGGTCTTGTGGGTGTGTCCATATGAACAGAATGTGATGTCTGCAGAGTGGGCACCACTGAGTATCTCAGACAACTGGGAACGTCCAATGGCAGAAGGCAGGGCCAGAGGCAGAGATTAGCCACTAACACTGGACTTTCTGAGACCCAGTCCTGCCTCCTCCTTCAGCAAAGGCTCTTCTGGTCACCCTGTCCCAGGGGAGAATCAGACACTGCTTCTTCTGGGGTCCCAGCAGATGCTCAGGCTTCGCTCTGTGCTTTCTTTTCTGTGGCCGTGTCCTTATCAGATGATGAGTCTCCCAAGGGCCCATAGCCTAAGGCTGTAGCATAAACAAAACGACTAGTGCTTGGCGGGTTCTTAGCAAATGGAATAAATATTAACAAACAGAAACTAGTGGCTACAAAAAGAAGACAAGAGGTGGCAGATATGAGCAGGTCGTCGAGGGACTTGGGATGTGCCTCAGCAGGTAGAGCACTTGCCTACTCTGTGCAAATCCCTGGGTTCAATTCCCAGCACCACACAAAAATAAAATGAGGCATAGCCTTATATAGACCTGTAATCGCAGTATGTTGGAGGCCAAGGCAGGAGAATAACAAACTCAATGTCATCCTCAAATGACCCACCCCACCCTACTTTTGCCCCCCCCCAAAAGAAGGGTAAAAATCACCTGAGCAGGTAACTAAGATAATGTTGTAGCTTGTCAAAAGACCCTCACTCAAAAAGACCACAGAGACCACCATCATTGCAAAACACATGAAGATTTTACTTATCAAACATGTTGGGGAACCCCCTCTCAGCCGTAGGCCGGAGGAGAGACCCAGAACAAAGAAAGAACACACTTTCTATACCTTTGTAAGGGCCAGATATAGGCACCAAGGTAGTTTGGCTTATTTTAATTTGGGTAGCCAATACCCTTTTTAGACATTGGTTTGTTTGTATAGGGTGACTCTCATTTTGTCTGTCCTTGTGGTTTTTAGTGTGAGGCAGGGCAGGGGAAATGTTAATCTTGTTTTTGACCATTAAAACTATGTTTCTATATTTGTTTAGTGAGCCAGCTTTTTTTTTTTTTTTTTTTTTAAATCTGGCTCTGTACTTGGCCTGCTAGTACAGTTTGGAAAGTCCTTTTGAAGGGGGAACGTATTAGGTAGTCTTGAATTTATTTTGGCTATTACAATAGCAGCAGCTCAAGGTGAACTGGTCTCCTGGAACATGCTCTGAAGTGAAGACAGGGTGCTCAGTGGTAAGTTCAAGGCCAGGGGTGGATGAACAGGAAAGCTGCTTCCAGTCGCTGACGTCAGCCTTCACAGTTTACACAGAGCAGAGAAGCCAGCAACGATGAACACCAGCAAAGTGCCAAGCACAGCAGGTTTGCTGACAAAAGCCTGGAATAATTGCTTCAGCCTCATTGCTAAGAAAATAAGCTGTTGAGTCCAGGATAATTCTAGTAAGAAATTGGCATTCAGGGATTAATTGTTTAGGTAGTAATGACTGCGGCAGCCCAAACTAATGAGAACTGAAAGGTTTCCAATTTGAATAGCGTGAGGCAAATGAGCTTTGCCAGGCTGAGTGGGACAGAACCAAAGACTAGTTTTTTTGGGAGGTGGGAGATGGGTGGTTGACCTGAACACTGATTGGTCAAAAAAATGAGAAAGCGGTTTTTGGTTTTGTTTTGTTTTGTTTTGTTTGTAGTTTTTTTGTTTTGTTTTGTTTTGGAAGAACAGCCTGGGAAACCTAGTGACCAGCTCATGCAGCTGCCTCAGGAAAACTCTTGATTGATTGTTGCAAGCCTGGCTGAGTTTCTTACCAGAGGCCCTGGGCAGCTCTAAGCCAACAAGGCCAAAAGGAGTCATCTGCTTGCTGGGAGAGGAGCCCACTCAGGGTCTGGAGTCCTGCTCTCCTAAGCCCTGACCTTCACCAGTCACCTTCCTGTCTGCCAAATCCAGCCGGATGGGATGGCAGCACTCACCTTGTCAACCCCCGTGGTGGGTTATAAGTAGCAAACGAGACTCTGTCTGGCCCACTGCTCAGCAGTCCGGATCGCTAGGCAGTGTGTTGGAGGGTGATAGGGAATCATACATCACCCATATCTGGTCCTCTTATTTGCCGTCATCTGTTCCAAACAGGACTCTGGCCAACCTGCTCGTGTTTCTGTAGCTTCTTCTAGAACTCTGAGCACTGTGAAGAATAATTAGAGGAGCAAAGAAAGATTCAGAATCAAAGAGACCCCGCTCTGGGCTCAGGAGGTAGTTCAAAGGGTACAGCACTTGCTGGGCTCACTCAAAGACCCGAGTTCAGCCACTGGCGCTGCCATAAAAAGCCATGTGCAGCAGCGTGCGCCTGTAGTTCCAGCACTGGGAGGCAGGAACCAGAGACCCCTCCAGAGCAGGGGTTGGGGTGCAGAGCTTGATGGCCTGTTAGCCTAGGAGATTACTGAGCGGTTTCAGTCAGAGGCTCTGCTTCAGAGACAGACAAGAGAGAGAGAGAGAGAGAGAGACAGAGACAGAGACAGAGACAGAGATAGACAGAGAGATGGAGAGAGAGAGAGACAGAGAAATGGAGACAGAAAAAGAGAGACATATGGATGAAGAAAGAGGGACACAGACAAACAGAGAGAGACAGAGAGACAGAAACAGACCTGGGATGGTTTGCTCGGACCCGCTGGATCATACACTGAGATCCCGGGAAGGGACTCGGCCTGCTGTAAGGGAGTCTGAGGAGACTGAACTTAGGTTTTGCCTCACTCCGGGGAACTAAAAGTGCTGCAGATCACAGGATGGAGGAGAGATGGGGCAAAGACAACAGAGCAGTGTATTCTGTTATGAGAAATAGAGCTATAATGGGAGGTTGAAAATGTCCTTGGAGCCTGGCGTGGTAGCGCACGCCTTTAATCCCAGCACTCGGGAGGCAGAGGCAGGCAGATTTCTGAGTTCGAGGCCAGCCTGGTCTACAAAGTGAGTTCCAGGACAGCCAAAAAAAAAAAAAAAAAAAGAAAGAAAAAAAGAAAAAGAAAATGTCCTTGGAAGTTGGTCCCTGTAACAGCCATCTAATAGGAAAGTCCTGGGTTCTTCACCACTCTTCCAGCTATGGCACTTGGGATATGAAATGTTCTTGGAGGATCAGTGTTTGAATCTTGGTCCCCAGGGTAGCAAAGTTCAGATGTGGGGCCATCGAGCAGGCCTCTGGCTTTGTCACTGAATTAATCTCTGGGGAAATGGGGCCTCACTGAGAAAGTGGGTCATTGGGGGCATGCTCTTGCAGACCCTCTTTTGTCTTTGGTCTATCTCCCTCCATCGCCTCTCCCTTTTTCCTACCCACCATGAGATAAATGGCTCTCTGCCACTCTGTGGTCCCCACGTGACTTCGTGCCTTGCCACAACCTAAGAGTAAGAGAGCCAGGCAACATGGGCTGAAGCGTCTGGTCCCATGAGGCTGACCCAGTTTCTTACTCGGTGTCCTCCTGGTTTTGATTCTCTCTATCATTGGTGATAGGAATTCAGAAGGGGTCTCTTGAGTTCCCCCCCACTGACCAGAGGAAACTGAGGGCTCAGCAGAGACTGCACACGTGGGTGATCAGAGGTTTTGAGAGGATGTCGGTCTGACACACGAAGGGACACAGGAAAATAACAAGAGATGCCAAGAACCTGGAGAACTTGGAACCGTGGTGTATTGTTGGAAGGAATGTAAATGACCCAGATGCTATAAAAAGTCAAGTGGAGTTTCCTCCCCACCCCCAAAAAAAATTAACACAGAATTACCATATGACCTAGAATTCTGCTTCCAGCTATATACCTCCAAGAATTAAAAACAGAAACTGAAATAGACACGTATGCATGAATATTAACCACAACATTACCCACAATGGCTAAAAGGTGCAAACAACCTATACGCCCATCAATAGATCAACCAATTAATAAAAACGTAGTAATACATATAGTAGAACAGTATTTAGCCATAAAAGTGGAATTCTGATATACTCTGTACCTGAAAGTTTTAAACCCTATGCTTTGTGAAATATGCTAGAAACAAAGTAGCCAACTATTTCCAGTTGTATGGTTTATATAAATAAGCACATCTAGGTAATAAGGAACAAGGGCAAGGGGAGAAAGGAGTGGGTGCTACTGCTGGTGGCCATGGCTCCTGCCTAGAGTAGTTAGCCTCCTTTGGGAACAGTAATGATGGCCACATATTGTGAACTCAACTCCACTGAATTATACACTCGAAAGCAGTTAAGATGCTAAGTGTTGCGCCAGAAACATTTACCAAAATAAGAACATGCACTCCAAGAGACAACAATCACAGCCAGAGAGAAGACTTGCTGATGAACTGACTGGCTATGCAAGCATGAGGACGGGAGATCAGATCCCCACAGCCCAGGTAAGTACCAGATGGGCACAGTGGTGGGGGATCGCCAGATGAAGCTTGCCTCGCCCGCCATATTGGCACTCTCTAGGTTTACGTGACCCTACCTCAGCTCATTGGGTGATGAGTGATTGAGGATGCTTTCTGTCATTGACCTCTGGCTTCCCTCACGCACGTTTACACAAGTGCACAGACATCCACATGCACATATGCCCACACGTATGCAGAACGTGCATACAAATGCATGGCACATCACAAGTGCAGAGGCTGGGGGGTGGAGCCTGCTGAGTGAATGGCAAAAGGCAAGAAACAACAAAAGCGTGGTCCCCCGCACCAAGCCTGGCATGGCAGGACCCTTGCCTGCTGGGTGACTTCAGCCAACAGCTCACTGCCCTTTACCCTCCAGTCACTTAGTATAGTTCGTTCTCTCTGACTCCTCCCACTGTGGACCTAGGAATTCTCTTTAACCCCTCACC
>NC_034597.1:65953535-65986165 GCF_900095145.1 Mus pahari
AGAGAGAGAGAGAGAGAGAGAGAGAGAGAGAGAGAGAGAGAGAGAGAGCTTTCTTAGACAGTCTCATGTACCCAGGCTGACCTTGAACTTGCCATGTAGCAGAGGCTGGCCTTGAACTCTTCTTCCTCATTTCACTACCCATCGAACCACTGGGCTTACAGGTTATATTACCATGTGTAGCACTTCCTCAATTATCTTCTCCTTCTCTCAAATTGTGTTGTTTCTGTATGGTCCCAGCACCATTTATCTACAAATATCATTTTCTGCCTGTCCTATGCTGCCATTAAGCCCCCATCCCTCCCTCAAAGGATATGCTAGCCTCTTGTGTTCCCTATCTCACAGTCCACCCACCCACTCCCATGGATACAGAGCTCACTATGTACAGATTCTGTCCCCCCCCCCCCACACACACAAAATATCCTTCCCTGCTTCCTCAGTGAGTTCTAACCCCGGGACCGCTTGTATGTCACCTCATGCCAGAATCTCTCCCTAAGTATCTTGTTTCTATGTCTATCATGAAACAAGACCGCTAGGCCTCTGACTTCCCCTCCCACTGAAGAGAAGGTTCTGAGTAGCCTGCTTCTCAGAGGTCCTCTCCATACCCAGCTCATTGCCTGGTGGGTGTCTGACCAGTTCTCAGTGAAGCAAATTGTTGTCGTTGTTGTTGAATTCTGTCCTGACTGAGATGGATGGCCTCATGTCTGTGGAGCCACTCTTGCACGAGGCGCCTAAGATGATTTCTCTGAGCCTTGAGCACTATAGGCCTTTGCTGCACTTTGGGGGTTAGGAATCTAAAGACACAAGTGACTGTTCCTTCCTGGCTCTTGTACCTCCCACATCCTCCTCCTGGGTACCTAGACCTCATCATCCACGCCATCCCCACCCCCTCCAAGCACGAACTATGGCAGCAGCAAGCATGGCCCTCTACCTGCCAGGCTGGACTCGCTTTCATAGAGATGAGACAGGACACAGAAGGACGGGCTTGAGGTGGCGTGCACAACCCATGTGGAAAAGAGCCAGGAGCTGGGGCAGTCGTCAGTCTTGTGCCACCTCTCCCTTGCTACATTCTAGAGCATGCTGTACGAAATCTACACCATCTCAACCCAAACTTGGTCCTGTGACATGTCACGATGCCCTTCCCACAAAATGAGAGGAAAAAAAAAATGCTTATTTATTAGTTTAACAGTCTAGGCATTGGCCTAGTTAATTAACACCAAAACATTTAGATAAATGTCGTATGGGTCTTGCAGATGTTAGAGGTAGACAAAGGGATAGAACCACAGCACAGGTCAGCTCCTGGGTGTGGCTCTCGCGTCTTCATTTGTATCTGAGAGGTATTAGCCAGCCTCAGAGGAAGCTGCCTGCTGCTCTTCTGTGAGGGACAACAATGCAGACAGAGGAAGAAGGAAGTCAAATTTACCTGAAAGTAATTGCTAAGGATAGATGGGGGGGGGGGGGTGCCTCTGGTCTAAGATGCAGCATGACAGACCCTTCTAGAAGGGAGCCAGCGTTCAACCTCAGGGCCTGAGTAGCAATTACTTGAACATGTGGATGCTGCAGTCCTCAGAGCTACGCACTTGAGATTCATGCACGTCGCCTGAAGTTGGTCTTTGGAGTCACTTAGCTTGGGCTTGCTTGCATGCAAGCTGCCCTCAAGTCAGAGACGGATCCTTGGAATCGTCCATTTACTTGGTTGCAAAGTGGGTTAGACCAGCGCATCTCCCTCATGGCACTTCAGAGATGACAGGAGTTGGTGGTGCTTAGGTGGTGGCGGCTCAGTGTTTGCTGCCATTGAATTCACGGTGTAGGCCCTCACACACTGAAATGCTTTAAGTAGAAAAGGGCAGGTTGTTATTTAAGGTAGTTTTTCTAAAGGAAAAAAAAAAAGGAGCTCTTTCTGTCCCCAGAGCCTCCCCTGCTCTGTTCTGTTATTGCTGCTGTCTTCTCTCAGACCAATTCAGTTTAAGCCACGAGGTCTAGATACTGATTCCCCCATCACTATCAACTTCACAGCATGACTTCATGACTTCAGCAGCCCCAAGGAAGCTCCAGCAGTCACAAACAACTGAAGGGGACTTTTCCAGCTCTTTCCATGGACCTTACCCTGGAAAGGAGCTCAGTGCTGACTGCATTTGATTCCTTATGGTGATACCTCAGCTCTATTGTAATTCCTCTCAGAAGACAGATGGTTTGATTCTTTGATTGTTATACTAGGCCAGCAGGGATGGCGTTGGCTTTAGAATCTCACAAAGTCTATGGCTTCTTTATTATGCTGTTGAGAAAATGCTGCTGTCCCCTTAAATGCAACTTCAAAAGGAGTAGTTTTGGTACAGACTCCTAAAAGCATTCAGAATAGCATTTCTAAACTCACAGAACCTCTCTCCGGTGCCTGCTAAGGATAAGGGTCCATTTCAGGTATCATTGGAAGGAAAGGAGATAGACTCGGCTCTCAAAGAGCTTGAATGGCATTTCTCTAAAAGAGGCTTTGAATCCGGGAACCTCGGCCACAGAGATGGGCATGTCTCCAGCCTATCTACTGTGTGAGTTTGGCAGGGAGCAAGAGATGAGGAAGAGGAGGAAGTCACTTAGGGTCTGTGGCAGGCCGTGCTTATGCTCTCATTTGGTTCTCGAAACAACTCAGCAGAGAAATCATTCTCGTTTTACACAAGAGAGTGTCAGGCTCAGCAAGGCTAAGACATGGCCCAAAGTCAGTCTGCAAGTGGAAGCTGGGCTGGCCGAGCCATTGGTGGGATGCCCTGCAGAAGAAAAGCAGGGGCTTCTTGGCGATAGTGAGGACTCTGGCATCAAGTCAAGGGAGGTCAGTTATAGATCCAGGCCTGGGATGCACCAGTTGGATGTCCACAGAGTCTGCCCACTGCGCAGGAGCTACAAGTAATGTGGAAGCATAAAGGCCGGAAGACCAGTGATGGTCAGGAATACTAGTAAAGCCAAAAGCTTTATCGATGGGAACAGCAGGGAATCGGAGGAGGCTCCAATGCTGACACAATGCTTTTTTTTTTACTGAATTAATCAGAACACAATGTAGGCTGGAGCTTAAGGGTCTCTGAAAGCCTTTGCGGCTCAGGAGTCTACCCTGCAGCGAGCCACCTGGACTGAAGGTAGCCAGGTCCATCCCTGTTGTCCAGAAGTCTACAAATCCCTCAAAGAACTGTGAACTGCTGGACCAGCTCTAGGTCTCAACTGGAAATGTCTTTGTAACTCTGCGACGCTTAGTTATAAGATCAATTATAAATGACAGGACAAGCAATAGCATCTTAATCAAACAAAAGAATTATTTTCTTGCAAAGCTGAAACTGGGGCTGGGGAGTACACTGAGGAGATGGCTTAGAGGGTAAGAGTGCTTGCTCTGGAAGCATGAGTTCGAATCCCCAGCAGCCCTCTATCCACTGACCTATATATCCATCCATCCAGTTATTCATCTATTCACTCGTCCATTCATTCCTCCTTCATCCATCTACCCACCCCTCTGCCCATACATTCACTCACCCATTCACCCATCCAAATAATAAGATGGCCTACCATCTACTGTAGGCCCAGTCTTCTAAGCTTTAGGAGAATGGTAGTGTGTGAGATAAACAACTCTCCCAGAGTTTACAGTCCAATTCAGAAAGGAAATCTTAAAGTATAATAGTCAAGTGTATTGGGTAAATGTTTTACAAAGTATTAAGACAAACACCTATGGACTGGGTCATCCAGGTAAACGTATCTAGAAAGAAAATGAGTAGCTGAGTCACACATCTGGGCCTCAAAGACAAAATGGTGGGAGAGCCACCAAGGAAGGATGGCCCTCCGTTGTGAAGAACACACACACATGTATGTACATGTATGGAAAAGTAAAGAAAGACATGAAAAGGCAAGAAAGAAAATGTGATGTGAGCTCACTCCTGAATGACAGGACTATTCCTGGAAGTAGCCATGGAAGGCCTAGTGAGAAAGACCTTTGAGGCAGAGGCCAAGAAGCAGCCAGGGAACGAAAGCAGAGGGCTCGTGCTGGTCAGAGGGCTCATGTTGGGGACCAGAGAGAAGGAAGAAGAGAGTTCTCCAAGGTTGTGGGACATGTGTTTGAAGAAAGGCAGGACAGTCCAGCAGACCAGGGAGCAGTAGGGAGAGTCATCCAAGCCTATACCATGGCAATTCCACAAGAGTGTACTGTGTTAGCAGCCAGGAGGGCCTGGAGGTGAAGAGGCTGTAGACTGCCACAATACCCAGAGGGAATTCGGCAAGGACCTGCATCAGAAAGCAAGAGGCAAACACTGTTAGTGCAGTAGCTTAGGAGGAGTAGGAATTTGGCAAGTCATCTTTGAATGCTGCCCTCCTGGTACCTTACCTATTACAAATGTATCCAGAGGCTGCTGAATAAATGGATGGGTGAGGAACCCACTCAAGCCAAGGGAACAGCAAAAAGAGAAAGAACGGCAGACCGGGGCATCCTACGTAGCTCCTTGCTCACAAAGATGCTGTGTAAAGGCACCGATGTTCTGTTTCTTTAGCAGAGAGGGGGCGGGGAGAGGGTCATTTCTGTGGATGGGCGTCTGAAGTATTAAGGGGATCCACTCAATGTTGTACCCTGTGCACTGTGACACTGAGCACACTGCCAGGCTGGGCAGGAGCTCTGCTCATGGTGCTGGGTCAGTCCCTTCCTATGAGGGCTGTGGGGCAAGGCAATGGCGTCAGGACCACACATCCATCCCTGCCTCCATCATTCACATCCCCTTTTATTAGCATCATGCTCCCAGAGTTGAGATAATGATTTAAAAGCTCTAATTGTGTTACATTCCGAAGCCTGGCTGCCATCAAGGCTGATTGTAATGAGATTTGGGAAGGAGCCTGGCTCTTAGCCTGGGCCAATTCATCTCGGGGAGAAAGTGCTACTATCACAACACCCAGGAATTATTAGCACTTAGAGGAAAGCTGAAGAGACCTATTAATGTGAGGTGCCTAGGGAGTCCTGAGGTGTGAGGCGCAATTATATTTCTTATTTATTTCCCTTGGTCTCATATTTAAGGGTGAGGAAAAGATGGGTAGGTAAGAGCTCGTGAGGATCAATAAATATGTATTAAGCCCTATAATGCTGTCATGCCCCCTTCCCCTGCATGGTGTCAGCATCCTCTAGTGTGAGCGCATTAGCATACCACCTTGCTCTCTCGTGAATCTCAGCACAGCCCTGAAGAGAGTAGAATAGGGACTGGTTGTTATTGATTTTATTTGTTCACAAATGGGGGAATCTGAGGCTTGAAGAGAATAGGTTCCTCTCTCTACTAAATGTAGGATCAAATTTTAGCCTAGATTTTCCAATTCTGGCATACAGTTTTCTAAGTACACTCCAGGGTTTCTTGTACCAGGTGGTGTGCGTCTGGGGACTTCAGACACATTTAGCACATGGTCTCCTCTCTAACAGTGGTTTCTCAATCTGCCAGAACACTATTACCCTCGTGTAGGAAGCTGCACACAGAGGCAAAAATACTGAAACTGGGACTGCATCCTATAGGAATTCTGCTTTCATCAGCTGAGTTTGGTTCCAGAGCTATCGAGTGTCTAGAGAATGGGAGAGCAAGGGGAGGCTGGTGACAGGCGAGGAGAGCACGTCCCACACCACTTCGGTCAATCTCTGTTCGCCCTTTTATTAGTAGCAACACTTTATTGACAGTAACAGCAGGCAGCTGAGTGCCCCACCTCAACCCACTCCATCCTTCCATCAACTCTTTGACACAGGGTACACAACCAGCAGCACCCATACCTAGGTACGGCTCAGTGGACAAGCAGAAGGCTTATGGAAATAAAGGAAGCTGGAGGAACTGACTTCAAAAACAAGTTGTGTCTGTTTCTATGCTGCCTCAGTTCAAAGCTCACACTGACATCCATTGAAAGCTCTGGAAGTCAGAATTGCCTCGTATGTGTAAGAGTTGGCCAGGGGGTTCAGTCTTATGAACACAAGACAGAGAAGAGCATGTACTTGAGTTTTATAGGGACCACTATGGAGATCATTAAAGATACATTCCCAGTGCTACTGAAGAGGTAAGAGCTATCCAAGACCAATCCCCACACAGAGTCTGCTAGAATGAAGTACCAGAAAAACATTTTCCCAATCCCTGCCCGACCCTGACTGCATATTATCTTGCCAGAAAGGCAAGAAGCCGCCTCTGGTGTCTTCAAAAAAGAATGCTGAGACCAAAATGTTCCAAACACTCAGGGAATGAGAGTAGATCGGGCTCTCAGGAGCTAAGAGTTTATATTCGGAGTTTTAAAGCTGAAGGGTCTATCAATTGTAGGTTTCATGAAAGAAAAGGAAAATTGGAGAAACTCCAGAGGCAGAATGAGGTTTAAGGTTTTAAAGTAGGTGCTATAAAAAGCCCTGCCTAGGAAAATAGGGCAGACCTGTACTGAGTCTAGGGATTAGCTGAGACTGGACCAGACAGCTCTCTGCACTGGCTGCATTCTGAAATTGCTGATGCAGGAGACCCGGCACAGTCTAATGAAGTCAGTGTGGTAATGCCAGCCAGGCAAGCAAGGGCTTTGGTACAAGCCCTGCACCTCTGTACAGCTGGAGTTGAGACTCCACCACGGTCAAGCTTCCTGCAAATATGAAGTGTAATTATTTCATTTGAGCAAGCCCAGGCTACTGTAGTATGGGATACTGCCTTCTACCAAGGCTCCCATAACACTTTACAGCTTTAATCTCGTGTACAGGAATGACCTTAACTGAAGGAGGAGATTCATGTTGAGGTAAGGTTAGGGAATCTATAAGTGTTTCAGTCTCTCTAGGGCATTGGTTCTCAACTTGTGAGTTGCAATCCCCAAAAGGTTGCTTAACAGATATTCTACATATCAGATATTTACATTACATAATTTATAACAGTAGCAAAATTACAACTATGATGTAGGAAGGAAATAATTGAATAACTGGGAGTCACGACAGCATGAGGAACTGTGTTAAAGGGTTGCAGCTTTTAGAGTAACCCTCATAGCCGCTGAACCTCACTTGCTCCTTAATAAAGGAAATCAAGAGACTCCCACAAAGTGACATTTAAAGCTGGGGCTATAGTTCATGGGAGTAGAAGACAGCAGCTTCGAACCCCTGCTGTCCATGCTATAGGAACATATTCTTGAAAGAATGACATTTTTTTCTGTATATATCTGTATGTGCATTTCTATATATATGGCTGTATAATGTATATGTGTGTGTTCATTTTAAAAAATAGGAAATTAAAAATATCAGAAATTGAAATCACCCACAATCCTATTTCCCATAGGCAACCATTATTAATACTTTTGTTTGTTTGTTTTTCCCTAATCTTTCTTTATGTGTTAAAGTTTAGCTCACTTTCCTATGTATTGATGGCTCTTGAGTGGTAATTCAGAACTTAGCTTCCATTAGGAAATCCAAATTTAAATGCAGCTTGTTTATCTATGAATCAGGTCCTCTCATTTTAGGTCTTAGTCTCTTCTCAAATGGAAAGATGCTACCTGCATCTTTACCTGGGCTCAAACTGCTCACCTTCAGGAAGACTGTATCAGAACAGAGGAACAGCCCCAGATCGCCCTCAGAAAGCCTGTCTTTGGAGTTAAAGCAATGGAATACTGTACAGGTCCGAGTCAACACCCCCATGTCTCAAGAAAGCATCCTTTCTGAGCAGGTCCTGGAGAGCATGGGCCACCTTCCTCTGAGACATCAGGAATCCATTTGTCACTTACAGCAGGGGCACATGCCAGGAGAGCATAGGCAGGCAGTGCAGTCTACAAACATGCAGGTGTGAACATCCTGGCAAGTCACTTCTGGCTGGCACCCAGACCCTCATCTCCGGTTTATGAGGGATGGTCCTGAGGTCTCTCAACATCAGTTTAGTCCATGGAAAAGACTCTCCAATGATCCTAATTCTCCTTCTCCCCTACTACCGTGGAAAGCATGGAAGCTCATGAGTGCTTTTCTGTCCCAGCCTCATTGATCAGCAATCCAATGATTGAGAACAGTTATTTCCTGGGGGTAGGGCACATCTCCATGATGTTATAATTAAGAGGGTCACAGAGTTATTTGCATAGCACTCTCTCATAATTAGAATCTTTGTTGAAGTTAATTAGGACAATGGTTATGATTCTCTATGGTAGGGCTCCGTGTGTGTGTGTGTGTGTGTGTGTGTGTGTGTGTGTGTGTGTGTGTGTGTGTGTGTGTGTGTGTATGAGTGCACACATGCGTACACAAAGGCCTGGTGTTTTTCCTCAATCACACTCCACAGACCTTTTGTTTGTTTGTTTGTTTGTTTGTTTGATAAAGGGTTTCTCAGTAGCCTGGAACTGGTCAAGTTGGCTAGACTTGCTGTCCAGTGAGAACTAGAGATTTGCCTGTCCCTGCCTCCCTAATTCTGGAATTATAAGCATGTACCACCACACTAGTCCAGGTTTTTGCACAGATTCTATGAATCTAACTCCGTTCCCTGTATATGCAAGACAAGCACTTTACTGGCTGAGGATCTCCCTAGCCCTGGTTGTCCTCTGTGAAGATGGCTATTCCCACAGCACCAGCCTTTATTGACTGCACACTGTGTGTCAGGCACTGCATTGGGTCTGAAGGCATTATGTCCCAATCCCTTCGGAGGTTGATGGTATAATTGTGGAAACAAGGTGTCTTAATTATTGTTCTACTGCTATGAAGAGAGACTGTGATCCAGGCAACTTATAGAAGAAAGCATTTAATTGGAGGCTTGTTTACAGTTTCAGAGGGTTAGTCCATAATCATCACAGCAGGGAGTGTGGCAGTGAACAGGAACGCACGTGCTGGAGCAGTAGCTAAGAGCTCACACCTGATCAGCGAGTTACAAGCAGAGAGAGACACTGGACCTTATACTGGTACCCTCAAAGCCCACCCCTTCTGGGACACACCCCCTCCCAAAAGACCACATCTCCTAATCCTTCCCAAACAGTTCCACTAAACGGGGATCAAACATTCAAATACATGAGCCTTCAGGGGCTAATATCATTCAAACCACTATACAAAGTATCAACCACATGTTGTGATTAAGCTATTAGGACAGCTAAGCATGCTTAGCAACAGAGATATGCTCCACTCTGGCATTTCAGAGCATACACTTACTCGGACCTAGGCAAAATAGGATATGAGTGCAATGTAGCCTCTTGGTGCATTCAGGAGACCCTGCCAGCGATGTATATGAGGCTGTTGTCAATAGAACCCGGCACTATTTACAATAAACTGTTTCTATGTGGAAAGGGAACACTCTAAATAGTAATAAAATGGAAAAAGGCATAAACAGTTCTATAGTCATTTGTTATTATGATCAAGAATTATATGCTGCCACAGTTTTCATGTGCTATATTTTCATCCAGCCGATGGCATAGTAGGTGTGTCTATAGCATCATCAACGCTAGCTTGTAAGTAATATGTTGCACTATGGTCCAGGCATAGCTGCTACAGCACTAGGCACTGTATAGGGACTTTTCAGATCTACCACAGTACTGCAAGACCGCTGCTGACTGGGGTCAGGTGACTATAACTTAGGTCACTTGGACAGTAAAGCTATCTTAGGGTCCTGGAAGCTGACATTTAGAAACCAAGGTGCTGGCAAGTCTGGCAGCTTGGTGCAAATTCCTATTCACAGCAGAGCTCTGCCTCTTTTCAATGAAATAATTACCTGGATGCTCAGAGACACTCAGTACATCTCTGTGAGTTGTCGTTGCGGCCACTAATTGTCGTTACTTGTAGGCAATGTTAGTTACAGCATTCTTTTCCTGGTGGTTGCCACGATCTGAGCCATGCTGGCCTGACTGTCCCAGGCTAGCTTAGAAGCAGTTGCAAGCTACGCAAGTGTAGAGAGGCCTGAGCAGCCTCGCTGGAGGAAGCAGGTCATGGTAAGCAGAGCAAGGCAGATGCACTCTACTGGAGGGTGTGTAATTACAGAGTCCTGGGCAGGCTGTTGCTGTGACGGTCATGCCTGCGGATGCCCTTCCTCTGCCTTTTCTAGCACAGCTGTCTTAATTTATAACAGGACTTTAAAATAGATGCACATTATTTCCCAGTGCAGATGTTAGCGGAAATAAGTGGCTGTCACACCCATTCTTCTTGAGCTGAGCTATTACCACATTTTACTGGGTAGGTCTCTCATCAATGTCTTGACTATGGTCTGGCCATTGGCATCTAAGGTGGAAAGCCTAGCAGAAGCAAGGCCTCTGGGTAGGAAAGTCCCTTGAGGCTGGGTGACATGGCAGTACAAAGCAGAAATGTCAGTTAGATAGTGAGTGATGTGAGTTCTTCTTGGTGTTCATCAAAGTCCAGCAGATGTGTGAAGCAGAGGGGCCCAGCCTGGAGGGGCCCAGCCTGGACTATGAGGCTCCCATCATGTACCCAGTTGCCTATGGAAGAAAACTCGGGCCAGGCAGCTGAGTTTCTCTGGGCCTCAGTTTTCTTGTCTCTAAAATGGGACTGGTGAGTCCTACCTCTTGCCTCTGTTGTGAGAACAAATGAGAAGATATGTGCAATGTGTTTCTTGTGGGGCTTGCCTCCTGGAAAACGTGACACAGGTCATACATGTCATCATCATACTGTGTGAGCCTTCCTAGTGCCATGTCACCCTAGCCTTTGTTAGCTGTGTCACATACAAAGCAAACAACCCCAGGAAGTTCATCAACTTGTCTAGACTGTAGTCTAGAACAAGAACTCAGGGATGTCTGTCCTACCACAAATTCTTAGTTCATGCTGTGAATGCCTGGAATCTTCAGGAAATGTCAAGGAGCCCTGGTTTCCCCCCAGCGTCAAGATGTAACAATTTCAAATGTTAAACAGCCTAAAGTGCTTGCACTGTTGCAGGGATAGCTAGCATTCCCCAGGGAACAGACAGTGAGCAGGTGTAGACAGACAGTCATCCCTCAGTATAGGGCATTGGCTGTAAACCCTGTGTGTACCCAAATCCAAGGGTGCCCGTCTGTCCTACAACTGTACAACACATATCCTATATACATTCTTCTCAATATTTGTGGCCTCTGAATTATTTGTAAAAGTTAATGTAAAAGCCTTTTAAATGGTTGTTACTGTTGTTGTTGTATTGAGTACTCATGCTCATGAAAGACCATCAGAGGCCTACATACAAGCTCCACCTGTAGGCAGTTAATTTTGAACATGCAGAACTGCTGTATAAATATATAGATATATGGATATATTGGTGTTGCTGTCACCGCCTGATTTCATAGATCAAGGTCTATTCTACACCATGAGAGTATTATGAAGTGGGTGCCCCAGTGGATTGTCCCACAGCTATCCATATATGACAAGTACTAACTGGATCAAGGGGTTGTTAACCAAAAACTTAGACCATGAAATTGAGAAGTATATGGCAGAGCTCTAGGCATGATGGACAGAAGTGTGGTCGATGGATATGATCAAAATGCATTGCATAAATATATGAACATTTCCAATAATAAATGAAACATTGAAGGGTGCTAGCTTGCCATGTGCTGCTAAAGACTTGATCTTGGACTAGCCTGCGGAACTGTGAGAAAGAATAATCGCTGTTTATGAATTCCTCGGTTTAAGGTATTTTATTGTTGCAGCTGGAATGGACTAAGTCACATAGATGTACACGCTACAGACACAGGTAGTTAGAGGTTGACTTCAGGCATTAGAGCATGCAGCTAAGAAGTCTGGCCAATATTCAGGGTAGGCAGCTAGAGATGATGCTAGAGTCTGAGTTGAGAGAGAAACTAGAGGCAAAATTTCCTCCACTTGGCAGGATCTCATCAGTCTGTTTTCTCTTGAAGCCCTTAACTGATTGGAGGAGGTCCACCTATGTTGGCTGGCTTAAATATACAGCTTAGCTAAACACTACTTTCACAGAACCAATTAGACTGTTTTACCAAATATCTGCTACTATGACCTCACCAAGTCGATGCGTAAAAATTACCCATTACTTTTCCCAGATACATATAACAGCCTTCATCAGCAAGAACACACCATGCTATTTTTTTTTTTTCATTTATGCTGGATCTCTGAAGGCAGTAAACTCATGACTTCCCAAGTATTCTAGAAAGATCTGAGCAGTGTAGCATTTGGAGAAAAGGATGAGAACCAGAGACAGTGAAGACCAAGGTGACAAAAGGAGCTGCCTCTTGTTGGCATGTGCTGCCGCTGTGTCTGCGCGCTGCCCTCTTTCTTCACCTTTGCCTCTGTGGGTCTTACTCATCCTCCCAGTTATTGCTTTGACATCCTGGGATAGCGCTGTGTCTCCTGCTGAGCAGCCACCGCCCGGACCCCAGCACTGATTCCCTGCACTTCTACAGAATTCCCTGCTTACTGGTCAGTACACTGAGCTGTAGCTTTGTTATGGAGTGTGTGCCTGAAATAGCCTTGAAGAGCTGCATCAGTGCTATGGACTGAGTACCCCACATTCCTTCAAAGTCATTTACTGAAATCCTAACCCCTGCTGATATGGGACTTTGCAGAAATAATTAGGTTTGGGGAAGGTTATGAAGATGGAGCTCTCTTGATCATATTTCCCTGTAAGAAGAGAAAGAGTGCAGAGAGCTTCCTGCCTCCTGTATCTCTCTTCTCACCCCACCCCAATCTCCCCGTTTCTCTTCTGTCTGTGTCCCCATCTTTCTCTTCCTCTTTCTCCCTTCCTTCCTTAGGAAACAGGAGAAGAATGGGAATGTGCTGTCTGTAAACCAGGAAACAGGTTGCCCAGGACACCCATTGGCCCGTGTCTTGCACGCTTAGCCACCAGATCTGGACAGAATCCCTGTCTGTTTCTAAGCCACCCAGTCCGCGGTGTTCTGTTGGAGCAGCCTGACTGAGACAGAGGCTAGGTGGGAAGACTGTGGTCACAAGGTGGCCTGAGTAACTGGACCAGGGACGACACTCAGGACCCTAGAGACAACATTCTGTAGGTCCCTTTGGTACCAAGCCGTGGGCTTTCCCTCTTGCTTTCTGCACCACTGAAGCCAGCAGGCTGCCTGCTCTGACTTCATCCTTTCCCCCATTTCTGCTTTGTGAGTGTCACTCACTATGAGAGACATGGGGACAGCCGCTGCTGGGACTTGGTCCTGATGGGGTGCACATGTTCCCCTGGGCTTGCCACAGTCTCCTTTCCTGTGTTGATAGTACAGACAGCTAGCGAAGGTACCTCCCCGCTGCCCTACATCCTGGGGGGAACCTAGATGGTCTAGTAGGCTTTGGTGCCACTGACCCTCTTCGCATTTCTGGGAAGAGGTATAGCCTCCCGTTTCTAGCCCAGAGTGTGCTCAGCAGCTACATGTGCTGCCTGCACGTGACACCCCAAAACTGTCCCCAGATGTACTCCCTCGCCACACCCACTCCTGTGTAGATCACCTTCAAAGGCTTTCCTGTCACTGGTGAGTCAGAAAAATCTTAGAGAACTCCTGTGCTTGGACTGCAGACCATGTCCTCATGGTTGCTAAAGATGTTTTGAAATAAGAGTGTTTCTATCACACTCACACACTCACACAGATACACAAACACTCACACACACACACACACTCATACACACACACACACACACACACACACACACACACACTCGACTCCTCATGGGTATATATGCACCCACATATATCCCAGGAGAGTATGGCATTAAGAAAGCTGTATTCCAGGCTTAGTGGCTGGGTGATGATACTGATCATTATAATCTTTGTAATATTAGTCATATGCTGTGCCTACACACGTGTGAATGTTAAGACACCTTTCATACTACTCAAGGCGTCTTTTGGAGAAAGCTCTCAAGCAAGCATTATTTTTAATTCTTTTTGAAAATGTTTAAAAACACGGTGGGTCCCATCTGTCCACTGCCCGCCATGTCCTGCATGTGGGACCTCAAGCCAGTTCGTGTACTTTGTAAAATCAGCTCGAGGTCTTGTCTGTTCTCACTCCTAGGATTTGGGCGAGGATGGAATGAGAAGCTTGAGAATGTCCCACGAAGACTACAAAGCTTGGGGCATATTCCCATGCCTGGTCCTGCACTGTTAATCCTTGGGCCAAGTCTCTCAGTCACACAGCTTGGGGCTCACTGGTCATTTATGTTCAGTTATTCCCTGCGTCTAATCCACATACTCAGACTTGAGCCCTCGGATCATAGGGCAAGAGCCTTCTGGCTCCCAGAAGATGGGGCTGCCTTGCCTTCAAGAACCCAGCTCCAAATGTCCTTGGCCCCCTAGGTCAGCAGAGGAGTGTGCTCACAAGGAGAAACAAGAGCCCAGAGAAATAGACTCAGGCAGAGTAGCCAGGACATTCAGGAGGAGAACTAGAGGGAATGGCTAGGCAAGTGATCCCTGTGCTTCCCATGGCTGATTTTGCTTAGACTCTGTGCTTGCTTCAGAACGTCCTTCCTAGGCCCTCGTAGGCAGCGTGTGTACCAATTTTTACTCTAACTAAAAGGTCCATGGTGACAACCAACCAAGCAAAATGTTCAGCCCCAGAGGTGTGTGTAACTAACTAGCAGTGGCAATATAAAGCCAATCTTATGCAGTCACGTTTATTCAAGTTAATCATTTGTTACAGTATTGACAGACCCACCCAGACAGCAGCTTCTGACTCTAAGCCCAGCGTGGAGAAACCGACCAGCCCTAGGCAAATGCACTGGCCTACATTTCTGGTTCTGGCTGGCTCCGTCACAGATTTTTCCTATTTCTAGGGGACAATAGGCACTTATTCCAGGCCACATCGAGAGCCCCCTGTCTGAGCCACGGAGCACCAGCTGCTGGTGGCAGAGTTTGAAAAATACCTCTCAGGTTTTAAGCATGCAGAATGGCCTACAGCAGTAGTATATCAGCCCACAGCACATGTGAGAGCGAGATATATGTGAGCGCCTGGTGTGGGCAATTCCTCACTCGGGCACCTGTGCTAAAGAGTGGCTCATCCATCGCTTCACCCAGTAGCCAGAGCCAGCGATTGAGGGATGGTGCTGATCCAGGCTCTCTCACTTCCTCTGGCAGCTGGAGGTGGGTTGAGCATCTGAGGATCCCAGTGTCCCTTATGGGAAGGTACAAGGCTCTAGATACAGAGTGTTAGCAGCGGTGGCTGTTATCTGAGCTCCACTGTGCTCAGTGGCCTGCCCCTTCAGCTTGGTGTCCGCAGCGCAGGGTGCAGGACCACGTGTCAGGGCTGAGTGACAGGCTTTACCATCTCTGGGTTGTTGTTTGGTTGGTTCGGGCCTCCTCCCTCCACGGCATTATATTTGAAATAATGCTTATTTTTTTTCCAACCATAAAAGTAGTGTGCATGCTTCGTAAATACATGTAAAAATATTTGAGAACCACACTGCCTGTAATTCTCATTCAGAGAAAACCACCATTACCTGCTATTGGTGCTTTCACTAATTTTTAAACATAATATGTTTATGTTTTATAGGAGAAATTACATTACTCATGTATAGTTATGTATTGCTCTGTGTGTGTGTGTGTGTGTGTGTGTGTGTGTGTGTGTGTGTGTGTGTGTTTGGGGGTCTGTTCATACACCTGTGTTCAGGTGCAGGTAGAGGGCAGAGGTTAATTTCAGGAGTCTTTCCTTAGACTCCATTTTCACCTTACTTTTTGAGACAAGTCTCTCCCTGGCTTGGGGCTCAATAAGTAGGCTAGGCTGGCTGGCCAGGGGTCCCCCAGGATCTACCTGTCTCTGCCTTGCTAGACTTACAGATTGCACTCTATCACGCCTGGCCGTCTCAGATGGAGTCTGGGGGTGTAAATTCAGGTCTCCACGAGCACACGAGCCCCGTCTGAGCTAGCTCCCTGCCTCTTGTCTTGCTTTTTAAAGGGGAATTTGTTGTAAACATCTTCATATTATGGAGACAGGGCCTTCTCTGGGAGGTAGCCTGGGGACTTGTCAGCTCAGTGTTCCTTCATTTGAGTCCTGTCCAAACTAGAGGTAGATGACCTAAACCATTGATCCTCTCATCAGAAGTAGCAAAACAAGACCCCAGGCATGAACAGGGGCCAAGCCTGACGATTCACCAAGTGCAGTCTCCAGTGGGCACACATAATTTATCTCGGGCCTCTGTTACAATACCCAGGGATTCTGAGTCTGTGAATGCTTGTAATGATTTCCAACTCACAATCTACAAATTCCCAGTGTAACCTGAAGTGTGGAGCAATAATTATGAAGTCCATTAAAAGGTCTTGATTCTGTGGAACCCCCAACACCCCAACTTCCCTTCAGCGGCTCAGCCAATTACCTGAAGGCAGCAGCTGCTGAAAGGTCAGAGGTCAGGCCTCAGGATTTATATCCACTTCAGGATGCATTGACCCACATCAGCTTCTTTTATGAGTCAGACCAGGCAGGGGTCATCAATATTGTTACAACAGGATTGTAACAATTCCCTCCCAGAGAGGAGCAACACTGCTGGCTGGCCACATCACCCCCGCAGCCTCTTTGTTCAACTCAGCCTTCCCATGCAAAATGGGAATAAATTCTGAGTGCACTCAGAATTAGAAATATGCAGTAAAGGTAATGTCTTAGTCAGGATTTCTATCCCTGCACAAACATCATAACCAAGACGCAAGTTGGGGAGGAAAGGGTTTATTCAGCTTACGTTTCCACACTGCTGTTCATCACCAAAGGAAGTCAGGTCTGGAACTCCAGCAGGTCAGAAAGCAGGAGCTGATGCAGAGGCCATGGAGGGATGTTCTTTACTGGCTTGCTTTCTTATAGAACCCAAGACTACCAGCCCAGGGATGGCACCACCACAATGGGCCCTCCCATCTTTGATCACTAATTAAGAAAACACCTTTCAGCTGGATCTCATGGAGGCATTCCCTCAAGAGAGGCTCCTCTCTCTGTGATAACTCCAGCTGTGTCAAGTTGACACAAAGCCCAGCCAGTACAGAGAACATTCTTCCCTTTATAGCTGAGTTTAATTTGCACTTGGGAGTCCCATCCAAGTTGGAGATCCCCAACTTTGCTCAAAACAGGGACCAAGTTTTGGAGACCTATGAAAGGACGTTTTGGCAGATGTTTAGTAATTGTCTCTTTTGCAGGAAAATGTGTGTGTGTATGTGTGTGCGTTCGTGCTTGCGCACATGTGCGCACACACACCTATGCCTGTATTTACATTAGCATGCAGATCTTTGTGTTTGCATTCATCTCTATGTCCATGTACACATTTATTATAAAATTTGAGAACATAACTCTTATAACACAATGTACAAATAATAATGAAATGCATGATAATCTTTATTTTACTTTTTGTCTCTATGTGATACGTGTATATGTTTGTGTGTGTGCGCGCAGGCGTGTGGAGGCCATAGGTTACTATTTTGCATCTTCTTAACTGATCTCTACCTTGTTTTTGAGGCAGGGCCTCTCATTAAACCTAGAGCTCACTAGTTTGGCCAGACTGCTATCCAGTGAGCCCTAAGGATCCTCCCGTAATCACCGCCCCACAGCTGGGATTACAGGCATATGCCGCTGTACCTGGTTTCGTATATGGGAGCTGGGGATCTGAACTCATAACCTCATGCTTGTGCAGCAAGCATCTTGCTACCTGAACCATCCCTCTCGCCTCTCTTCATTTTAACTTCCATAAAAACCACACAAGAGCCTTCACTGAATTCTTTATTGAATTCTTGTTTTCAGACTCAACCTCTGCTGCGATCTAACCATAACGTAACAGTCTCAGACTAATGATTCTGTAGTGTAGGAAGGACATCATCATGTTTGTGTAGCTTCAATGTCACTGGTGGCTGACATTTCCCTGTATGTTAACAAGATAAAAGTGAAGCAGGAAAGATACACACCAGCTTATCACCCCCTCCTGAATGACAAGGATAACTCCTGAGCTAACTCAGATGACAGTTTTAGATACAGAAACAACATGTCCTCCATCATTTGTGCTATTCAACGCCGCTTCATCTGAGCACACAGTGTAGTTTTAAGTATTCCTACAATGGCTAATTTCAAATTGCCATTGTCACATTGTAGGTCCTGAAGTTCGGAAGCAATGCTTGACATTATGTAGCAACGCTGCCATCGGATACGACACAGACTTGTAAGACAATTACAAATATGTTTAATGTACTTTGTCCCTGTGTTTTTAATATAATTTGGGTAATTCTAAGTTTGTGTAATTCCATTTTAACAATGGCTATGTGCATGAACGGATGCATTGTAGACAAATGTGGATGGATTTGGTAGACATCCTTTCTTGTTCCTTTTATTTATCCAAATGTGAACCACACCATTTGTAGACTTTTGTAACTGAGTTCTTTTGCCTACCATGGGGGTTCCAAAGTTTAGTCATGTTGTAGCAAGTAATAATAATGGTGATAATATTGATATGTAAACATTAGCTTACAAATAATGATGAGCTCACATAAAATATAAAGTGGTTCTGTTTTATATATATATATATATATATATATATATATATATATATGAAAAAGCACTCTATTTGTCAGGGTTTCCAGCACAGTTTACTGCTCAGGAAATGTACCTATCTATTCTGCTTTTGTTGAAAATAGATTAATTTCATATAATATATTCTGATTATGGCTTCCCCGTTCTCAGCTCCTCCCAGAGTCTCCCCATCTTCCCTCCTGTCCAAATCCATGCTCCTTTCTGGTGTTAGAAAACAAATAGGTTTCTAAAGAATAACAGCCAGGTAAAACCAAAACAAAGAAACCAGAAAAGGACAAAACACACAAACAGAAGAGCCAAAGAAAAAGCATGAAAAACATATAGACACAGATACATATAGATTTACACACAGAGAAATACCATAAAAATGCAAATTGGGAAGCCATCATATATATGCAAGGGAAATGTAAAGTTAAAAAAATGATCTGACAAAGTATCAATCAACGAAGCTCCAGAGAAGCCAATGAGTTTGCTTTGTGTTAGCCATCTACTGCTGGGCATGGGGCCTGCCTTATGAGTGGTTTGTAGCCTCTGTTGGAGAGAACCAACTTTTCATTTGTGAGTGGTTATCCGTTGGAGATTATCTCTGTTAGGGACCAGGGCTTGTGTCCACTTCTCTTAGCACTGGGACCCCATGGGGCACAGACCCATGCAGGCCTGCGCATGCTCTCTGTGAGCTCTCATGTACTCGATTTGGTCCTGTTGTGCTTAGAAGGCCATGTTTTCTTCATGTTCTCCATTCCCTCTGGCTCTTATTACCATTCCACCTTCTTTCCATAGAGTTTCCTGAGCCCTTGGGGAGGTATGTGATAGAGACATCCCATTTAGGGCTGAGCATTCCAAGGTCTCTTACTCTATACACCTTGTCCAGTTGTGGATTTATATTTGTTCCTGTCTGCTGCCTCATCAGAGAAACTTCTCTGACGATGGCTGAGCAAGACACTGCCTAATGAGTAGAGAAGAATGTCATTAGAAGTCATTTGATGGCTATCTGCCTTGGTTTTTCCCCTAGGTCACTGGTCTATGAGATGTCAGGTTCTCAGTGACACCAACAGTGTCAGGAATGGGTTCCATCTCATTTACTCCAGCAGGCTTTGTGCCACGACTGCACTAACACATCACGCAGGCAGGTCACCACACCAGGTTAAAGGGGTTGTAGCTGGACTAGTGTTTTCCTTTCCCCCTTGGGAGTGTACAGAGTACCTTTCCCACACCATGGACACTAGTCCATAGAGATGAAGGTTTTAAGTAGTCACCAGCTCAGCTTCGCCATGCTCCACAAGTTGTGTATATGTTCTCTCCAGCAACAGGGCCTTACCATCAATTGTGTAGGGTAACCCATAGCCTTTTTGTCCATGGATGCTTCAGTATCGACCCATGTTCTGCTGTCTTTTTTAGTTTGGGTTGGTTTGGTTTGGTTTGGTTTTAGTTTTTGAGACAGGGTTTCTCTGTGTAGCCCTGGCTGTGTTGGTACCGACTCTATAGACCAGGCTGGCCTTGAACTCACAGAGATCTGCCTGCCTCTGCCACCTGTGTGCTCAGATTAAAGGCGTGCACTACCACTGCCCAGCTCCTGTTTGCTGTCTTGAAGTTCCTACTGCATGCTGAGACAGCAACACACACAATGCAGATCTGGAGCCAACTGGGAACTCCCATAAACCACACCAAGGCTGCTGGTCTACGGTTCAGAATACAGCATTACCAGCTGCTTGCCCCAGGGAATGAGCTCTTGTGGCTCTTGATGACAGCCAATGGAGCATTCCTATCCAGAAACAAAGACTAGCTCAGCAGCCTTTCATTCCCTGCCTCTCTCTATAATCGCTCAACCTTCATCATGCAGACTCAATGACTGAGAGAAAATTTTTCACCACTTAACTGAATTTTTACACTGTAATAATTCTCTTGAGAAACAACACAGTTTCTAGGAAAGATGTTTTCTTCTCTAGCTACCTGTGTCACAGATAGACGTGAACAGACAGCATCTTCACAAAAGCTTACCTCGCCGCCCTTTTGTGTCTGTGTCAGCTGGCCTAGACCAATGCCTGGGACACAGAAACTATGAGTTAGAGGTTATGGCCATCACCTGAGCAACTATATTGGTAACTTTTCTTTTCTCTGTCACACAGCACTTGACAAGAACAACACAAAAGAGCAAGAAAGGGTTTATCTCAGTTCAGTTTGAGAGTTCAGTCCATCATGGTGAGGAAGTCACAGAGATGGGAATGAAGTGTTGGCTACATGATGTGATATTCTTTGGGGGCAGCAACAAACTGTAGCTCCTAGTCAACCCTGATCATAAGGGGAAATGAAACTCCATGTCAGAAGGCCTATACTAGGTTAGATATATCAGATGTACTTCAGACTCAGGAAGTTTCTGTGTCATGATGGAACTCCTTTTTTGTTTGTTTGTTTGTTTGTTTGTTTCGAGACAGGNTTTTTCTGTGTAGCCCTGACTGTCCTGGAACTCACTCTGTAGACCAGGCTGGCCTCGAACTCAGAAATCTGCCTGCCTCTGCCTCCCAAGTGCTGGGATTAAAGGTGTGCGCCACCACTCACCCCTGCCCAGCTATGATGGAACTCGTAAGCCGTAATGACATTGCAAACTGGAGAATGACCTTAATCTGTCTTATTTCTCTGTGTTTTTCTGGAAAAGACCAAGTTCTCTCTCTTTTCTCAAGATGTTCCCCATCTGTGCTGTTTGAATGAAAATGGCCTCTATCGGCTCACAGAGAATGACACTATTAGAAAGCACTAGGACACATAGCCTTGTTGGAGTAGGTGTGGCCTTGTTGAGTAGGTGTGGCCTTCTCGAGGTTTCAAATGTTCAAGCCAGGCCCAATGTCTCTCTCTCTTCCTGCTGCCTGCCCATCCAGATATAGAACTCAAGGCTACCTCTCCAACACCATGTCTGCCTACATGCTGCCATGCTTCCAGCCGTGATGATAATGGACTAAACCTCTGAACCTATAAGACAGCCCCAATTAAATGTTTGCCTTTCTAAGAGTTGTGGCCATGGTGTCTCTTCACAGCAATGCAAACCCTAACTAAGACACCAACCTTTGACAGTTGCTCCCCACCCACACCCAGACTTACTTATTATCTGAGGCTCATTTTATTGTTACCTATTACACAGCCTCCCCTGATCATCTATGACCATATCCAACTCAACATTTCTAGTGCATTCTAGGCACTCCACAGGCATAGAGGGGTTATGCCTACCTGTAGGTTCATAGTCATTTTCCCAGGGTCCTGAGGGAAACTAAAGGTCAGAAGTAGATGCTGGCAGTCTGTCCTCTTCATGGAATAATTGTGAGAGAAAATCTTTACCCCATTGACTGCTATGAACACAGCCTCAAGAGAGATCACCCAGAGAGACAAAGATGTCCTGTCTCATTACCAAATTCAGTTCCCATGGAAGCCCTCACCAGGATCCTTAATTTCTTGTGTTAAAACAACAAACGGGGTGACCCCACTACAATCTATAATAAGTAGCATGGGTCAACAATTACTCATTTGAACTAGAGATTCCTTCCACCTGACAGGCCAAGATGAAAATTTGTCTTCTTACCAGCAAGTGCTATAAATTAGTTTTATGCCATTGTTAAACCCAGAGGCAAAACAAGACAGGATTGGAAGTGGGGGAGGGTGGACGTGTAAAGCCTGAGTGCTTCTAACAACAAAGCCAGCAACTTTGGGGACCATGTGGAGAGGAGAGAATGGAGCAGAAAGGTCAATGAGATTGAGACAAATGGAAATTCACACAGCCACTCTGGAAGAAGACCTCTGTCTTCTTTGAGAATCCGAATAAAATCCTGCTTTCCATTTTAATGAATGAACAATTAGATGATAGATTACATAGAGCAATACCATATCTCCCAACAACGTACAAATAAAGTCAATTATATCCCACCTATATGAATTATCTTTCTTTGGGTTTTCCAGTGCCAAAGAAGTCCCTAAAATGGACCTTTTTATTTACATTTTTAACACATTGTTACATGACCATCAAATTGGAAACTTGGTTTCCAAGAATATCTATGCAATATCTAGGCATTTATGTTAAAAGAGACACTTTTGACGGCCAGAAGTGTGCCTAGCAAAATGTTAATAATACCCCCGTTAGGATGGTGGGATTGTGAGAGAATGCTATTCTTGTCTTTGTGCAAATGCAGAATGTTCTAAAAATTTTGCGCTCAGAACACATTATCTCCAAATCAATAAACAGTAAGTTGAAAAAACAATCCCCCCCCCCCAGCCCACTGTGATCTGAGGTAGATAGAAAGACCTTTGACATGACCCATCTAGAGGAGACAGGATCACCCCGGCTTGACTTTGGAATGGTGCACACTTCCTTTCCCTGCAGGAGATTTATCTTCCTCATTATGCCTGCTCTTTACTTAACATTGGGATTAGATCCAGGACCCTGGCTCCTCTGCCAGCTAATGAGCTAAGCAGGATAAGAAGGAAAGTCAGCTTGGAATGAGATGGGATGTGAGCTGCACAGCGTCTCCATGGGGATGATTGAGTGTGGGAGCTGGGTAAGGAGGACAGGGGAGCCCCAGTGCAGGTGGACCCCACCTTCTCCACTCTCTGTCAGAGCATCCCTGTTTGTAAGCTACTGGTAGAAACAGATGGAATATGCGGGAGGCTGAGCTGATGGTGCAGGATGTGCCTAGGATAGGCACTTTAGGACAGCATGGGATTCAGACACAGCCCTCTGGGGTCTCCATTCACCTACACCTCCCTCACAAGCCAATTTTGTCTTTAAAACATCATTTTTCATACTGCCCAGCAGAGAGGTAAGCATCCACTTTGTAGTCATAGAAACTGAAGTTTAAAAGAGAAAGGGGCTTTCCTTTCACCCTCAAAGTCGAAGAGGAGCTGGGTCCACATGTCTACTGTCCTCCCTGCTCCCTACGTCATCAGTCACCACCGAGTCTGCTCGCCAAGCCGCCTTCTCTGGGACACAATTTATGCATACATAAACTGTTTTTCAAGATGCCTTAAAGAAATCCTGCCCCCTCCTGCACCCATTGAGCAAGGCTCTGTCTTCTCCCTTTCTCAACTTCCTCTACCACTGGGTTGAGAAAGCAAAAAGGTTGGGACAGTTTGTACTCAAGCCAGGTTAAAACATATTCTTTTGATGCACGGAAGGTTTGAAAGGGTTTGTTTGAATAGGTAGTAAATGTCTGATCAAAGTGGGTGGAAGTGGCTTCTGGGAAATTGATGTTTAAGATGTGGAAGGAAACAAATAAATTATTGGTTGAAGAATGAGCAATTGCCTTCTTTAGAAATTCTAAGTAAAGAGTTCAAGACTATATAACCAACATCCAGTTGGCTGCCTGAAATTGGCTGAGCTTAAGTTTTATCTGGCTAATACAGGAATCCAGTGTGCTAGAACCACATGGAATAAGAGCCCTTTGGATTACTCAGGGTTCTCTAGAACAGAACTGATAGAATAAATATATATTTTAAGACTTTATTAAATCAGCACACACTGAAACAGAAGCAACAGCCGTCTTGTACCTGAGAGGCTGTGAACCCAGCATGTGCTGTCCTTGAGGCTGGTGTCTCCGCAAAGCGAGTAGTCTGACACCAGCTGTCTCACACCGGAGATGCAAACAATCCATAGTTGCTCAGAGCACAAGGCTGGGCCTACCTCAGCAGTCCCAATCTTGTGGTAAAACCCTAGAAGTTTCCTGGGAGAGCTGCGGGTCTCTGTCAACAGTGGAGGCCTGAAAACCCTGGCTCTAACTTCAGTGGAGAAAACAACAGCAATGGACTAAATCTACTCAAGAGCTCAACAGGGAGAGGGAAGGCCAAGCCAGCTAAAGACAATCTTCCTTCAGCCAGGCCCTCTCCTATGTGGGTTACTAGCAGATGGTGCCAGCTATATTTGGGGTGGGCCTTCCCCACATTAGTTAAGGCAGTCAGATCTGGTTCTCAGCTGAGGGTCCCTATTAAGGTCATCTAATTTGTGGCAAGTTGACCTTAAAACCAATCATCACACCTGTGGTAATTGGAATGAAAATGCCCTACAAAGGCTCACAGGGACTGGCACTATTAGAAGGTGTGGCCTTGTTGGAGAAAGTGTGTCACTGGGGACGGGCTCTCTCTCTCTCTCTCTCTCTCTCTCTCTCTCTCTCTTTTTCTGTTTTTATTGTAGACTCTCAGCCACCACTCCAGCATCATGTCTGCCTGTATGCTGCCATGCTTCCTGCCATGATGATAATGAACTAAACCTCTGAACTGCCCCAATTAAATGTTTTTCTTTTTAGAAGTTGGTGTGGTCATGGTGTCTCTTCACAACAATAGAAACTCTAACTAAGACAACATCCTTCTACTAAATTATTAGCCCAACCCCCTGCCAGAACCTGACCAAGATAACCTTTGGCCTTTCTCTCTCAAGTGAAAATATTTTCCTTCCCTTTGAGAAAAGTAACCTCTTAGAGAAGAGGAAACACACACACTTGCTTTGTTCACTGTCTTAGCCCCAGCACTTCACAAACCTCAACATAAATGCACAGGGATGGATGAATGGAGAGAGGGAGGGAGGGAGGGAGGGAGGGAGGGAGGGACAAAGGGATGGATGGACAGATGGAGAGAGGGATTGATGGATGGAAGAAGGGAGGGAGGGAGGGATGGGCTTATTATAGAGGAGTATGAAAATCAGTAGGCCCAGGAGAAAAACACATGTATTTAAAAACAGAGAGAGAGAGAGAGAGAGAGAGAGAGAGAGAGAGAGAGAGAGAGAGAGAGAAGCTGCTTTGGAACTGCACATGAAAACCTCATTAAGCTAAATAGTAGAAAATTATGAGCAACTATAAAAATGGATAATTTATTAATTAAAGCTAAGTTCTTTACTAACATATGAATTTAAATACTGTGAGAAGAAAGGAGATTAAGGAACTTCCCGTTCTGTGGATGTGGATAAGAATTCCCTCAAGACTCCGCTCTCCCAGTCCCCCTGTGCATTCCCACTTTACCAGCTGTCTGCAGGGCTCTGTGTGACTACTAATCAGGCAGCTCTCCAACTGGAGTGCAGCCCCATTACCTCTATTGTAAAGGGACAATGGAGCCTAGTGGAACTTAGAGGTCGATAAAGAATCAAAGACACAGAGGGCGAAGGCTGAAGAATCAAAGACACAGAGGGCGAAGGCTGAAGTCATTTAGAACCTTCTCCTTGACCCCTACAAGGATTTTGGGGGCTTTTGTGAGGTGAGAAGGGACTCCCAGGTCTGACCAAGTGGTCAAGGGAGTGAGTGACCCTCTTGCCCACCCTTCAAGCTCCAACTTTCCTGGGAGCTGGCCCAGGCTCCCCTTGGAGGCCACGTTTGCATGTTAACCAGTTGTATAGGTGATCTGTGTGCACCGTGCACAGGGTTGAGGACCGTGGATCTAGCTCACAGAGTGGTTAGTGAAAGGGGCTTCCTGGCGCTTGTGAAACTGCTAGGAATGTTATATGTGATCTACACACGTGTGAACTTGGGGATGGGGTGGGCTGGAGAGGTGTCCTCCACTCCACTGATTCCCCCAGGCATGGCGGGGAGAGAAAGGAAGTAAGCCAGCTGTCCTGGGTGATCCCAGGGAACTCAGGTGCAGGTGGTCACACAAGACCAAGAACTTCAGCCCCGAGAAGGCTGAACTAGAGACCGAGGACTTCATTTCTAAGTAAGAGAGCAGGCCTTCCTGGAGTCTGGAAACTGCACAGAAAGTGAACACTCTCTATGGGGAGAACAAAATAGACCAAGGTGCAAATGGAGCCATGGTGGATTCTGGGAAGAAGTAACTACATGGGGACAATTTGAATTGCCTTGAAGTCGCACCAACTAATTATCTTAAACACTAATAAACTTGTCCCTTAGAGACACATCGCAACTGTAATAACTCAAAGATGAACAGCAGATGAATGAGTTATTTGGGACTGGATGGATGGCTAAGCTCCCAAGCCCACAGGGTAGCAATTTCCCCTTCTCCCTTCCTGCCCCCCCCCAGCCTGATTTTTATTAAATATGCACCTAGCATCTGGCAAAGATCTAGACTTAATAAAACACCTGCCCCACCTCACTTACGAGGATGCTTGATGCTATCAGCAGCGCCTTGAGGATGCACGGTTCCTCGGGTTGGGGTGGGGGGAGCCACTTCTGCAGTGAGGTATTTATTTCCTGAGCTGAGCCCTTTAGACTAGTCTCGGAAAGGAACTTTCTGGCTCTAGGACCATGTACTGGCTGGTTTTGTGTGTCAACTTGACACAAGCTGGAGTTATCACAGAGAAAGGAGCTTCAGGTGGGGAAATGCCTCCATGAGATCCAGCTGTGGGGCATTTTCTTGTGGGTGGGACCATCCCTGGGCTGGTAGTCTTGGGTTCTATAAGAGAGCAGGCTGAGCAAGCCAGGAGAGGCAAGCCAGTAAAGAACATCCCTCCATGACTTCTGCATCAGCTCCTGCTGTCTGACCTGCTTGAGTGCCAGTCCTGACTTCCTTGGTGATGAACAGCAGTATGGAAGTGTAAGCTGAATAAACCCTTTCCTCCCCAACTTGCTTCTTGGACATGATGTTTGTGCAGGAATAGAATCCCTGACTAAGACAGACGGCAAGACAAGTTCTGTACTCTTGCAGGCAGGGCTGTGGAATTCTTCAGTGCCTGTCTTCAACTTTCCAGGTCCTATGGCTCTCTAGAACTGACCTACAAGGCTCTTGGTCTCCATTGTTCTCATCCAAGTGTGACTCTCAGGCCCTTCTTCCCATCCCCCAGCCAGCTATTAGCGTCACAGGCAACCAGATAGAACCTCCAACAGAGGAGCCAAACGAACTGGGCAGGTGAAAGACCTAAATTCTTAATCCAGTTAGTCCCATTTATCAATGACCTGGAGACAATAGTCACACACACACACCTCCCCCATTTTTTCTGTTCAAGAGTCCTGAAGGAGAGACACTCAAGGAAGAGATAGCTGAGGAGGGTTATGGGAAGGTGAATAGCCTGATTTGTTCATAGGCTTGTTTGAACTGACACAGCAGCCTTTGCCTTAAACAAATGCTTGACAATGGTAACGATGGCCATGACAAGGGTGGGGGTGGTGGTGGTGATGAGGGTGGTGGTAGCAGCTTTCATTTGTGAATTACAAATTACGTTACAGGGCCATGCTATTTCACACACACACACACACACACACACACACACACACACACACACACACACACATCTTGTCCTCCAATGCAGGCTTAAGTTCAAATAACCACTTTAGGTTTTCATAATAATTTATGCTTAAAGTGGGATGTGTGCCCTGTGACCAGGAGTGCTAGGCTGGTTCTGTGCATTGTAGCCAGGATGCACTGTCAAGTGGCCAGGTGGACATACTCAGTGAGAGACTTTAACTGATGACAATATTAATCCCAGCTGAAATTATGAAGAGTCTTTAAAGGATATTTAGGAAGGGCATTCATGAGTAATCATCTCCTCCACTTTAAGGTATAATTCTAGAAATTATGGAAAGGGAATGCCATCAGCTCTGCCCCAGTCAACCAGCTGTGGCTCTCTTACTCTCTTACACAACATTCTCTGAATCTCATTCAGTCCTTTCCCACACTCTGTGCGGTCTTACAATTCCCACTTTGTAAATCGGGAATCAGAAGCATGAAGAGGTTAATTCAAGAGTCCAGGATTCATACCCATATTAGTGTGACTTCAAAAATCAATTTTCTTTCTATTCTACATCCCTGATTTCACATCCACTCCTGATAACAGGGCACACATCCCATTTTAAGGATAAATTCTTATGAAAGCCTAAATTGATTATTTGAACTTAAGCCTGCATTGGAGGACAGGGTGTGTGTGTGTGTGTGTGTGTGTGTGTGTGTGTGTGTAATAGCATGGCCCTTTGTTCAAGCTTTGTGTGATTCTGGTTGGTAGCATGGGCTGAGGGGTGACAAGTGTCACTGGGAAGAGCCTCTGAGCTACAACCATGCCTGAGTGTAGACACCATGTTTTCTGATATTGCATCACCTCCAGTTTCACGTATCCAGGCAAGAGTCAAATACTTAGATAAGAAATCAGAATTCTGATCAGAAACCCCAGGAAGATTAGAGAATGAACCCTTGCTTTTCCCTCAGCCTTGCTGCTGGGGCCTAGAAGCCTTTAAGGAATGTGTGCTTGTAAGCATGGGTTCATCCAGGGTGGAAGATCTGGAGACAAACGAGGAGGTAGGCTCAGTCAGGTCTAATGTTGTATCTTAGTGAACTGTCCATCACCTGAAGCGCTGGCTGAGCTTTAAAGTCTGGCATCATTCAGCTAGGACTGCAGCAGTGTGAAGACACTCCCAGGAACATAAGCGACTGAATAAATACACCGGGTTCCAGTGCCCCCCACCTCCCAGAGCCCTACACATGCAAAGCTCCAGGATCACTACAGCCATTGCCCCTACACATGCCAGGATCACTACAGCCATTGCCTGGGAGAAACCCACCAGGTCAGAGATGGGCTGGGTTTTGATTTTGTGTGTGGAGGAGAGGGGTGAAGACAGCAGGTTCAAGCTATCATAAACAGTCGCTGTAGCTTTGTTTGTTCAGAAAGAAAGAATTCAGAACCAGTCAAAGGGGAAGCTGCCCTGGTGCTGACAGCCCTGAGTTCCAGAGATTCTCAAGTAGAAGATGTATGTCCAGAGGTGTAGAGTGTTAAGCCTTAGAGTTAGAAGCTGTGGCTCCAAGTCTTCTAAGCCTTATTGTTCTGGGTGCTCAAGGTAGAGGTTTATTGCTCTGGCCTTAGAGCACCAACACCCAGGGACTAGCATTACAGTTTCCAAGATTTAGTCAAAGGGACCCATGGCTTCTTAAACCTTGGTAGCTCTCTAGAGCTCCTCTCTTAGCCTTGGTTCCTCAGAGTCCTCACACCCTTTAATCTTCAGTCGTTTCAGTGGCTCTGCCATCTCTTGCTTCCTCAAGACTTCTCCTGACTTCATAGCTGTATCTCCTGTAGATTCTGTCCTCTGATACTTTTTTAAAATCTTCAATCTCTTCCTAGTGTTAAGACTTTGAGCTTTGGTATTCAAAGCCCTCAGCACTTGGTGGCTCGCTGGAACTAATCGCTATCTCTTAGCATTTCTAAATGAACGTTTTTCTGGAATTTTGTTAGCCATTCCTTTGCTATGGCAGTCACTGCCAAGGACAGAAACCCGGGGTTTGGTTTGTTCTGTGGGTGTGATGGTTTATATATGCTGGGCCCGGGGAGTGGATTAGAAGGTGTGGTCCTGTTGGAATAGGCATGTCACTGAGGGTGTGGGCCTAGAAGCCAGTATTTTCTCCTAGCAGCCTTCAGATGAAGATGTAGAACTCTCAGCGACTCCTGCACCATGCCTGCCTGGATGCTGCCATGTTCCTGCCTTGATGATAATGGACTGAACCTCTGAACCTGTAAACCAGCCCCAATTACATGTTGTCCTTATAAGAGTTGCCTTGGTCATGGTGTCAGTTCAGAGCAGTGAAACCCTAAGACACTGGGCAACTAGATGATCCTGTTTTGTCAATGATAAAGCCCAAGAGCAGACCAATGATAACTCATGAAGCTTTTATTATAGCCCGGTGTTACAGTCTAGGTCCAGGGGTACAGGAAAGAATCTGCTCAGGCTAACTCAAGACTGAGAAATAGCCTACTTGTATAGCTAGTGAAGGGGCATGCATGGTGTACCAATCACGGCCTTTCATGTATTGACCTTTAGCTCCTCCATCCCTAACTAATAAACCAATCGCAAGCCTTACAGCACACCCATCTCCAGGCTCCCTGGCCTTCTAAAAGTTGTCAAGAGTTGCTTTGCCTGGATTGGAGCCATCCAGAACAGTGCAAGTTGCCTGAAGTGGTTGTTGTGGGAGCAGTTGCCATGGCTGCGGTCAAGTTTCTCCAAAGTGACCATCGAGAATCTAAAGCCAACGGGCCAAGAAAGGGACTGTGCGTTGACAACTCCCTGCTCAAGTCAGACAGGCATGAGTATCTGTCAGAGCTGAACAAGCAGTGAACTGGTCCGCTCCTTATTCTTTCACTATTTAAAGCATCAGAATGTGTCATAAGGGAGATCTAACATGAAATCAACATCCCAAACAGTGCCCAACAGCGCTTAACCTCAGCCAAATACCCTCGGGACAGATTGGGCCCTCTGACCTGTCTCAAAGGGTGAAGTGGCATTTGTTTGGCGGGCTCACAAAAAATTATTGAGCCCTTTTAGGTACCAAATAATGTGATAGGGAGATACAACCGTCCACAATGAAATTCCTAACCCTGAGGAGTTTATATTGATATAAGGAAGACAGAGAGCACACAGATATGACCTATAATTTCTACATAAACCTTTAATATGCATCATGATTTTATAGTATTGTTAAGCAACACTTCAAACTTTAATAATGTGGGGTGAGACATTCAGATTGGCTTTTCAGGGATGACAACCCCACCCATAACAAAAGTTACATTAGAGCAGAAGTGTGGATGAGGTGAGAGTGAGCCCTGCCTCTTTCTGACAGTGTATCTATCGGTCAGAGGCCATGGCAGTGCAGAGGCCCTGTGCTGGTATATGGTTGTCAAGGTCAGTAGGCAGAACAGTGTGTGTGAGATATGAGAGAAAAGAAAAGGAGACTGGATAGCTCAGTGGGCCCATGTTGTGTTGATTCCTGATGACCATGAGAAGAAGTTGGAGTTTCATTGTAAATTTGACGGTAAATCATTAGACTGTTTCATAATGCTCTAGCCTGTCTGAGGACAAGAACAGATACAGGAAGACTCCAGGAGTAGTTGTGTAAGGATACCATAAAGATTACGACAACTTGGGGACATGACATTAAAGTGTTTGCTCACACAGTCCAGAGAACAAAAGTCTGGCCTCAAAGTCTCCTTAAGTCCATATTCCTTCTGAATGCTCTGAGGAAAATCCATCTGCTTCTTCTAGTTCTGATGACCCTAAGCCTTCTAGGGGCTGGGGCTACATCCCTCCACCTCTACCCGTGTCTTCAATGGCTTTCTTCCCTGTGCCCAGGCTGTAGGAGGTTCAGCTCTAATTTTCTTCAGCTGAAGAAAACGAATGGCACCCGGTCACCTGGATAGCTGGAGCGAAGTGGTCCAAGGACCTGGTGATCCTTTGCTGTCCTAGGAGGAACCAGCCTCCACCCAAATTTCCCCCAAATCCTGAGCACTGTGTAGGTCCTAACCTGTGCTCTGTCTCTCAATAAATAGAACTTATCTTCATGGAAGAGGCCCCGTGTGCTTTGTGTCCTCCATCAATAGGATCCATCCTTAGGTTTATTACAAATTCTTCCTCTTAGGCCCTCTCTCTGAGCACTGTTTATCAGCCAATAGAACTCATTCTTAATGTAAAGGTCATGGCTGCTTTGCCTCTGAGCAAGGGAATTTCTATGTCGCTGTTCCAGAAGCTTGGTGATGAGAATTGTCCCATGGAGACTTTTCCCCAAAGTCTGACTGTTTAAATGTGTAAGAAAAATTAAATCACAAGATCAGACCCTCTAGACATTTTGATCCAGTCTGACCGACCAAGTATGGCTGTATCAAGTTTCACGATTCCTGAAGAGACTCACCTATCACCCATGCCTCCTGCTTTTGTCTCCTCGAAGAGGAATTGTCATTGGATTTGGGGACCCTTTGTATAAGCAGAATGAGCTCACCTCAAGGTTTAATTAAATCATACCTTCAAAGACTCCTTTTTCCCAAATGGAGATATCACAGTCACGTGTTCCAGGGGATTAGCAGTAGGCATGTGTTTTAAGGGTCCCCTTCCACCACATTTATCTAGTGAGGAAGCTACTAGAGTAGGCCTGAGAGTTAATGCAGATAGTCTGCCCCTGGGCCATAGTCTCAGAGAGCAAAAAGTGATTGCAGTCACGGGGGGGGGGGGTCACAGGGAGGCTCATTTACTATGTCACACATATTTATCTGACAGCAACCACTACCAAGCAATGCTGTTGAAGATCTACTTGTAGACAGACATGTGGCTCACCTTTCTAGAATTCAGGTCACTGCCAAGAAAGATGCTGGATAAATAATAAAGGAACATGGGGCAGACAAACCTAACCTTGCTATAGCAGGGGACCACTTGTGGGTGGATGTACTGTATCTGACCCAAGGGTGCTCTGCAGAGTACGGGAGGCTGGAGACATGGCACAAGTCGGATTTGTAGGGTTCCAAGTCATGATCTCTCTCTCTCTCTCTCTCTCTCTCTCTCTCTCTCTCTCTCTCTCTCTCTCTCTCTCTCTC
>NC_034597.1:65986902-65998396 GCF_900095145.1 Mus pahari
TCTCTCTCTCTCTCTCTCTCTCTCTCACACACACACACACACACACACACACACCCCTACCTAAAATATTTCAAAGTACAAACCCCAGCTATGAGACTCTACAAACATATTTCATTTTTCTAACTAAATAATACCTTCATAATAAACTATGTGCACAGTTGCAGACAACAACCCCCTTTCTTCCACATCTGGCTCATCCCACACTGTGAGGAGCTTCACAGAAAGCCCAGTGGACATTCCAGCTCACACGTCCAAATTCTTCTCACCTTCCCTATATATCTACCCAGTGGCCGTCCTTTGTACCTAAGGATGTGTCTTCTGGTTGTTGGATCCCTGAGTAGCACAGACTTCGGGGATCTGTCTCAGCCATTAGGAGGGGATCCCAGCATCCCAGGTATCTGGATGGAGCATGGAAATATGGACGGGATGTGGTATATTGTAGGACACAACCCTTTAGCTTCTGTCTTAGTCACTGTTCTTCTGCTGTGACGAGACACCATGACCAAGGCAACTCTAATACGAGAAAGCATTTAGTTGGGGGCTTGATTACAGTTTCTGAGATTCAGTCCTTCACGGCAGGAAGCGTGACAGCATGCAGGCAAGCATGGTGTTGGAGAAGTAGTTGGGAGCTACATTCAGATCAGAAACAGAGACAGAGACAGAGACAGAGACAGAGACAGAGAGTCAAGTGTCTGGACTTGGCATGGGATTTTGAAACCTCAGAGCTCACTTTAGTGACACACTCCCTAAAACAAAGCCACACTTCTTAATCCCTCAAATCCTTTCAAATAGTGCCGCTCATCTATGAGCCTATGAGACCATTCTTATTCAAACCACTACTCATTTTATGGGAGGATAGGCATAGAGATCAACAATAATCTTTGTTTGTGCTGAAGGTATCTCTGTGATGGGTAATAGGTAAGGAAGTGTGGGGTTCTTCAACCATCTGTTAGATCAATGATCCTGTCAAGGTGCATGAGAGAAAATCAGTCTAGATCTACCCAGGGAATGGACAGATTTCCTGTATTAATCCAGCAGACTGCACTTCCCAATCTATTTGCCCCTTACAATTGAAAAGCAAATGATTGATGCTTTCCAGTCAACTCTCTCGAGACAGGGTTTCTCTGTGTAGCCCTGGCTGTCCTGGAATTCACTTTGTAGACCAGGCTGGCCTCTAACTCAGAAATCCGTCTGCCTCTGCCTCCCAAGTGCTGGGATTAAAGGCGTGCGCCACCATGCCCGGCGGTGATGTTTCTTCTTCAAGGTTTCCCTTCTAACTCCTACCCTTACAGCTAGAAATGGGTGTGAGCCTGCCCCCTTCTCAGGCTTGAATCTATGTCCCGTTCCTGTCCGGTTCTGAGTGAGAAGCTTCCGGGACTCCATCCTGATGAACTCACAGCTGTGAATTAATGGAAAGACAGACAGACAGACAGACAGACAGACAGACAGACAGACACACACACACACACACACACACACGTGTACATGTACATACACGTACACACATGCATGCACACATATACACACTCACACAGACACACATATTCACATATTCACATGTATGCACACATTCACACACATGCATGCACATGCACACATTCACACACATGCATTCACATGTACATTCACACATGTTCATTCACATGCACACACTTATACATGCACATGCACGCATTCATACACACATACACATGCACATGTACTCTCACATGCACGTGCGCGCACACACACACACACACACATACACACACACACACACATTTCCCCAGGAGCTGAGGAGCTAGGATGGAGGGCAGAGCCACAAGAGTGTGTGTGCAGAAATAAGGTCCAGTTGATGCTTTCATTCTTTCTTGGCAATCGTGTGTACTCACTGATCCTCTGTTAGCCACCTGGAGCTGTGAAGTGCTAGCCTGGCCCACCACAGGACGCTGCCCCAGGACAAACTAAATAAAATCCCTGTCATCAACAACTCTAGCCCAACCGAGGAGAGAAGGCTACCAACTAGTGACTTTCGGTGCAGGCTGAATAAAGAAGAGCGTTGTCTGGTGCTCAGTTGCTTTATGATCGTATCACAAGTCAGAGGGCCAGACAGCATCCCTACCCAGAGTAGGCGATTGGCTCAAGCGGGCAGCAGGCTGGGACCATGGCCAACACAGCTGCGTGAGGTAAAGGACTGAGCCAGTAGCAGCCTGGAGGAGGCTCTTACTAATGCATCTGTGCTGCAAAGGTGCGTACCAAGCACCTATGTGTTGCACATGGTATGTTACACACACTGTGCTCACATCCACAAGGATTCTAGTGAGAAAAACTAGATAAACCAACTAATTCTGCACAGGCAAGAGACAGAGAGGACCTAGAAGCTAAAGGAGAACCCTGTGATCTCGTGGCTAGGGACTCAAGGATGTGTTTTGCTGTGGTTTTCATGGCTTCGTCCCCGTTTTCTTTCCCATCTTTCACATGACAGGGCTCTCCCTTACAGGAGGACCAGCCTGGGAGGTTCTGAGAGCACAGACCAGTGTCTATGTGGCCATCCCTTTGGATCTCTTACGTTATTTGTCACGCATGGATCTTGGTTTGAAATAGATAGCTCCTGACTGAACTGTCTCCAAACCCAGCTTCTGGGATTTTAGTCGACAGAAGGGAACTGCATGAGGGAAGGGTTCTTTTTGTTTGTTGTGAGGCTGGGGGGGATTGGGTCGGTCTCTCTCTCTCTCTCTCTCTCTCTCTCTCTCTTTCATTCTTTGGCAGCGTCACCCATGTATATAGTGAATTTCAGTCCTTTTCATTGCCCTTCTCTACAACAAGGTCCCTCCCACTTCATGACTTCCTTTTACCTGGGATTCGCTCATTCAGTTAGAGTTGCTTACATGAAATGGGTAGTCTTTGGTTTTGCTTTTGGTTTTTTGTTTTGTTTTGTTTTGTTTTTTTCTTTTCTTTTCTTCTGGCCCAAGAGCCACTGCTCAGCAGCTACAACATTGAAGAAAGTGACATCTTCTCCCCCAGCAACAATTAACTGCCAATGGTTCCTGCCCATGAAGTGGACGGCCTCCTCCCATCCATGGTGAAATGTTAGCTGGACCAATCTTGTACAGGTTCAGTAAGTTTATGAGAGCAGTGGCCATGTCATGTCCAAAAGATGGACTTCTGCCCACCCCCATCCTCCGTCGATGTTCCCTGAGCCTTGGAGGGGAAATACAGTGTTTAGGGCAAAACACTCCACCATCACTTACTCTTGGCACTTTGATCAGTTATGAGTCTCTGCCTTAACTGCTCCTCTTTACTCAAAGAAGCTTCTCTGAGCAAGGCTGAGAACAGCACTAAACTATGGTTATAAATATGAGTCTTGAAAAGGCAGCTTGACCCTTTGAGGCAGGGTCTCACACTATAGCCCAGGCTGACCTCAAATACATGGTGATCCTTCTGCCTCAGCCTCCCAAGTGCTGGAATTACAGTATGTAATGAAGTAAAATCTGAACTCTTAAAGGTATCCAGCTACCAAAAGTCCCATCTCAGAAGCTGGGTACCAAATACTTAGAGAAGGAACGTTCAGGACCTATTCACCAAATGAGGAATTTGTCTGACTTCCCTCAACTGACTCTCACACATCACAGAGAGTCCATTCTTAGCATCTGTTACACTGATTGACAGGCCACTAATTTCCCCAATGAGAACCCATGCGTAAGTGTTAATTAGCAGCATCTGGTGTGAATCAGAAATACAGACACCAATTGAGGCAATTGTACTCATTATCTCTGGTGTATGGTCTTTCCCAATAAAACGTTAGATGATCCTGCTGAGGTGTGAATTCCCGAACCAGGCATCGACAGCCCCGGGAGCACGGTGTTAAAAAGTGTATGCATTTAGATCCTGTTCTCTGTGTGAGCATCTTTTAAAGAAGAATGCAGGCATGGTCCATGGCCCACAGGAATATGTCACGCAGCCATGGCCCGAAATTCAACTGAGCGCTAAATCTGAGGACATGAGGAGAGTGTGCACTACACTGTGGTGCCCTGTCTCAGTGATGAAGCCTTAGTGTGCCATCTCATCCGGCTTAGCTAGCTTACTGCCTGGGAAGAGTTCCCATGCCCCCCACCCTGCCCTCAAGCTTGTGATGTTCCCATGCCTCCCACCCTGCCCTCAAGCTTGTGATGTTCCCATGCCCCCCACCCTGCCCTCAAGCTTGTGATGTTCCCATGCCCCCCACCCTGCCCTCAGCCACTGCAGGTTTTGAGGAAAAGAGAAACAGAGAAACCAAACGAGCAACGTTTAGCTTTTCCCTCTGACTGTCCTTCCCAGAAACAGAAAACATCTAAACACTAAAGCACCAAGTCACATTCATTCTGACTTCTTGGCTGACCTGACTGTGAACATGGGGTCGGGCCTTGACATTTGCCCCATTCTCTAGTCCTTGCCCCAAATAGCATGCCGCTCAACCTGTATGCTCTCCCACTCTTGAATAAAAGGTGTTGGCAACCTCGAATCTGTCCCCTCTACCAGGGTTCAGTCCTCAAGTCACCAGCATGAACAAACATCGGAGTATCATTTAAAGCCGAGCACAGAATCCTCTTTCTCTTCACGTAGCCCAGTTCCTGGAGGTGAGTGGAAAGGAAAAACAACCCATTGAGGGATCACGGGGATCAGAAGTTGCAGAAAAGGGTCACGGCTAATTCCAAGGACAGGCTTCCTCTCCTGAAGCCAGGATTCAGAAGGGCAGCCATTACCATCAACCATAGGAGTGTGGCTGATCAAATTAAGAAATGTGTTTTAAAATTCAATTACACCCTCGGTGGAAATAGCCTCACTAATGGTTGGGGATAGAATTATACCCAGTCTATAACGCCTAACATTTCTAAACCCAATTTTGTGCATTATTCTAAAGGTTAATTCAAAATCCCTCTTCCAAATGGGAAGTTGAACACAACCAATGGAAGGAGGGCATCTGCTGACTGACTGAGGGTTTATCAGTGCTAAGAGTTCATTAGTTTTAATTAGCGTAATCACTAATGTTGCATTAACAGTTTAGTGAAGGAAAGTAATTACTCACACATCTACTGTATTAGATGGGAAGATTAGAATTCATTTTCCAAAAAAACGATTAGCATTTTGCCAATTAAACGAATCCCTTTTCCGTGCCAGCAGCCCTGTGACCTCCCTCACCCAAGATCATTTAAATGAAACATATTTTGCATCAAAAGATGGAACAGGGAGAAGTGAGGAATTAAGGCTGCATTTATTTCAGGCTCTTTCTCAGAGTTCAGAGTGTACAGGTCTCCACGAGTTCATAATACCCTTCCCTATTTGCATAGTCATTTGCTTCAGACTCCTCTGATTGTGCCCCTGTCAACCACGTGACACTGAAGCAATTAAAAAAAAAAAAAAAAAAAAGCTAGTGATGGCAGAAGATAAAACCAAAAGCAAGTGACCAGAAAGACTTAAGTGGAAGGGTCGTCACTTGGGTTTGATAGCAGGACAGGGTAGGGATGTTCTGCTGGCCCCATTCTGGATGCCAGTTTGGAGCAGGTTCGTCTGATCGCCTTAAAAATGCCTTGCTACCCATGGGATTTCCTTAAAGCTAGCGACTGAGTCCCTTGCTACCCATGGGAGTTCCTTAAAGCTAGCGACTGAGTCTCGAGCCTCCCGCTACTCCCTGCTTGGCGTGGAGGTCATTTCGGCTGTAGCTTGGCTTATAAGAACTTAGCGATTTGACCTCAGTACGCGCCATCTATACCAGATTGGTCAGCCTCTAGGAGAGCCCTCAACACTTCTTCCGATGCACCTTGTGCTCTCTCTGGCTTCCCTGATGCTTCTGTTCTTTGCTTAGACAAGCCACCTTCTGTCTTCGCTCAGTGTGATGACACCTCACACTAAGGACAGTAACTACCCCTCCGGTGTGAACTTCTAGAGCCCCATTGCATGTGGTCCCCTTTTAGTACCCATGGGACTTCCTTTCAGAACCCTCCCTCCCTGTGGATACTAAAGACCTTGAATTTTAGTATTGTTTTTTAATAAGAAATTTGAGCATCTGTTATATAAATAGCCTAGTATTTTCATATAACCCACTGTCTCAAAATGCAATAAATGTGGCAGAAAGCAAATTCCTGGAACCCCAATGGAAAATGTTCTAAGACTTTTTATTTATTAATAAACGTCAAAAAAAGCAAATAAATGGTGAAAGGGGCTCGCACTGGTTCACACACACTCTCCTTCCTCACTAACCTTTCCAGACTGGCAGGCGTAGCCTAGAATGTGACTCGATGTTTCTTGCTTTTGGATGCTCTGGATCTGAGCCATGGCTGTGCAGGCTTTGTCATCTAAGCGTGCCCACGTGAGCATCTGTGTGGGGTCCACGTAGATTATTTCTCAACACGATGTCTCCGCTGGGCTCTCGGGAGGTGAGCGATTTTGCGGTGCCAGACCGGAGTGTTTTTAAGCTAAATTCAGCCAATTACAACTAGGGCATTCCACACATTATTTCACGGACTCTCTCTCTCTCTCTCTCTCTCTCTCTCTCTCTCTCTCTCTCTCTCTCTCTCCTGGTTTTTATAGTTATTTAGGGCCTCGGGCACGGTCCATTGGTTGCTCCACCGAGAGCTCGGGCAGTGGGCGTGAGTTCTTTATCACTCAAGCCCACTCTCCAAGCCTTGGTTTTCGTGACTCTCTGTGGCTGTGGGAAGTACAGGGCTGAAGCATGGAGCAGGGAGCCCTCTGAGGCTATGTGTTCTTTACACCCACCAACCTCCTCCCAAAGACTTTAAAGCAGTGGTTCTCAACCCATGGATTGCAACCCTTTGGGGGGGGGGTCAAAGGATCCTTTCACAGAGGTTGCCTAAGATCATCATAGAACTTAGATATTTACATAACAATTCATAGCAGTAGCAAAATTACAGTCATGAAGTAGCAACGAAAATAATTTTATAATTGGGGGAGTCACCACAAACGAGGAACTGTTATTCAAGGGGCTCATCATCAGGAAGTTTGAGAACTGCTGCTTCAAACATCTCTACAATATACATTATAATAGCTAATGGAGCGCACATACTACACAGAATGGAGAAGATAGAACGCAGATGGGGGAGAGGCATGTGGAAGATAATATGCTCAGAGATGAGACTCTTGGGTCACTCTGCTGTCCTGGGCCAGCACTCGGCCAGCACTGGGGCAGCCTAGACCAACAGCAAGACTGGGGCCTCTGGGATTTCATGGTGGCTGGTGTTCAGCCAAGTTGTTTTCCAGTGTGAAAGTTAATCCCTCAAGATAGAGCAGCAAGTGAGGACCAAGAATCAAGGTCACCAAAGGTCACTAAAGGCTTCATTCCTATCTAAATGGCGGTATAATGGTATTTCTCGGTGGGGCGGGGGAAGGTGGTGTTACTTGTTTGGTTGACTAATTTTCCCTTTTTTGAGACAAAGTCTCATTTAGCCCAGGCTGGCCCAGAACTTGCTATCTAGTTGAGGATGAATAGAATGAGTTCTCAGTGCTCGAACCCCAGCTCCCAAGTGCTGGCGTTCCAGGCACCAATTGCCCTGGTTTCTACTTGACCTAGGTTTTAATATTGTTTTACAAACATCATTTCATACGACCTCCTGACAATGCTTTGAGGGAAATATTTTTCCCAAAAAGAAAATTGACTTAATCAACCACTATTGGACTCATATATAGGAAAGCCAAGAAAAACCTCCCAATACTCAGTAACGGTCCCAGCATGTCTCCAGGTCATTCAGTTCCACTCCCAACTTCAGCCCTGTGAGCTTTGTGACCTTGGGCAGGTGACTCATTCTCTCCATTGTGTTCCTGTTGGGATGCTTGAAAAAAAAAAAAAAAAAAAAAAAAAAAAACAGATGGGAAGGGGCTGGAGAGACGGCTCAGTGGTTAGAAGCACTGACTGCTCTTCCAGAGGTCCCAAGTTCAATTCCCAGCAACCACATGGTGGCTCACAACCATCTGTAATGGAATCTGATGCCCTCTTCTGGTGTGTCTGAGGACAGCAACAATGTACTCACATACATAAAATAAATAAAACCTTTAAAAAAATTAGATGGGAAAATAGACTTCTCAGAGACTTCTACAGGACCTACTACTGTAGGGTTCTCCATGAGAGTCCAAGGCCCCAGAGCACAGAAGAGCTGGGTTACCTGCCAGGTCTGCGCACTATATATCCATGAAGAAAATTGTTTTCTACTGTGGAAAAATAAATAAATAAATAAAATCACTTTAAAAATATTTACCTTCCATAGTGCCTAACACTTAGTAAGACTATATGTTAGTTGATTATTCTTTTCCCCATAAGAACTCTGAAGGGTAAGCTAGACCCATCAGTAGCAGGATTCTGGAACCCAGCCTGTCATGTCGCTGCTGAAGACAACTGTTCCCCTTGGAGTGGAATGTAGAAGAAGAATCAGTAGGCCATCAGTAGCTTACCATGCAAGGGCTAAGAGAAGTACCCCTTAGAGCTCAGGTCCCACAGGAGAGCACACACGCAAGTTTCTGAAACTTAAAACTTGACAGCAGAGCTCCTCTGACACACCTCCCTGTTGGTGACAGTCACTACTAAGAGGCCATGGCCGTGTATTGTGCATATGTGTTCATATGTGCATCGCACATCAGTGCTTGCATAGACTTGTGTATGTATATGCCTATGTGTACTTATATGTATGTATGTATGTGTTCATACATACTCTATAGGAAGGGAAGCCAGGCTTTGTAGTTAGCCAGAGAGAGTTGGGAGAGAGTTCCTCTGAGAATCAACATGGCAAGTATGAAAGACAGACCTTCCCTGGCCTCTGAACCGAGTGAACTGGAGCAAGCTGAGGGAACGGTTGCTCAGAAGTAGTCGAAGTTACTTTTGTCTCAAGAGGGTAGCCTGGGAAACCGCTTCAGATGGAGGCTTTATGCCTGACTCACTACAGAGTACCACTGTGAGTCAGATCCTACAAACTAGTTTAAGACAAAACCTTGAGATGCAGGAGAGGGGGAACAGAAGGTATGCATATCTGGGCAGGGGTGCGCATGTGTCCAGAGTCAAGAGATGTCAAAATGAAACCTATGCTGCTATTTACCAGTCCTGTATCCTTAGGCATGTTACTAGTAAAGCCCACTTCTTCTGATAAAAAAATTACGAATCACAGTCCCTATGTCACAAGGAAGATCCTCGTCAAAACTGCAGTTAATTAGAATTGATGTCTGTACCACACACACCGAGGGACACTGTGTCTGTTTTACTCATAGCTATATACCTGTGGCCTTTAGTATATGCCCAAAACGAGTGCTTATTAAGTGTTTACAGATCAGAACATGTTGCCATGGGTCTGATTTTGAGAGTATTTATGGACACATTGCCACGAAGAAGAGAAAGTGGGGGGTTTCCATGATGGAAGCTGCCTGGAGATGAGGAGGCTATGGAGGGGAGAGGCAGGGACAGGGTAGAAATGTGTCTGTTGGGACAGTGTTGGGGGGGGGGGTCCCAGGTGGTGTCCTGTCTCCGGAGGCTGTGACAGCACACCATCTCTCTGTGTGGACTTAGGACTTAGAAGAGTAATTGAGATAGTGTGAGCCCTGGAGACAGTGAAAAGACAAACAGCTATTCAGACCTTTTCTATACAGTGACCATGATCCAGAAGGAAAACCATCTGTGGGTCACTGTTGTCTACATAAAAATCAGCAGCAAACACCAAGAAAGCAATAAACGGATGAGTCAGGGGATCCTGTTGCTTATGATGGATGGTCATCCCGGTGCGTGCTGCTAGGGGGGACAGTACCTATTCCTTGGGTGTCTTTTTAAAGAGTCAGAAAGACATCAATATTGGATTTTCCTAGTTAAGAATACAGAATCCCAGTCCCTCCCTTCCTCAGGCGCCCGTGATGTCCTCGTTTCTTAGTGTGTGTGTGTATGTGGGCGTGTGTTCATGTGTGTGTACATGTATGTTCTGTACGTGCACGTGTGAATGCCAAACGACAGCCTCGATGTTATTTCTCAGACACATACCCCGTTTCTCTTCTCCCCTTTTCTGGAGACCAGTTTTCTCATTGGCCTGGAACTCACCGTGTAAACTGGGAGAGTCACAGGCCAGGGAGTCTCTGGGATCTGCCCGTCCTCTTCTTCTCAGCACTGGGACTACAAGTGTGCACTTGTAATACAAAGGATTGTTTTATTTTATTTTAATGTGGGTTCTGGGAATCAAAGCCAAGTCCAGCACTTTACCTACTGAGTTACTGCACACAAACTTGTGTGTGTGTGTGTGTGTGTGTGCATGTGTGTGTGCGCTCATGTATGTGTGTATGTGTGTATGTGTGTGTGTGCATGTGTATGTGTGTGCACATGTGTGTGTATGTGTGTGTGCGCTCATGTGTGTGTGTATGCATGTGTGTGTGCTCATGTATATGTGTGTGTATGTGTGTATGAGCTCATGTGTGTGTATGTGTGTGTGTGCTCATGTGTGTGTGTGTATGTGTGTATGAGCTCATGTGTGTGTGTGTATGTGTGTGTGTGCTCATGTGTGTGTGTGTATACTGCATCACAGTACAAGTGGGAAGGTCAGAGGACAACTTAAGAACATTTGCTCCCTTCTTCTACCATGTGGGTCCTGTGGCTGGAACTCAGGTTATCAGCTTGACAGTGAGTGCTTTTCCCACTGAGCCATCTCCCCTCACTCCTCTCATTTATATTACTACTCTAACATATTTATTAAAGTATAATTACATCATTCCCTCTTCCCTTTCCTCCTTCCAAAGACTTCCTTCTTCTCTCTCTCTCTCTCTCTCTCTCTCTCTTTCATGGCTTCTTTTCCTTTGTTAGTGTTACATCTATCCTTCTCTCTCTCTCTCTCTCATCTATCTATTATATATGTATACATATATAACTACCTGCGGAATCTGTTGTGTTACGTACACAATTTCAGAACTGATCACTTGGAATTATATCACTAATCAGCGGGTTCGTCCCTGGGGAAGACCAATTCTTCCCTACTCCATCATTCCTTACTTGCCTGTATTTCTTTGTCTAGGCGTGAGACCCCATGAGATTTCCCATTCCATATTAGCATGCTTACTGGGGTTGTTCTTCGGGTCTTGTTTAGGCAGCCACATTGTTGCGTTATCATGTCATTTCTAGGAGACACAATTTCACAGCAGATGTCCTGATCCTCTGGCTCTTACAATCTTTTACCCCTCTTCCATAAAGTTCAAGAGTTGTGCTGTAGATATTTCCGGTTGTGGCTGGGCACCTCATGACCGGTTGTTGCTCTTTGTATTTTGAGCAGCTGTGGTTTGTGTATTGGTCTTTATCTGTTACCGACAAGCTTCTTTGATGAAAAATGAGAGTTGCATTTATCAGGCAAAACCTGTTTGAGAGCTGACCCGGGGGTGTGGAGATAGCAGTGGGGATTAATCCCAAGATAGAAAGACAGGGTGAAAGAAAGAGAGAAAGAAAGAAAGAAAGAAAGAAAGAAAGAAAGAAAGAAAGAAAGAAAGAAAGAAAGAAAGAAGGGAGGGAGGGAGG
>NC_034597.1:65998861-66020991 GCF_900095145.1 Mus pahari
GAAGGAAGGAGAGAGAGAGAAAGAAAGAAGGGAGGGAGGGAGGGAGGGAGGGAGGGAAAAAAGGAAGGAAGGAAAAAGGAAAGGAAGGAAGGAGAGAGAGAGAAAGAAAGAAGGGAGGGAGGGAAAAAAGGAAGGAAAAAGGAAAGGAAGGAAGGAGAGAGAGAGAGAGAGAGAGAGAGAGAGAGAGAGAGAGAAAAGAAAACAAACCAGCAATCCATGCCTGCACTGTACATTCTGCCTTCAGTAATTCTAATATCAGGAGACCACACCCCACTCCAGGCACAAGCCTCACGCCCCACTAACACTTTTCTCTTTCCTTCCAGTATGTGTCTAGTAGACGGGGGATCGCTCAGAACTCCGCAGAGCAAGGTAGCTTCCACCCGCACCATCTTCCCCACCACCATCGCCACCACTGTCATCACAACCACCTGTATCAGCATGCCCGTCCCTGCCACCTCCACCACCAGGAGCCTGGGCTGCACAGCGCTCAGGTGACACCCTGTATATGCCCACTGTTCTCCTGCCAGTGGGAAGGCCACCTGGAGGTGGTGGTTCCTCACCTGCGGCAAATCCACAGGATTGACATCCTGCAGGGGGCGGAGATAGTCTTCCTGGCCACGGACATGCACCTCCCCGCGCCAGCCGACTGGATCATCATGCACTCCTGCCTCGGCCATCACTTCCTGCTGGTGCTCAGGAAACAGGAACGACATGAAGGGCACCCTCAGTTCTTTGCTACCATGATGCTGATAGGGACCCCCACCCAGGCCGACTGCTTCACCTATCGCCTGGAGCTCAACAGAAACCACAGGCGTCTCAAATGGGAGGCCACCCCGAGATCTGTCCTGGAGTGTGTGGACTCAGTCATCACCGATGGGGACTGCCTGGTTCTCAACACTTCACTGGCTCAGCTCTTCTCTGACAACGGCAGCCTCGCCATTGGAATCGCCATCACCGAGACGGAGGTCGGAGCCAGGGATGCTGCCGAGATGCGAGACTAGGAGCCGCTGGATATCCTGTGCACCTTGGACCTCTAGACAGCAGGACCTTTTTATTACCCGTTTTCTTTCTTTTCTTTCTTTTTCGTCTCAGGCAATTTGAGGTATTAGTATTCATCTGCCATGGGCATCATATTATGTAAACAACTGTGATTCAAGATCTTGGTGTGAAATCTGTCCTGTGTTGTTGGTAAAGTTTTGTAGAGCATTCCGAAGAGTCTGCCAGAGTAGTTATTTTCCACCATTGTTAGTCCCTTTCTTCACTGCCTCCAAAGGGCAAGCGCCACTGTTAGCAAGAAGCTGAGCACTGGAGTTAAAGGAGGCTAGACTACCAAACACACAGCCTTCTTCCATCTTCGGGCTGTTTCAAATAGAGCCTAACTTGTCATGGGTGAGGCAGCATGTCTGGAGAGAAAACCCAGACAGCCTCAATCAGTCCCTTTCCAGGAGCCTTGGGCTCAAGGCTAAGCTGCAGGAGCATGAGACATTGTCTCCTCCACAGAGCGTGGAGTCACCTGGAGGCACCCTTTGTGTCAGAAGCACTCACTTGATCCTGGACCGGTGGTGGTCAGAATAAAATCTCTCTCTCTCTCTCTCTCTCTCTCTCTCTCTCTCTCTCTCTCTCTCTTCCTGGCCTCTCCTTACTGAACCATGCCTTTCCCTTTAGCTTTACAATTAAAGCTGGGATGTTCTCAGCGCTTTTTCTGAAAAGAGCTTTGCCTCTGCTGAGGCGGGATAAGTAGGATGCAGGAGAGAAGCAGCCAGAAGGAAGGCGTCAAACTAACTTCTAGCCTCTGGGAGGGTGCTCTTGCCTCAGTGAGACTTTTTAAATGTATCCATTATAAATCCATCAGCCACTCCCACACACATACTCACACACACACACACACTTCACTAGAGTAACACTGTTTTTTTTGTATCAGACAGAGAGCCAGCTCCTCTGTTTGTTGATAGTTTATAAATAAGATCCATCATTAAACATAAGGACCCCAGGGAAAAGCAAGTCGGACCTGCCCCCTGGAGAGGTAGCCTTGAGGATTAGACTCCGGGCCTCCCAACTCCTTTCCTTACTTCTCTAGCACATGCTATGTCCCTGCTTAGTACATAAACATGGCTGCTTAGAAATAAGTTCGGCATTTACAGAAGGAAGCATCAGGAACTCACCTAGCCCTCCACTCCCCACCCACCCCCACATCCCCATCACCCACCAATCCCTAACCTCACCCACTACCCCGCATCACCCTCAAACCCACCCCCTCCCAGACCACCCCTCCAGAGGCTGCTTTCTCTTGGTTTGTTGTTAGAACCACGCATCAGCTTCCCCTGGGGGTGGGGGTGGGGAAGGCCTTCCTGCAGTGGAAGAAAGTGGGGGGGGGGGAGTCTTCACCCTGCCTTCTCTCTGTTCTGACTTGGACACCTTAAAGCCTTCCCAATGGGGCCACATGTCTGCAACGTCCTTTCTGTCACTGGCCAGGTGCTAGGGGAAAACATGGCAACCAAATCCAGCACGGCTCTCCCTGGGACTGTACGGGCCTTTCTCCAGCTCATTCCCTTACCTCAGGCACACCAGCTGGGCCTGGCTAGCCTCCAAGTGAACGCTTAGTTTCAGGCAGATTGTCCTGGCTGGCCGTCAGCAATCTTTTCTCTACCAGAATTAATTCATCTAAAAACACACTACCCTTCCCCCACTCTGGGTGATCTTCCAGCCACGTTGACTGTCCACCCACACCCGAAGCATCAATTTACAGAAAGATGAAAACACAGTTCTTTCCAGTCACCCGGTCATTGCTGGGATTCTAAACCCAGGCTTCCTCTATCAAGGGCTGGTGAAGCACAACTAACTTTGCCCAAAGAGGAGCACAAAGATGACACTGTGAGTTGCCAAGGAAAGGTTTGTGTGCCATGGGAGCTATGACATATGCAGTTCTAGGCCATTAGCATCCAACCATGGATGGCCTAGACCCAAGGCTGGTGGGTCAGCCCCGGGAGAAGCCAGCTCAGGTCCTTGCCTACAACCCAAAGCCTCCAGATCTATCTAAAGGCATCAGAAGCCACGGGTCCTCTCCTGGCTTCTGATGGTCATGTGGCGTATCCTAGGTGCCCCAACTAAACAAACACACAACACCTCAAGAAGACACTCAGTGCTTAGAGATCTCAGAACTCCTGCAGTGCTGCCTTTGCCTTCTACTGAGCCAAACTAGGAACGACTGCAGGCTGTTGCTAGTGCACGCTATACTAAGGGTATAAAGGCACAGACTTGAAAGGTGGTCCCTAGAAATCTCCAAAATAAAGGCTAGAGAATGTGTCCTTTTCCTCCAACTATGGTGCTCCCAAGACAGCTTTTCTCTCCAAATAAGTGAAGATCAGAAGGCAAAGGAGCAAGCTAAGGCCAAACAAGAGTATGCGTTTGAGTGCTATTGCTTTCTTTAGTCTTGAGTGAATCTATGTCAGTTTCCTCATCACACAGGTTCAGAGCCGCATCATGACCTTCTCAAGGTCAAACATCAGACCCCGACTAAAACTCAGCTCCACCAACTCAGACTTAGTGTTCTTAATATAGGAAGATGAACCCCCGGTGTTCAGCAGGGTCTTGCTTCAGCAGAGAATCGACAGGGTCTTCACCCTGGATGATGGATGGGGGAGTAACCATAGGGGAAGGCTGGAGTGGAAGCCACTTCCAGTGACTTCTTGGCAGTGTGCAGTAAGCGGGTCCCAGGGCGGTGGGAGGGAAGAGGCGCATAGAGGTCTCAGTAGCCTGGTGTCTCTTTGTCTCCTTCACCTACTCTCAGGCAGGCCTCTTGCTCCTAGATCCTGGCCCCAGGTTGCCCAGACAACGGTACTCTTTGAGGAATATATGTGTTTTAGTAGAGGGTCTAGACAGACAGTAGCGCTTAAGAGAAATGAGTTGCCTGTATTTTGGGCAATTCTGAGCCGTTTGTTCAGAAGGTGTTTAAAGGGAAACATGTCTCCCTGTGAGTCTGAGCCAAATGAATGACTGCTGGAGGTTTAGCATGACAATGAAGATTGTTCAGTCAGTCTGCGCATAGACCTGTCCCTGGGATGGAGCTAACACTCCTGCAGCCACTAGGGACGTTGAGGAATGAATCAGGATAGTTGTCACAGTAGAGCTTGCCACTGACTGGAAGTTTCCCCTATGACCCAGGGGGATGCGTACTTGGAACATGTTACCCCATGTAATACTCAAAAGAGCCACATGAAGCTGCTGTGTGTGTGTGTTGTCCCTATGTAACCAATAGCAAACAACAAAACTGGTTCCACACTCTGGGCTTTTAACCAACCCCACCCACGTCATTTCTATGAACTTGTGTTGCAGAGTCTCAGAAGGACCCAGTGTGGACAGCATGAAAACCCCGCTGTAGTATCTCAGAACTAAATGTATCTTTTCGCTTCTGTTCTTCCAGCCCAATAGCCGGCTTGTATTCAGATTGTTACATTTTTAGAATTTTGTAGGCCAGTTATTACAACCATTATTGAAAATTAACTTATATATAATCTTACAGTTAAATAAATTCTATTTAAGACAAGGAGAATACTCAGGCGTCCATGCTTCCCAATTCTTTCTTTTCTGTGCTCCGGATGCCGTTTGTCTCATGTCTACAAGGAATGCGCTTACAGAGATGTGGATCTTCCCACTCAGCACGCGGTCACTCCATGGTGATAGGGTAGAAGGATTTACATTACAGCCACTGGCAAATCCTATCAGCCAAGACAGTCCCAGAAAGTTATCTCAAGCCATGCGTGGTGACTAGAACACATAGCACAGTTGAAACATTGCTGATGCTCACGGGGTAGGGAGAGAGGACTCGGGAGGATGACACACGTGACGGTCAAACAGCAGATTGTTCAGGAAAAGCAGCTCTACTGGGGAAGAGACCTTGAAGCTTCCAAGAGTGTCTCTTGCCCAGAACACCCTTCAAAACTGCCCTCTATACCACCCTGGCCTTTGTTGCTGTGCAAAACCCTATGTGGTGGCTTTCATAAAAAACTATGACCCACAAAACCAGGCTATGGGCAACCCCAACCTGAAAGCCAAAACACACTCTATAAAACTGGAATCCTCGATTTTGTTGTTTTGTTTTTTCTCACAGGCTCCCCACCCTCTGTCTTCCTTACCTGTAGGTCAAAATGTTCCCTGAAGAAGATGTTTTACTTTGAAACTAGAGATTGGAAACAGCTGACATTTGAGAGGAACGTTAAGTAGTGGTTTCGAATATCACATAAAATGTGTTGCCAAGGACGGAAAGTGAGACCCTGATGTGTTATAAAGCCAAGGGGCAGAGACAGTAATAGGTGATACTCTACTTGAGGCAACCCAACAAGGACTTAGCCAGGACACATTGTTCCCACTGTCGCAAAAGTCACAAGACCCTGGAAGTCCTATGCCTGGAAGCAGGCAGGTACTCAGACATGAGAAGCGAACCAAGGAGCCAGGAGAGGGCTCAGTCAGGAAAGTGCCTGGAAATGTGGGTCCCCAGCACTCACACAGGGCCAGGTGATAGAGTATGTGCCTTTAATACCAGCAATGGGGAGCAGAATAAAGAGGACCGCCAGGACCTACAGATCAGTTAATCTTCCTGAATCAGTGAGATCCAAGTTCAGTGAGAGATCCCTGTCTTTAACCTTTGTTGTCTACATACGTTTGTGCACATGCACCTGCACTTCCATCACACACATGCACACACACACACACACAGAGGAATCAGTACCTCTGAGTCCACTGGTTTCCATGTGACAAAAGTAAGACACTCTGAGGCTGCAACATGAACCTGACTTCTAGAAGGGGAGGGAGGGTCACAGATGGAACATAAAATCTGGCTTTGACTAAAACCCAACTCTAAAAAGCAGCAAGAGTGATGTCTCCTAGTCAGATTTCCTTCAATGCTCCGCTGAAGAAACACCACTGAAAGGCGCCCCAGGAGACCCATCGTGTATACACATTCGTTTCCCTAACAACAGCAGAACACAGCAGTTACCTTCTCTAGACAGGCTAGAGTCTGTCTTTCCAACCTTAGGTGGAAATATTTCACTTCGAGGGTTCCAGAAAAGCCCCTCGTCCTTTTCAACCCTTGTCTGGGGAACGACAATAAAGAAGAGGATGGCTATCCAGAGACATTTCACTCCCTTCTAATTGACACACACAGAATTTTCTAGGTTTTCTTAGGACATCACAGACAAGAAGCAGTAGCAAACCGAGGTGTTACTGTCTCCCTACCCGTCCCCCGATGGAAAAGCTATTGAGTTTTTGGTATCACTTCCTTGAGCCCCTTGGAATGTGCTTGTTCTTCCTGTTGGTTTGTTCCCTGCAACCTGAGGGGATAGCACTATGAAGCGACCAGGCAGAGTTCAATACTCAGAGACTCACTAGCTGTCACGCCTGCCTTCTGTTTTGTTGTCTCCCCCTACCCCGTTTCATGTTTGCCTCCTCTGTGTAAGGTCATAATTGGATGGAAGAAAGAAAATGCTACCAGCGGTGAATAGAAACTGTGATAGCAACGGAGTTCCCGGAACGATTTCAGCGCCTTGCATTGACTGTCCTGAGAAGCAGATCGCTGCCTTCTCTCCCTGCATTCTAAAGAAAGAAATGGGCTTCACCTCTGCCCTGGCCTCCCAGAGCCCCTTATCTCCGCTGTCCCCTGCCTCTGCCTGACAACACTGTCTCTGAAATTTACTTCTGGGGTCTATCAGATCGCTTGTCAAAGAAGTCTTCATGGTTTAATTCTTTAATTCCAGCCACTGTTAGTCACTCCCAAGATCAGAATTCAGCATGGTTCTAATCCTATTGCCTGTCAATTCATTTTAACCTCAATCTTCTTGCCACCTTATTTCCAGAACCTGTTTCCTGCTCTCACAAAAGCTTAGGGGAGGGGGAGACCCTGGAATTGAATTGATATGAATGATCAAAAGTGACCAGAAGGTTAACATGAATATTCATGAGCTGGGACACCTTTCAGGCCTTGTCATTGACTGTCATAGTAGCCCAGGTACTTGTTTTGACTCTCTACATACCCTCAAAGACACACAGTAATGTTGCTCAATACTAGGGAGAGAGTGTCCCCTAATGAAGGGGGAAAGAGAAGAACCTTCCCAAAACCCAGCCATTGGAGGAAGGCCCATGCCAACTGCACCCTGGAATCTAGGGGCTGTTGATTTCCTGGAGAACTCGATTTCTAAACTGCAGAACCTGCAGTTCTGATTCAAGGGAGGGCCACAGCAGAGTCCAGGACTCTATTAACGTTCTTCCCTGTAAGTTCTGAAATCCAAAGCCAGAGTCCAGTGAGAAAAATGGGGCACAAAAAACAGAAGCAGGTCAAGCCCCCAGAAGAAGGGACCTGTGACTGTAGGAAGAGGCAGGCAGGGAGGAGGTGACTGGAGATAGACTAGGCAGCATTTAGATGTGGGAGCAAGGCATGACCGGAGCCCCAAACCGTCCTGAGCGATTCCCCTTCATTCTGTGTTAATAGAGGTTTCTGTTCTTGTCACTGGGGGATGGCAGTGAAAGTTGAGGGGGCCAGGGGAGCAGAAAAGGCTGTGCAGGATGATGAGGATGTGGCAGCTTAGCAGTCAGGATGGGTGGATAAACCAGCTAGTGTAGAACAGTCAGTCCCCAGTCCCAAGCATCCCACAGAAACAGTTCCCTGTGAAGTGACTATGTAAATCTTCCTCTGAGCCAAAGGGGTTTATCCTTTAAGTCCCTGCCTGGTGGGGTTGGGAATTTATATTTAAATCGCTGTCCCATTTCTGACCAGGAGTTTCCCAGTAAATCCCTAAGGAAGACAGTCATTTACCCTGAAAATCCCAGGCTGCCTGAACAGGGTCCTGTTCAGGGCTTTCCTTGGGTGATGTGAATTATCAATCTCCTCCCTCCAACAGCTCAGAACTAAACCCCACATGAGCTTGGCCTAAAGACAGCAGAGAAGGAAATCTCTGAGCTACTTCCTGTTAGCCTAGAGTAGCTTAGAGTTACTCTCCATTTGCTCTAAAAGGGGGCCAGAGGGAAAAGCATCCATTAGGTATCAAAGTCAGAGGCATTGACTGCCACCCAGTTACAAGGTAACTGACTTTGATTCTCTGTGCCTCTTCCCGGGTACCAATTCAACTTCCATTAATACCCCTGTGGTGGATATTTCTGATTTTTAACACTGAGGTCAAAGGAAATGGTATTCAGTTGGATTTATATAATCTCTGCAAACTAGGGATTCCAATTCTCACATTTCGTATCAGGGTACCACAAAGAATGTTTCGGTAGATCTCCAAAAAAGGTTGTTTGGGGAGACAATTCACTGATTGGACAGATGTCCTCAATCACAAACCCGTTTTGACGAGTTAGTACCTAAGTATGCTTGATAAAAGGCATAGAAGACCCGTCGGCGGGTCTGTGGGTTTGAGTTTCACTGTTGTACCTAACTCTCTCGCTGTAGTTTTTATCAGCCATAGTAGACACCAGACAGAGATCCTGCCTCAGTGGAGCAGTGGGAGGCGTTCTTCTCTGAAACTCCTACCCAGGTAAAGGCAGACCCTTCACTGCACAAAGAATTTCAGACTGGTTGGTGGGTAAACTCCTGGGATCCTCCTGTCTCTACCCTCAACTGTCCCCCTCCTACATGGCCACTGCTGGGATTATAGATACTTACCAGTGTGCTCAGCTTTTAACATCAGTGCTGGGGACCCGTGTTTCTGCCGTCAGGCTTGCATAGCAAGGACTTTACTGAGCCACCTCCCCAGCAGCCGGAGTTGGACTTTATTAAAAGAAAACTTTAACATAGATTCAAGCATAAGAATTAATGAATGGGTGGAGAGGTACTCTGTGAGAGACCAAGACATACTCAGATGTGGGGGTGGGCCTAACGGTTTTATAATGGCCATATAAAGAACGCTGGTGGGCTTTGCAGTTATCATCTTTAAAGGGTTGTTAAGTTAAATGTGATCATAGAGGGGCTGCCAGGTACACGAGAGGCTCACGGAAGATAAGGTAAAATCACAGGCCAACCAGAGTTGTAAGGGAAGCTAGGGTGTTCTCAGTGTAATAAAAGTTTGTAGTTCTGTTTGTGAGGTTCCCAGCGTACCAGGTTTATGCCTGGGAAAGAAGTGATGGGAGCTGGAGGTAGGCTGGGGAGGGGGGTAGGTTCTTGAGTATAAAGACCACCAAAGCCACACCAGGTCACTGACCTTTGGGTCCTTTGTCCTGCAGACTCAGAATGAATTTTGTGGACAAAGGAAGGGTGAATTTCAGAAAGGAATTCTATTACAGGTGAATGCTCAAGAGAAATGAAGGAGACAGGGCACTTTAGAACAGGAGGTTCCCTAGAAAGGGCTGCAACTGGGTGGGGGCTCCTGCTGTAGGTTAACAAAGCCCTATTGGACTGAGATATGGAGGGGTGAGTTGGTCAGTCCAGTTGTCCTGCCCACAAGGTGGGACTGGAGTTTTGGACACAGGTTCCAGAGCATCTGGTCTCCCACAGCTTCTAAGTGACTGCTCATTAATGCTGCCATTTATAAGGGGAAGGAAGACCAAACCAAGAAACCAGAGCTTGAACCAGTACCCTTCAGCATGTTGATGTTTCTGGGTTCAGGTCAGTATTGCCAATAGAACCAAGGACATTGCCAGCTTCTAGACAGGATGGAACTGGTTGTCACGGACAAGAAGCAGATGCACTGGTTTTCAAGTCGCTGCACGTTCACTGGCGGCTGTCTTTCTCCGGTTCTCAAGAGGACAAGGTCATCCTTGAGGGTCGTATTTTCTGATGCCTTGAGCACACCCCACTGCTACTTTAACATTTTTGAAAATATCTTTATATAAAAAGAATGTTGCCTCTGTGTAGGCAACCGTAAAGCAAATGTTGTGAATTTTCCTAGAATTCTTGATTCTCAGCTGCTGGAGGCTTCACGCAGACTCCAGGGCCAGGGACCTCTTATTCTTCTCAAGCCCCCATAATTTTCACTGACTTTCTATCCAGCTGCAGTCTGGTGGTGCAGCCACAAGTGTCATACTCCCATGGTTTCCCTCAGGTCCGCTTTTAGGCTCTGCCTCAGGTACCACACAATTCAAGGAATGATAGATTTAAGAAATAGCGCACAATCAAGTCAGAAATTGAAGTCCTCATAAACACTTCCCAGTCAGTCAAAGGCAAAGTCACTTCCTACTTCATTACCTGGCTTCCCTCAAACAGTGACATCTTAGTGAAAATACAGTGGAGGTGGCCAGAAGGTTGTCTCTAGTCCCTGTAGCTTCCCCACCTCAAAAAAAGGAGAAAAGAATAAGACAGGAACCAACTGTCACCTACTAGAGGTGTAAGACAGGCTGTGGGTGTGGCTGAGTTGGGGAAAGGGCTTTAGGAGAGAAAGGTAGGGAATACATTGCTCAACAATATATAGGAAACAAAGTTAAAGTTCTATTTCAGAAAAGTAATAACAAATTTAGTATATCTCGTGCAGCATTTAGGATATGTTTACATTTCAGTATTTCAGTATTTGCCTAAAATTCCAGTTTAATTGTGTGTCTTGGGTTTTCTATTTGTGGAGTCTGGCAAATGTAGGAGAGAAGAATCCACAAAAAGTAGCCTGATAAAAACCTATTTATTTTATTTTTCTTTCAAGGTTAGAGATGTGGCTCAGTGGTAGAACATTTATTTACCCAACATACACAAGGCCCTGGATCTGACTGTCTATGCTGAAAGGACAAGTCACAGTATTATGACAGTAGATTGCTCTCTGCATCCTTTCTGCTAACTCCATCCCTTATCTAGGGAGCCCAGTGAGTGGTCTCTTCTTTCTGGCCACAAGACTCTTAAGTTCCTGGACCTGTTTTCTAGTTGAAAGGGTTGGGTTGTGCTTGTCTCTGCATCTTAGTAAGACCAATGTGCCTTGTTGGTTCGTTTTGTGTGTGTGCACATGTATAAGATGTGTGAACACGCCCGTTTGTGGGTGTGGATGTGGACCTACTCATGCCACGACGTACACGTGGAGGTCAGAGCACAATGGTCTCAACTCAGCCCTCACTGTCCACCTTGAAAGAGGCGGAGTCTCTCCCCCACTGCATAAGCCACACTAGCTGACGTGTAAGCGTCTGGAGATTTCTCTGTCCTCACCTCTTTCCTGTAGACTTCCCCCTGTCCTGGGATTACAAATGCTTGAGCTACTGTGTCTGCCTTTTATGTGAGTTCTGGGGTCCAAGGGAAGGTGGCCAGGCTTGCGTGGCAAACACTTTTGCTTACTGACTTATCTCCCTGTCTCTCAGTGTGCCTTTAAGTCCCTGAGTTTCAGATAACAGAAGCATCCAAGCAGAGGGAAGCTGCTGTCCGTGTAGAAAGTGGTCCCCAATCTTCTTGATCCAATAAGAGGAGGGTTTGGGGACAGGGAGAATGTTTGAGCACCAAAAGATGGTCTATTGTAGCAAACAGAAGGATGAGAAGGGGAGAGAAGGTGTGGTCCCCACCCTCAGGAATTTCTCAGGGCACTTGAGGCAAACAAATTCAAGCAACCATCAAGGTTGATCCTGGCACACAGCTCACACACACCAGCCATCAGCAGCTCCCAATTAGCAATTGCCACAGCCGGGCTGGTTTGCCTGCCTCTGAGGACTGGCAAATAAGCAGAAAATGGACCCAGATGTAATGGTCTATTATTTCCAGCAATGGGAACATACGGGTACAGGGTTACTGGGTGCCCAATGTAATAGGATAATGCAGCAGGAGCTGGGTGTTGCTTCACACAAACATGTGCACTAAGAAAAGCTCCCGGAGATTAGAATTCTGATTTCATATCGGATACAAGCAAACATACCCATCCTCTCTTCTGAAGGAAATGTGAATATCCTGGAATGGGAGGGTCTCTCTGAGGAGCCGGCTCTCTTTGCTACTATAAACTAATCTGGTCCAGAGGGAGTCACTGTCATTGCATTTAGATGCACATCACTAAAAACCTATTTCTAGTGGGGATGGGGAGATTTGGGTCACCAGTATCCACCTAACGGCCAGGTGTGGCAGCATGCACAAAGTTGGCAAAGGGACTCTTGAATCTGTTGGTATCCCTAACACTGAAAGACTTTGTCCAAAAGTGAGGGGCATCCATGGATGGACAGCCCTGTGAGTGAATTCCTGGAGGCAGAAGACAGCTATGCCACCAAAGCTCTGTGATGGGAAAGCCAGTTTACAGCAAGAGACAAAGTCCTCAGACAAACATACTGTGTGCCTTAACAACTTCGTTCTCTGTGTTTTAAGGTGTGCACAGGATTTATTTTCCTCGGGGATGGTGAGATCTCAGACACAGACACAATTGCATTTACGAGAAAAGTTTATTCCTTATTTCTAGTCTGGGAGAGGGCTCTTCTTCTCCCACCCCTCATCCCCAGAAAGTGCACAGAGAAAACTGGGGTCAATCAGGGGGCAGAGGAAGGCCTGGGCTAGTGCCTCTGTGCTTCCTTCGCTGGGGGGGGGGGGGGACAGCGGAGGCAGAGAGTCTGATCAAGCCTGCTGTTGGCTGTTTGAGTTAGGCTGGAGAGACGTGGGTCCTGGACATGACAGTTGGTGTCTAGCTTGGGGTGATTTAGGGGAGGAAACAGTGTCCCAGATAAATAACAGGTCAGGATATGGGCTCTGGATTAATTGTATTGCACACTAAAGGTAATCTGTCTGCTATTCTAATCCCGGGAGGACAGTGTATCCCCCAGGCCTGTAAGACCCAGGTATCAACACATCAAAAAGTACAGAAAAGGATAAACATGACGAATGCAACCCTTCCCTGTAAAATCCCAATTTTCTGGACAAATAAAACCATAATCTAAAAAGCTTTCATCTTTTGTAGGAAGGTCCTGTGGGTGGAAGGAATTGTAATCTCAATGGAAAAATTCTCTCTTCACAGTTGGCTAGCCAAGGAGGGTGAAGCCCAAACAGAGACCGTGGGATCAGCAGAGCTTAGAGAAAGTCTGCCGCCTGACAGGAAGAGCATAAAGATTCATAAGATGACAAGTTATTCTGTGGTGTGCCCTAGGACAGGCAAGAAAAGGAAGACATGTCAGTCGGTTAAGGCTTCTGGTTGCAAATAACAAAATCCACTTCAGCCAACTGAATCAAAACATACAAAATATTAAGACCATGTACGTTGGTGCATCCCTGTAATTGTAGCACAAAAGAGGCTTAGAGGGAAAAATTTCAAGTTCAAGGCCAGCCTGGGCTATATAAGGAGGCTCTGTCTCAAAACAGAAGGAAGAGGAGGAGGAGGAGGAGGAGGAAGCACAGAAAATATTTACACGATATTACATGGCTAGAGAGTTACACTCCCAGAGACTAAACAGTTAAAATCAAAACAAGCAAATAAGAAACAAAACAACACCCAGTTGCACCATATAACTCTTTCTAACAGAAACTCTATGGCAATTGCCTTCTCTGCTCTTCTTTCTTCTTTCTCTAAGTAGCTTTCTGAGGAAGCTAGGGAACGAAAGCCCTCACTTTCTAGTTTTACCTTAGGAAGTCAAACCATCAGGGGACTGAGTTTGGATTGGCCAGCTTGGGACAGTTGGCACTGTACTGTAGTGAGTAAGAAAATTTCCCCCACGGGTGAACATGTTTGAACACTCAGGTTCTAATTGGTAGGCTGAGACGGAAGGTGACAGAACCTTTAGCATGTATGTGCTACTTGGCAAAGGTGGAAGCCACTCTGAGGATTATCTCCACTACTACTGTCTGAGCCCTCTGCTTCCTGATGTGCCAGATGTGAGGACCCACCCACCCATCTACCCCGACTCCCATCCTCCCACCCCCGCCCTCCTACCCTTAAGTCCTTCTGTTGGGTGTTTACACTGACAAGAAAAGCAACTAGTAAGGGACTACAGTAAGAGCAAGATTCCAGAGTTCCAGAAAACAAACAAGAGATTAGAAGCAGGTCAGGTGCTACACTGTCTCTATGTCCCTGTGAGCTGGGCAGCTAAGGCTGAGTAATGGGGGCTGGGGGGAGCAAAAGCACCCGGACCCTTTAAGTAAGTACAGAGCATTTTGCCCACAGACATATTCCTGTAACAATGAACTAAATCACCCACTAAGTACCACATATAATATTTATCACCCTAAGCATCCCGCTGCGAACCCTTTCACAAAGTGAATAACCGTCCTCCCATATTTCTTCTGTGTGAAACTAGATTTAATATATTGAACTTCCTTAAATCAAGCCGTGCCATCCCCCTGGAACCTTTAAAAGAAGGGAAGATCGCAAATTTCATGGAAAGGAGGCCGTAAAAAGTCACAGCTTTGCAGTAACCGACACACGACAAGAGCAGCCAGAAGGGATGCTGGTAGTGCCATCCCTGCCTTCTTACTTTGGGTCAGAGGAAGCTAGAGACCCGTTTTTATAGACACCCAACAAGATTCACCAAATAGTCACTAGGATGAGCTGGGCTGTGAATGGCTACTCTGAGGGTTACAGATAGCCCAAGATGACTTGGCTCGCCATCTGCAACACACTAGCTTTCTGCCATCACTGAAGTTGTTTTTCTTTTTAAAAGTGATTTAGCCAGCCGGGCGTGGTGGCGCACGCCTTTAATCCCAGCACTCGGGGAGGCAGAGGCAGGCGGATTTCTGAGTTCGAGGCCAGCCTGGTCTACAGAGTGAGTTCCAGGACGGCCAGGGCTACACAGAGAAACCATGTCTCGAAAAACAACAACAACAACAACAAAAAAAGTGATTTGCGAGCGCGTATGCGCATGCGCATGCGCACACTCGGCCTCCTGAAGCTAGAGTTACAGACCATCTGCTATGAGTGCTGGAAACCAAACTCAGGTCCTCTGGAAAAACAGCAAGCTCTCTTAACCACGAAGCCATTTCTCCAGCACCTCTCAGGGCAGTTTGATCTTAATACCTGGCCAAGCTACAAACTCTTAGGGGTACCCAGTCACCTCAGGCAGGAATGTGTGTGCTAGAGCTCCACATCCCAGTGTTGGATGGATGAAACAGGTGTAGTCATCGTCCTCACAGAAGGCAGCGGGGACATTGATCATTGACACCTTACACTGGTCCGCAACACGCAAAGCAAAATTGCTGAGATCGTGGTGGCTGCATGGAGTGGGAGATGGGCTCCGCCGGACTGGCCTCAGCTTTTTTTCCTTATTACTTTTATCAGTCTGGCCCTGAGACCTGGAGGCCAAATGCTGTACATAATGAAAGATTTCTCTGCCGGCTCACTCAAATCTCAGCTCATAATGGAGACAGGCTCTCACTAATAGATTCCTGTACTCTTTCCCCAGTGCCTTGTCAGATAATAGCACCATCGAAGCAATGACCTAGGAGAGTCCAACTGACACATCTCCCACGCCCAGCGGGGGGAGGGGGCTCCTGTGTGGCACTTGGCGGAGCAGAATCAAATTATTTATGGACCATTTAGATGCAAATGTATGGTGCATTTAGCAAACAGGCTGCATATGCAGGCAATTTAGCCACACAATGACTGCATAAGGACGACCCCATCTAATCTTCCAGCATCAACTGTATCTCTTCAAAAGGGATTTGGATTTTCTCAGAATTGATCGAACTTGACAAGCAATTTCTACCTAATGTTTAGGCGGGCCTCTTTTCTCTTCTCCATCTGTAGGTGAGAAATCCTATTTTCTGCTAGTGTCCAAGTAATGCAAAAGGCTACAGACACAAGTTACGGAAAAAGGGAAAATATTATGCCCAGGACTATGTTGCTACAGAAAATAGGTTTTGGTTTAGTAGCTTTGAAATTACCAAACATTTCCATTTGACACAGCTCCATCTGACAGCCCTCTTTCTGCTTCCTGAGTGGATGGAAGAGAAAAAAACAGGAGACAGCTGAGCCCTCTCGGTACTAAGGCAGCCTGTTCTTGCACACACTCCCAGGTGGAGGTCTGCATCTTGCCCAGGGCTTGTAAAAGAAACACCAGCGTTCGGGGGACTCTCAGAATCAATGAAAACAACATTACAGAAAAGAGAGACCAAATTTGAAAACTCAACTCCGTCTGGAGTTTATTATCAAAATGTCAGCTTGATTCAGTTGTCCTAAACAATTGGGTGAGTGAGAGAGAGGAAACCCAATAAGCAGGACAGGTCAGGGGGGTCAAACGCATCAGCTCGATTTTTCCCTGGCAGGCTGAGAGAGCAGGCTGTGCGGCTGTGTGGCTGTGCGTGGGAAGCGCCGCGCTCTGACCTCCCAGCTCCAGCCTGGTGGGTTTATATCCAGATGCTACACAGGTGACTTGGAAAGTAAAACCCACATTGTCTTTCCTCTGGAGCTGGGGGGAGGGGGAGAACGACCAGCTGGGATTTGTCAATGGCCTTCCTAAAGAGTCTGCCGGAGAGGAGCCTCTAGCCTTTGCAGGCAGCCCTCTGGCTCCGTTACTGGGGGATGCAAGTACATTTACATACTTCTCTAAGAAACTCTCCAGCTTCCTGGAAGGCCAACTAATGCCTTGATTCAAGAGACAGTGATAAAGCACCAGGGACCCTGGGCTAAGTGCCTTTTACATTTCTTGAGAAACAAATAGATTTTTTTTATAGTGTCATTAAAAGAAATTGAGATGATATGATTTTTTTATACATATATAAAACTTTTTATTTGGGATCTTAGAATCGTAAATGTCCAGAGAGTCTAGTAGAAACCACAGTAATCCCCTTTAGGGAGCAATCTAGAGACTCTTTTGAAGGTCACAGGAGACAGTCAAGTGGGAGAAGTAGCCTATGTGTCAAGAATAACGACTAGCTGCCAAATGTCGTAGCCCACACCTTTAATCACAGCACTCAGGGCTCGGAGGCAGGTGGAGCTCTGTGAGTTCAAGGCCACTCTCGGCCACAAAGCCATCTCAGACCACCTAGGGTTGCACAGTGACTGGAAGCTTTTACCACTCCTTGGTGGAGCCTAGACCCACATCATCGTTCTGGCAGAGTTCAGTTGCACAATCTCCCCGCTGTTCCTTCTCAGCTCCTTCTCAATTGTCCCTTGGCCTAACCAGCAAGCTCCCAGGGCGGTCCCTACAGAACAAGAAAGCATCACAAGTAGAGTCACTGCTGTCAACTTTCTTTCATAGCTTATTATTATTATTATTATTATTATTATTATTATTATTATATGAGCTTTGCATACGAAACTCATGTCAAATGCATCTACATCACTTCTATGTCCCCACCTGTATCTTCACACACAGGCATATGTGCACATACACACACAGACACACACATACATATACACACATGCACACATACACATACATACACACAGAGACACACACATACATACATACACACACAGACACACACATACATACACACACAGACACACACATACATACACATACACACAGACACACAGAGAGATGCATACACACAGACACACACCTCACACTATAGCCACTCTCACTTTCCACTCCCTACTCTTTATAACAAAGAATACCAAAGCTTGACAGTAGTTAAAAAGGCTGAAACCACATTTCACTTAGAAACAACTATGAATAAGCTGCTCCCCCTCCCCCATACAGAACGGAGCTCAATCCAGAAGAATGAAAAACTGGAAGTTCTTGGCCAAGGAACAGATTGTAGAAGGAGTCAAAGCTGGGTAGTTATGAAGAGAAGTCAGGACAGGGGGCTTAGTTGTCCCAACAGGGTTTTTCCAAAGGCAGGCTGGCTTTATGGCCTGGAGGATAAGGAGTTTGGCTAGACATATAGAGAAGTAAGGTATCATGGGCTGAGGCTCCGTCTAAATGGACTTAAGAGTAATCCTAAGGCTAAGGCTTAGTCATGCAGACGAAGCGGACACCAAAGCCCAAGGTCAAAGCCTCATCGACAAGAGCCTCAGAGAAACCTGACACAGACAAGCCAAAGAGAGATCTACACTGAGGTCCAGATGTGAAACCCATTCTACTTCTTTTCCCATTGAGGTCCCCCTCCCTGTCCTTCCCAACACTGCCACCTCTATCCTTTCAAAGGCACAGTCTCCTGGATTTCCACTGGACTCCAATTCTGCATCATAGTCAATGCTGCAGGTGCTCATGGGTCTCTAGAGAAGGCCCTCTTGTCTCTGGCTCCGCTGGCCTTCCTGCATCCTCCTGCTGCACTGGAGCGTTCCTGAATCTCTCACTCACTGAATCTCTCACTAGGATAGTAGTACTTGTCTCTAAGGGATGGAAACTGCACAGCCATTCCCCACCCCGCCCCCCACAGTACTTGGGAATGAATCCTCACATATATTAGTTCTACCCCTGAGCTATATCCCTAGCCCACTTCTTAATTTTTTTATTTTGAGACAGTGTCTCACTAAGTTGTATAGGTTGGTTTTGAAATCACTCCCTAGCTCAACTGACCTTGCTCTTGCAATCCCCCTGCCTCGGTGTCCAAAGTGCTATGTTTATAGGTCTGTAACCACCAGGCCCAGATTGTCCAGACTCCCCAAGCATCTCAGATCTTTCCCTTTTTCCCATCTCACTTTTCCATTGCACCTTGGACAGCCTGATTCTACTTCTACATCTCAAGTTCTCCAAGATGAGAGCCACATACCACAAATGGTAAATCACACAAGCTCATCACATTACCATGCGAAACACCTGGCATGCCATGCAGTAGCTGTCACCTCCTTATGGTGTTGGTACGGGTGGGAATGCCTGGCAGTCAGTATTGAAATGTGCATGTCCTATTGGAAATGACTTCCATTCTTCTCTGCTCACTGCATCCTGGTTCCTGAAATTGTAAGAGTAGATATAAAACATAGCTCTTATTCCAAAGGAAACAGAGATAGTCTACTATGAGCCAAGTATGAGTGATCATGGCCTCAGAACATGGATTCAGGATGTTCTAAATGACACATGGCATCATGTCAGTGAATACATGAACTGCTCTAGACACAGAACAAAGATAATTCAGTTAAATGAATAAATAAATAAATGATGAATAAATCAATTCATCTACCAAATCACTGGTGAGAAAATCTGATAGGTGGGTTATGATACATCAGGGAATCTCTGTTATAGGTGTTGAACACTAAATGATGTTGTCTTAACTTTGGGGTAGATGGACGCTCTAATAGTCTAATAGATTAGTTAATATATCCCATAGATTTTTACCTGATTGCTGAAAAATTGCTATGTCAGATGCAGACATTGGTGATAAATGACTCTGAAGGGAGCCAAGGGTAGCCCAAGGTAACTCTGGCTCTGGACCTGTGACTTTCCAACTTTCTACAACCACCTATAATCACAGCCTGTAGAACCTGCAGTGTGGGTGTGGCTGTCTCAGGGAACTGTAGTTCATAGTTGGTTTTCGTAAACTTTACTTCGGAGAAGGCTGTCGATGCAAAAACCACAGCTCTCTGACTAAAGGGAATGAGAGAAAATTTATTTTGGAGCCAAATTTGAGTGACCATTGCCTAGGAGAACATAAATTTAGGTTAGGTAACTACTTCCAACATGGAAGCAGTTTCATGGAGATTCACAGGAACGGGATGGAGAGAAGCATAAATGAAGGCAATTTTAAAATGTGCTAGTGGGTATATCAGAGATGCAGGTTATAGACTGGCAGACAGGCCCCTGAGGGCATCCTTAGCACTCTGGTTGGTGGGAAACAGGGTTTTGTTAATATATTCCATTATATCTGTTGATCATAATGTTAGGTCAACACAGAGGTAGGCAAGGGATTCTCTTTGAGGGGTTAAAGAAAGTTCAATAGAAATTTTAGTCAGGCTCCCAGACCTGTGACATTTCAACTTCTCCATAGCCACTGAAGTGCTAATCAACCCATCTATGCACACAGAGTTTCTTTCTAGGAATTTTCTTTCACAGACTGGTAAGTGCCACTCTCTGTGGGCCTGCTTTTAACCTTCCTTTCCTATATCCACTGGTTCCAGATTCTTAGCAGGATATTAAAATAATCATGCTTCCCCTCCCCCAAGATTGTATACATTCTGTGTCTCCAACGTCCTGCCTCTCACAACTTCTCTTTGTACCACCATGAAGATTGTTATGTACACTTAACAAACCTTCTGGTAACATTACCAGAGACCCACACCAGGACACCAGCATTGTATGTGTGAAGCCTACAATTGCCTGAGTCACATATTTTTTAAAACCTCTATTTATTTACTTATTTGTTGTGTGTATGCACATGTGTATGCTTGTGCTTGTGGAAGTCAGAGGTGGACATTAGGTATCTTCCTCCACCTCTCTTTACTTTACTTTTCTGAGGCAGAGTCTCTCAATAAACCTGGAGGTTGCCGGTCCAGGTATACTGGCTAGCCAGCAAGTCACAGGGATCCTCCTGTCTCTGCCTCTTCAGAGCTGGAAGTACAGGCAAACACCATAGTGTCTGCCTTTCTAACATGTGAATTCTGGGGCTCGAGCTCAGGACCTTTTGTTTGATCAATAAACCATCTATCAATTTAGCTTTCTCTCTGGCCTCAAACCTGTTTCCTTTCTGAAAATATTCTGCTGTAGTAACACAGAAAGAATTATGAACCATTACTTTAAAATGAGTAAATGTATTCGCAATCTCTAGGGTGCAGGTTGCAAGTTTCTATATTAGGATTAAGGTACAAGTTAAGTGCTGCCAATACAAGCCACTGTTCTCATCTTAAAGGGAATGAAAAATAGTTTATCCTGGCGCCATTTTGAGTGACGATGGCCCAAGGACACAGATTTAAGTTACCCCAAATTCCAGGTTCTGTCATGGAAGCAGTTTCATGAGCCTTTATGTTTGTGTTTCAGGACAAAGGAAGTCATAAGTCAAGAGAAGTTTAAGGTATACTGATGGATACACCAGAGAGGCAGGTACAGCAAGCAGAGGGAGGCTTTTCCCATAGATCCAAGACGTTATCTGATGGCATTCTTAGCTTTTGGGTTGGTGGAAGCTGGTGGGTCTGCTAACGTAATAGATATCAAAGGTGGACTTTTTCCTTAATAGTCACAGGAAGTTAGTTCTGGCACAGAATGTTTGGTGGGTAAGGAATGGCTGTCTGGGTCTCACACTAGTCCAGGAGAAGGTAATTAGCCTCTGGTCCTGTACCATCCCAATCTATCCATAGCACAGTTTTGCTCAGTCAGTTCTTATTCACAGCTCTAGTCTGTGTCCTGTTCTTATGAAAAAGCTTAATCCAAGATGTCGAACATGTTCTTGCCAGTTGCAGTGTGTGCTGCTGGCCATCTTAGTTTCTCTTCCATTGCCATGAAGTACACCATCACCAAGGCAAATTTTATTAAAGAAAGCATTTAACTGGGGGCTGGCTCATGGTATCAGAGGGCTGGCCCATCATTATCATGGTAGGGAGAGGACAGGCACATCATTGGAGCAGTAGCTGAGAGCTTTATATCTTGATCCACAGGCAGTGGCAGCAGCTAGAGAGATACTCTGGGTCTCGTGTGTGACATACTTCCTCCAACAAGGCCACACCTTCCAATCCTTTTCTAAGAGTTTGTTAGTTGGGACTAAGCATGGAAATAAATATGGGAGCCTATGGGAGCCCATTCCCATTCAAACAATCACATTTTACATCAGTAACTTCCCTTCACTTTATTTTCAACAAAATACTAAAAAGTTTATATTTAACGCTGTTTTCAATACTGCTATGTCAGTGAATTCCAAAGCACACGTTTATCCAAATGTATCCAGATGTTACCCAAAGATAACATTTAAGTTGTCTTTAATAATAATTAAAGCTGAAAATAAAATGAAATACAAAAATATCATTAAAAATATATTTACAAGTTAGTAGTGGTATAATTACTTTCATTGCCATGGAAAATCCAAAAATATCCTCAGTGAAAATTTCCTAGATAATTATTACTTCTTTCTCCAACAAGTGTGTGTGTGTATACACATGTCCATGTGTGTATAAGGAGATATATATGTGCACATATGCATGTGGGAGCTAGCGTGAGGTGAGTCTCAGGTGTCCTTCCTTAGGACAGCCAATGCACTTCATTTTTTGAAGCTAAGCCTCTCACTGGGACCTGTAACTTGCCCACTAGGGATTAAGCGAGACTGGCTGGCCAGTGAAATGCAGGGACCTGCCTGTCTCCTCTTTCTTTTTGTTTTCATTTTTTGTTTGTTTTCTTCTTCTTCTTCTTCTTCTTCTTCTTCTTCTTCTTCTTCTTCTTCTTCTTCTTCTTCTTCTTCTTCTTCTTCTTCTTCT
>NC_034597.1:66021131-66072415 GCF_900095145.1 Mus pahari
GAACTCACTCTGCAGACCAGGCTGGCCTCGAACTCAGAAATCCACCTGCCTCTGCCTCCCAAGTGCTGGGATTAAAGGCGTGCGCCACCACGCCCAGCCTGTCTCCTCTTTCTAGAGCTGGAATTGCAAGCACACTTGGAATTGAACTGGAGTCTTCATTCCTACACATCAAGCATTTTATAGTCTAAGCTATTTTCCCCAGTCCTCTAGCAACTTTTATTTTTTATTTTAATACTCTTGGCTTAAATTTTTTTTATAAACTTCTCATGCAGGATGTAAAATGAGGACATTTATTTGGAAAAAAGTCAATCCCTGGAAAGAAATCAATGGTTGAACACATTCCTAGTTAAAAATAATTAAAACTGATATAGATAATAAGCTTGGTGTGGGTTTCTTTTGTGCAGACTCAGCAACCATTGAATGCAAGATGCCCGGGGTTCCATGCCCTCTCTGTGATCATCATCCTTGCAGGACCTGATATGCCCACCACATAGGAAGCTCCTGTGGTCCCAGACCCGTGTCTGCTCATGATGCTATGCCCATCATCCAACACAGGGATGGACGTAGAGCAGGAAATAGTGGCTGTTTGCTGAATTGGAAGGAGAAGCTAGGCTAGACTGGTCTACAAAGGCATTGACTGTCTACCACATGCCAGACCTTGTTCCCAAAAGGTGGGAGGACCAGCCTTGGCCAAGGTGGGCTAGACACCTGCTGTCAATAATTTTATATTCCTGTGTGAAGAGACTTTTTATTTATTTTATTTTTTAAATTTATTTGTCAATCTTTTTTTTACAGTCTAGACTGTATCCCCCTCCCAGTCCATCCTCTGACTGTTCCACATCCCACACCTCCTTCCCCCCCACCACCTGTCTCCAAGAGGATGTCACCATCCCACAAGACCTCCCCACTCCCTCCCAAGTCTCCTTAGGGTTAGGTGCATCTTTCCTGACTAAACACAGACCTGGCAGTCCTCTGCTGTGTATGTTTTGGGGGCCTCATATCAGCTGGTGTATGCTGCCTGGCTGGTGGCTCGGTGTCTGAGAGATCCCTGGGGGTCCCTGTTAGTTGAGACTGGTCTTCCTATATGGTCCTCAGCTACTTCCAGCTTTTCCCTAATTCAACCACAGGGGTCAGCAGCTTCTGTCCATTGGTTGGGTGTAAATATCTGCATCTGACTCTATCAGCTGCTTGTTGGGCCTCTCGGAGGGCAGCCATGCCAGGCTCCTGACTGTAAGCATACATAGCCCCAGTAATAGTGTCAGGTCTTGGGGCCTTCCCTTGAGCTGGATCCCAACTTGGACCTGTCAGTGGACCTCTTTTTCCTCAGGCTCTTCTCCATTTTTGTCCCTGCAGTTCTTTTAGACAGGAACAACCCTGGGTCAGAGTTTTGACTGTGAGGTGGCAACCCCATCCCTCACTTGATGCCTGTTGTCTTTCTATTGGAGGTGGATTCTACATCCAGAGGTTGCCTGTTTCCACTCTTTCTGCTGGCCCTTGGGGCTTCAGTTCTGTTCCCCCTCCCAATACCTGATCATGTTCCCCTCTTCCCTTCCCTGTCCCCTTTCCCACCAGGTCCCTTCCTCCCCTGCCCCCTGCCCCACTCCTGTGGTTGCTCTCTTATCCCTCCTAAGTGGGATTGAAGCATCCTCACTTGGGCCGTGAAGAGACTTCTTAAAAATAAGTCCATGAAAGTGAAACATACTTACTTTACATAGTAATACTTTTGAGAAAAAATTGAAATCTTTTCTTTCTTAATCTGTTCAGGCTGCGGAAGTTTGTATGACACGCCTCCCGTGTTAGGGTTTCTATGGCTGTGAAGAGACACCAAGACCAAGGCAACTCTTAGTAGCAAAACATTTAATTGGGGCTGTCTTACAATTTCAGGGCTTTAGTCCATTATCATCACGAGGGAACCAGGATGGCATGCGGGCAGACACGGTGCTGGACTGGAGAGCTGCTGAGCTTCTCTCCATGTGAATCTGAAGGCAGCAGGAAGAACAAGTGAGTCACTGGGCCTGGCTTGTGCTTCTGAAACCTCAAAGTTCCCTCTCTAATGACACCTACTCCAACAAGGCTCCCCCTCCTAATAGTGCCACTCCCTATGGGTCAATGGGGGCCATTTTTATTCCAACCACCCTCTATCTGAACAATAGGAGGGTGATGTGAGCAGCAGAAAGCTCCTGAGAGGGCAGAGGAGCCCAGGAGCAGAGGAAAGGTTCCCTGAACTAAAAGTAAATCACAGTGTGCTAACCACACTGTAATTCCAGAAGACCCTGATAGCCCTGAGTCCTGTGAGAAAGATCTGGTACCCTATCCCATGAGGGAGAGGAAGGAACATCAGGCATAATTTAGAGGGTGGATGAATGTTCTAGGGGCTCCTCTGATTAACACCCAGGATCCACAGCTCTCTACCTAATCCCTTTGACAACAAGAAGATTAGCAAGGTCCCAGTCCCAGTAACTCTTATCTCTCTACGGTTGAATGCAAATTTTCCTGCATCTCCCAGGAGATCGTAGGGTAGCCATAGGGTAGCCGGCTTCCGTTCCTCTCCCGCTAATTGGAAAACTGTAATAAGAAGTAAACATTGCCCACTCTGTGAGAACTTGAATAATGGAGCAGCAGCCTCATTATGCCCCCCACCCCACCCCACCCCCACTCCCCCACCCCCATCTTATTCTTTACTGAATAAGCTTGTGTGACTCGAAAGGATGGATAGTGGGCACAATAACTGGCTTCGATGTCACCAAATTTTTCATTGTATTAAAACAATAATATCTTCGTCGAGAGATGTCACAGAAATCCTTTGGAAACCCAGAGACTGTAATAGAGGCTTTACAAGTTTAGACAACTCTCTCTGAGGACATAGAGGTATCCAGTTTCTTTGCCCACGATGGAATTAAGCTACAGCAGGAGGAGGAAGCAGGGTGAACATAGGCGCTTGATGAGACTGTTATGTCTTCTTGTGTCCTGTGCTATCCCACATCTGAGGTTCGCAGGGTCTCAGGATGCTGTAGCTGTGTGTGGCAGAGAAGGCCATGTAGGCGCCAGAGAAGTGGGACTGGAGGCTCCTCTGTGCACAATACATACATGGAGACTGATTCTGTTGCCATCCCAGATCTTACCTCCTTGATGCCCAAACAGGCCACAAGGTCCAGAGAGAAGTTGGCCAATCAGTCTGTCAACAAGATCCAGCCACCCACACAGGACTCCACTAAAGAAGGAAAAGCCATGTCACACATCCCCAGCCCTAAGGTGCCCTTTCCCAATCAAATGATGCCATTGGAACCCAAAGACGGCTAACCCAGAATCTATGGATTGCCTAACTGATGTATCCCCGATCGTCTGCTCTGGGTCTCACTTCTTTGACTGATTTCTAGAGAGTAGTGAAGCACGGGAATGGGACAGGCGAGTGCCTGATAACTGTTTTTTCCTGAGTTCAGTCTTTCCACATTCCTCTCTCTTGCCTTAACTTAAGAGATATTAGCATCTTCCAGACTATTCACACGGTGGACAGCATTGGTAGGAATGAGCGGAATGGTGCTTTTAAAGCATCACATTTAATATACCCAGGAAAGGCATTAATGAAAGTTTAATGAGAAGTCAGCCTGCAGTCATTTCACACTGATGATTCTCTTCACTGTAAAAACTGTCCACATAACTGGCACCACGGAGACGCACGTAGTCAGCAGAGGTGCGCATAACTAAGACAGTCGCCCCACAAGTAGACTAAGATGGTTATTTTTACATGAGCCTGGCAGAGTGCTAATGGCCAAATCTGTCTAAGGCTTTACGAAAGGGAATGCATGGATTTTGTTTTTCTTAGTGGATTTTTAGTTTGGGAACATTTATAAAAGGAGATGCCTGTGGTACACCCTGTGATACACCCTCAGGCATGGCACAGGACATGGAGGATGCCTCTACTGTCCTTCCACCCAGAATGACATCTGAGCTGGAAGATTCAGGCCCTGAACCCAAGAGCTAATGCTTTTGTTTCTTTTTTGTTTTGTTTTGTTTTTTAAGAAAAACAGCACCTCTCTCACTTTGTCACCTTGGTTGGTCTGTAACTATACGCATCAAGGTGGTCTTGAACTCATAGAGATCCAACTGCTTCTGCTTCCGAGTTCTAGGACCAGAGGCAAATACCACTATGCCTGGCCTATACTTTATTTATTTTAGGGTTTTGTGTGTGTGTGTGTGTGTGTGTGTGTGTGTGTGTGTGTGTGTGTGTAAGATGAGTCTCCTCATGGATCCAGGTGGGGCTTAAACTCAAGATAGGATGATGTCTTCTAAATAAGTCTTTCCTGTCACAATAATAACTGGAGCTTATTAGAACAATATTTTTCAAATTTCAGTAGGCACGAATGAGCTGGGTTTTGTTGAAGTGGTGATTCTGACTCAGTCCTCTTGGATCAAGAATTAGCCTCCTGTGGTTCTGGTGAGTTCACTGGTGACAGGGGTGACACGCCCACATAGTGCTACCGTGATCCAGGCACAGACACAGGGTCTTAGTGTATCATTCTCACTTGTCACAACAGACTTCAAAGGTGCAAACTGTTGGGGGGGGGTTCCCCCTTTTATGATTAGAGAAAAGTAGACACAGCGAGTAACTTGCTCGATCTCCATAGCCAGTAAAGAAACAGAGTTTGCCCTCAAAGAGTTGGGTACCAAAGTCAGGATGTCTTTGAGAGGTAACTTACAAAAATAAACCATGCCTAATTCTTAGAGTTAAATTTCTCATACTCACTTCTGGCACCATGAAGTCTTGCACGTTCAACTCAGTGCTCCTGGGCATTCCCTTGGCATTTCCTGGAGATGCTGTTAAGTGGCTGCTCCCAGCCAGCTCTGGGCTAAGCTTCGGGGTTATAGGGGAGCAGGCCTAGCTTCTCATAGGCTGGGAAGGTGGGGAGCAGAAAGAGCAGATAAGTCTACAGTCCTACTGCAGTGTGACCCACACGGGACTCTCCCCAGCACTAGGTTCTGTCCCCTCTCCTCCTCTCTTTTCTCCTCCTCTCTTTTCTCCTCCTCTCCCCTCCCCTCCTCTTCTCTCCTCTCCTCTCATGTCTTCACCTCTCCCTTCTATCAGGTCCTTCCTCTTCCCCTCTCTCTCCAATTCTCTCCTCTCATCCATTTTCTTTTCTTTATTTCTATAACTTTTTCAGTATTGGGAGTGAACCTAGGGTCTTATGTGTGTTAGGTAAGTGCTCTACCACCAAACTATATATATTCTCCAACCCTTTAAATGTATATATGCATATGTGTGCATGTGTATGTGAACATGTATGTATGTTTGTGTGTATGTATGTAAGTATGTAGCATGTATGTATGTATGAGGTATGTAGTATGTAGTGTGTATGTATGTAGTATGTATGTATATGTATGTATGTATGTATGTATGTATGTATGTATGTATGTATGTATGTATGGGTCATTTTGAGACAGAATCTCCTTAGGTTGCCTAGGCTGGTTTTGAACTTGTGATCCTCTTGTCTCAGTCTCCTTGGTGACCAAACTTGTAGTACCCCCCAGGCCTGACTCACATCCAAATTTCAAGCAGCTGACCCTAGATCATTGTAGATTCTTCCTTAGGTAGAGAGAAAGAGAAGAAAAGACAAACTACGAGTGTTGACATTCTTTGTTTTTCTGGGTTTTGTTGTTGTTGTTGTTATTGTTGTTTTTCAAATTCCTTTTGTACTTTGGCTTGGATGTGTGTCATCTCCTTCCTTACCTCATCCTGAAACTGTTCCTACTTTGGAGTAGTATCAGTCACGGTCCTACAGCTAACCAAATGTGACTGACATTTGAGTTGATGACTAAATGACTCCGAAGCTGGAGTTTTCCCATTTTACTGTTCTGGACCACTGAGGAGAAACTTAGCAGCATAAAACAACTATTTATCTTCTTAGGTTCAGAGAAGCCACAGTGGAGGTCTTCCTTGATTCATGATACACTGGGGTCACTCAAAGGTGGGTAAAAGTGTTGGGCAGGGGGTAGGGTCATTATAGCTGGGGCCAGAGGAGATGCTTCCAAAGGGGCTTCTGCTCTCAGTCTTGTGCTTGGGTTGGGAAGACTTAAGAATGAATTTGTTCCACTAGGTCTGTCTCAGATAGATTGAACATGAGTTGAGGGCCCGAAAATGAGTCTTCACACAAAGGGAGATGAAAGGCATCTAATGTCCTACCCTTTGGAGTCACACAGGATCACTACACTAATCCCATATCACTCTCAGGTTCAAGGCCAAACATAAAGGCTATCTTAAGATCAGCTATGTGTCTAAGGACTGTGACTGTATATTGAAGGTATGACAAACATTGCCACCTGAGAATCAATCTCATTTGTAAGCCTTGGATCTTGAAACCAGAAATCTTTACACAGCCCCAGGACACGGTAATAAGGGTACCAAACAGTATAACCTGGGTCTACCTGGGAGGCTGGAAGATACCAACAAAATGAGTCCACTTCGAATCCACCCTGCAGGAGGACTGGGTGCAGTCAATCATGTTCCCAGTAACACCCAGACCACCATGGGATGCTCATGTAGGGGCTGTTGATAATAAGCCAAACCTGGTTTTAACTAATCTGCATCTTTTTTCTCTTTTTTTTTTTTTTTTTTTTTTTCAGTGCTGTGAATTGAACTGAGAGCTAAGCACATGCTCTACCACTAGGCTATGCTGCCAGCTTGTACCAATGTATTTCTTGGATCTAACTCCATACCATAGAGAGTAGCTTCTCCTAGATCAGGAATGAAGAAATATATCCATATCAGGTTCAGATAAACCCCAGAACCCCTGAGAGGGGACAGGTCCCTGGCTTTATGGCTGAATAACCAAAGCACTAAGAGTTTGGTTTCCAGGGCAACCCCTTCACTGTGGGCAGTTGGCTTCCAGTAAAGATGCTGCCTTGGCCTGAACTTAAGTGCCTGTCTCTTCTACCTTTTCCAGAATCTCGTGGCTGAAGCTCCCTAACTTTGAGAACCTGACAGAAACACAGAAACTAGTCACCATTCAATATGGCCTCTGGGTGAGAACACAGATAGGAACTGACAGGAGATCCATCAGACAGGGAATCATTCATCAATGTAAGCAGGCTTTGCAGGCCACACATGAGCTCACTCAGAAGCCGTCAGTGTACCGGATGCCTCTTGTATCCATTTTCAAACATTCACTCTTCTTCCCTCTTCTCAGAATGGTTTTATGTTGATTTCAGTCTAGCAATTTCTACTTTATTTTTAAAAATATTTATTTTTATGCAAAGTTACTTTTCCTGCATGAATGTCTGTGCACCACATGCATGCCTGGTACCCAAGAGAGGCTAGAAGAGAGTGTCAGGTACCCTGAGACTGGAGTTGCAGACAGTTGCGAGCTATCACGTGGTGCTGTTAATTGCTGAGCCAGCTCTCCAACTGCAACAACTTCGATTTTCATATTTAAAACGTCTCCCATCCCCTCCCTCTCCTCTCTACTTCCCTCCCCTCTGCCTTTTCTTCCTTTCCTTTCTCTCCAATATTTATCTGACTCACAGGTATCTCAACTTTTGACATCGTGGTGTGGCATTGTCATATACAAACGTGTTGGGACACATTCAAACAAAACGGACAAGAAATCCCTGACTTACTTTTTTATTCTGACAAGGAGCAGAAACAACAATCAGCACAGCAAGTCATATTCACAGTAGGAGAACATGGAAAGGAAACTGGGAAAGACAAGAAATAGCAAAAACCTAGGGCAGTGGGGACCGGCAAGAAGATTACAAACCCCGGTGCAATGGCATAGTTTTAAAATTGAATACTGAAGGGTGAAATTTGATGGAAAAGATGAATGAGGAGGTAAAGGGACAGTGTCCACAGAACCCTTGGAGAAGATGACGCCAGACTGAGCACAGCAGCAGCCTGGGACAGGTCCCTGGCTTTATGGCTGAGTGACAGAGGCACTAAGAGTTATGGGGCAGATGGAAGAGAGCTCATGAGGGGAGATGAGCTATTGTTTTTGTAAACTAATACAATGACACAGTCTAACAGAGTCTCAGAAAATGGCCTTGTTTGCTTTATTGGGAACAGAGGAGAGGAGAGGGAAGAGCAGAATGAAGACGACGACTTATGAAGCCATTGTGGAGAGTCTGGGGAGAAAATGGTAGCCAGAACAGGAGAACCACTCAGACAGATGCAGGGGTTCAGCCACAAGGTAGGCCTTAAAGGTAGGCGGTGAGGGGACTGGAGGAGCAGATGCAGAGCAGCACAGCCAAACATGAGCTCAAGGAGTCTGCTGAAGAGAAGAAGGAAGACAGAGTGGAGGACCAGAAGGGTCAGAGACACCAGAACACCACCCACAGAGTCAACTGTCCAGGATCCGTGGGAACTCATGAGATCAGGGAGCCTGTGGGGTCTGACCTAGGTCCTCCACATGAATGTTATGACTGAGTAGCTTGGTATTCTTGTGGAAATCCTAACAATGGGAGCGAGGCCGTCCCTGACATCTTTGCCTATTTGTGGAACCATTTTTTCCCCACTACTGGGCTGCCTTCTCCAGCCTTGATGTGAGGGTATGTGCCTGTTCTTATTGTAGCTTGCTATGCCATGTTTGTTTAATGTCCCTGGGAGGCCTGTTCTTTTCTGAGAGGAGTCAAAGGGGTGGGATATGGGAGAGAGGCTATGGGGAGAGAATGAAGAGGAAATTGCAGTTGGATGTAGTATATGAGAGAAGAATTTTAAAAAGATAACTTACTAGTTTAAAAAAGAGATAGACTGTGAGAATTTGCTCTAGATTAGATATGGGGTGTTTGAGAGGAATAGCATTAAGGGGTACCCCAAAGTTTTGGGCCACTCTGGAGTAGATGGGGGAAGACAAGGAGTTCTGTTGGGACATGTTAAGTTAGAAATACCTTCCAAGAACATATGCCCATTAGGCAGTTAGATGGTGTGGACACTGCCTCCTAAGGCTAGCCATCCTGGAAGAATGCTGGGAGCTGACTGGTGATTGGCAAGCCCAAGCAGCTCCCGCTAAAGATGTGAAGCCTTGAACCAAGGAAGTAAGTGAAAGGTCATCTAACTCTCAGCTCAGGAGACACAGGACCCCCTCCCCTTCTGCAGCAGACATGGATCTGGAGACTCAAACCATGGGTCTCTCCTTCAAGGGTTTATGAGAGCCCAGGGGAGTTGACACACAGTCTGTCTGCTGATGGCTGAAACATAAGGAAGGGGCAGGCCAGGTCAAGAGTTAATTTTGGTAAGGGGAGTAGTATCAGCCTGTGACATTTTAAGCTTGATCCATAGAAACTACAAGAATGGTAGAAAAGGAGAAGTTGGAGATTCCTCTGCAAATGTCTTGTTTGTGAAGTGTATTGGGAAATTGAGTGGAAAGCTGAGGGAAGAAGACACAGACTTAGATTCCCACAAGCTCATGACCCCTGACTCGCAAGCCAACCGGGATGTGAGCTTTCTCTTGGCTGGCAATGACCTTTAGAAATCTCAAACACTAAGTTGTTGCTTTTCAGATATTAGCACTTTTTAGAACTTGTAAAAGAAATTGAGACTCCCGGACCATACCTCTAGGGGCTTTGGTTCACTGGGTGATTTTTCTCAGTCAGGAAATCCTAGGAGTATCTAGCCATGTCACTATGACTACCATGACCATAAAATATGCCAGCCATCACTTCCAGGACAGGAGATAAAATCAACTAAATAAAGAAGAAGCTCAATGGGCAAGACTTCATTCTCTATGGAAAGCAGAGCTCTAGCGTATGCCTGCCTCTGTGTGTGTGCCCACCCAGAGCTATGGACAAGGAGAGAGAGAAGGGCCACCTGGACGCTGAGGACTTGCTCTCTGTAGCGAGGCCTTCTGTAGAGAGGGCTTAAAGCAAATCTTCTCTTTGCTGTCTGTTTGATACTTGAGATTTGATGGTGTACTGAGAATTCGTGTCTGCTTCAATGTCGCCGTTACACCTTTCACTCTGATATTTAAACAGCAAACAAGAACTGTGACTTAAATCCCTTTTCTATGAAATGCAGAGGGTATATTCACTTATATGTGTTTCCCTTCAACAACAATGGAGTGAAAAAATTTACTTGGGTTGGATTCTCGCCTCTACCTGTTCGTAATGCCTTTGTATGTTATAGTTTTTAAAGTCTTCTTTTAAAAGAAATCATGTAATTTGTCTATATGGGTGTGTATGTGGGTATGTGGCTGTGTATGTACCACAGTGTGTAGGACAGAGAACAAATTTCAGTACTGGGTTTGTTCCTTCTGTTATGCCGGTCCCAAGGATCAATCTCAGGTTATCAGGCTTTGAAAAATCACATTTTTAATCTTAGCCATTCTGACTGGAATGAGATGGAATCTCAGGGTTGTTTTGATTTCCATTTCCCTGATGACTAAGGATGTTGAATAAATGGCTAAGATTAAAAATTCAAGTGACAGCAGATGCTGGCAGGGATGTGGAGAAAGAGGAACACTCCTCCATTGCTGGTGGAATTACAAGCTTGTACAACCACTCTGGAAATCAGTCTGGCGGTTCCTCAGAAAATTGGACATATCACTACCAGAGGATCCAGCAATACCTCTTCTGGGCATATACCCAGAAGATCTTTCAACTGGTAATAAGGACACATGCTCCACTATGTTCATAGCAGCCTTATTTATAATAGCCAGAAGCTGGAAAGAACCCAGATGTCCCTCAATAGAGGAATGGATACAGAAAATGTGGTACATTTACACAATGGAGTACTACTCGGCTATTAAAAACAATGAATTTATTAAATTCTTGGGCAAATGGATGTATCTGGAGGATATCATCCTGAGTGAGGTAACCCAATCACAAAAGAAGTCACTAGATATGCACTCACTGATAAGTGGATATTAGTCCAGAAACTTAGAATACCCAAGATACATTTTGCAAAACACCAGAAAATCAAGAAGGAAGACCATCGTGTGGATATTTCATTCCTCCTTAGAATAGGGAACAAAATACCCTTGAAAGGATATAGATACAGAGACAAAATTTAGAGCAAAGATGAAAGGATGGACTATCCAGAGACTACCCCACCTGGGGATCCATCCCATCATCAGCCACCAAGCCCATACACTATTGCACATGCCAGCAAGATTCTGCTGAAGGGACCCTGATATTGCGGCCTCTTGTGAGACTATGCCAGTGCCTGGCAAACACAGAAGTGGATGCTCACAGTCAGCTATTGGATGGAACACAGGACCCCCAGTGGAGGAGCAAGATAAGGTACCTAAGGAGCTGAAGGGGTCTACAACCCTATAGGTGGAACAACAATATGAACTAACCAGTACCCCCNGAGCTTGTGTCTCTAGCTGCATATNTAGCAGAAGATGGCCTAATNGGCCATCATTGGGAAGAGAGGCCCCTTGGTNTTGCAAACTTTATATGCCCCAGCACAGGGGAATGCCAGGGCCAAGAAGTGGGAGTGGGTGGGTAGGGGAGCAGGGGCGGGGGCGGGGGGAGGGTATAGAGAACTTTCGGGATAGCATTTGAAATGTAAATAAAGAAAATATCTAATAAAAATAAAATAATAAGTAAAAAAAAAACAAATATGAGCTATACAATCTTAAAAAAGAAAAGAAAAGAAAAATCACATTAACCCACTGAGCCATCTCCCCAACCCAGTCCGTTGTTGTTTACATAATCAGGCTATTACAACACTGATTTCCACTGTGGCTATTATTTCATTGAAAGCCCTTTGTTCTGGTGAGTTGTGTGTATTTATTGAGCCTTCAATTTATCCCATATGTTGAAATATGTTAACTATGGTTCCTTGAAAGGAGGGAGGTTGTCATGTAAACACGTGTCCCAAACAGACCTGTTTTGACTCCCCCCCCCCCCGCAATGATGAATACACTAGAATGACAAGGCTGTGAAAGACTCTGACTTCTTTATTTCATGTCTGCTTAAGGAGGCCGAACTCCCAAGCACTTATTTGGGAAGGAGAAACGGATCTGCTAAACATCATAGAATCTGACCCAACATCTATGTGACTCCAGAATCAGTTTTCTCCTCTCTTCCTTGGTCACCCACGTTTTTCATTCAGCGGTGTATTAATTACTTTTCTCACTGCTGTGACACATTACCCAACAAAGCCACTTAAGGAGGAAGGCTGACCTTGGTTCACTGTCCTAGGCCACACAGTCCTTCATGGTGGACAAAGACAGTGACAGAAGCCTGAGGTCACACTGCATCATGGTCAGTCCTGGATCTCAGCCTATGGGATGCTGATCCTAGTGAGAATGCATCTAGAAACTGTCTCAGAGACGTGCCCAGGGTCTAAATGCCATTCTTCTAAATGCCATCAAGTTAATAACATTAGCCATCCCAAGCATTTCCCCACAATCAGTCATACTAAGAAGAAGTGGCAGGTCTCTTTATCTCTCCGGCTACTCTTGGTCACTTTAGAATTACATTTGACGGAAACTCTCTGAGGAAGCACTACCTCTCACATACACCAGAAACTGTACAGACAAAGGTTAAAGACCCTATAGCAGAGAGGTGGGAGAGGAACCTCCCACCCTGGAAGCCCCTTTTATAAAAGCATCATCGGAAAATGTACACAAAATGTTTGCAAACACATTTTTGTTCCTCATCCATCCCCAGTGTGGATTCATTCGTCCTTTTAAATCACAGGAAATAACAGCTTCCCAATGATTGGTCTGCTGCTGACAGAACAGCCTTGCTGTTAACAATTCCAAGACCTGGGGAGATGGGCCATGAGAGACAGAGAAATGCAGAAAAGAAAAAAAAAATGGATGAAGGAATCATTGAAATCAGGAAAACAAGCTAAATTGAGTGCTTCCTAATTTAATGCATTTAAGTCAGATTCAATAAAGCCTGGCGCTGATCCTTGCTTGCTTTCTGAAAAATCTCAGGGCCGGGCGGCTGTCCTGCCTCTCAGCTGTCCCTGGAAACCACAGCCACGGCTGAGGTCTGGCTTCTCTGTCTGCTCTCTGTCACCTGGGGTCTCCTCAAGCAGTGAGAAACAAACTATTTATTTAAAAGAATAATTAGTATATTGGCTGCTTTCTGAAACCCTTTTCTCCATCCGTATTCAGACTGAAAAATATGAGGTTATTGCTGCTGTTTGCCAGCTATTTCTGGTCTCTTCTGGTTGAGTGGAATAGGAATATATAACTGTTTGGGGCTCATAAATTACTTAGTTTATTTATTTATTTATTTATTGTGACTGCATATATGTGTGTGTGTGTGTGTGTGTGTGTGTATATATATATATATATATATATATATGTTTGGGCATATGTGTGTCATAGAGGTTATAGGACAACTTGCTGGAAGTGTCTCCTTCTGCCATATGGGTCTTAGTGGTTGAACTCAGGACCTCCCACCACTTGAGGGCAAACACCCATTCCATCTCACTGACGACATACTCATGCTTGAATGAATTTACTTAGGAGCCATGTTTTTAAACCTGGGAGGAATAAGCAAGGAAATTATCAATTTTGAGACAACAGGACACCTCCACCGATGTGGCCTGTGACTCTGAGGCATAGTAGACACCTAAGATTCCAGGTGTCCACGAGAACATCCAGCTCTAGAGAATCACTGTCAGAAGGGCCAGAAGCTCGGCTGAAACCTGCTTAGTTCAAGGGCTGCCCATTCCTCTGGTGACTGTCACTTTTCATGCCTGATATGCCACAGCTCCCTGCAGAGACAATCAATAGACATCGCTGCAGACTGAGAAGTAGCTGGAGCAAGTGTGTCCTCACGGACAGCACTGCCCTTCCACCCTGTACCCGCTTCCTCCAGCATGAGATTATATGTGCATTCAGGAGCCACACTGGCAAGGTACAATCCCACTCCATCTCTTACTAGCTTCATAATAAGACATGGGCAAATTGCCTATTGTCAGTTGTTTTCAGCCACAAAGAAGCAACACTATTACTTACCTCCATGGGCTAGTGGTAAAGAACAGACAAGGCAGGGAGTGGGAAGATGAGCTCAGTTAGAAAAGTGCTTGCTGCATAGCGTGAGGACCTAAGTTTGGTACCCAGCACCCATGCAGAAAACCAGGCATCGTGGACCATGCTTCTAATCCAAGTGCTGAGGTCTGCTGGCCAGACAGCCTAGCTTAACCATCATCCCCAGGTCCCAGTAAGAGATGCTGTCTCTAAAAATAAGGTCTATAGTTCTGGTATACATCTAACATCTCCAAGTATATGGCCTCTATGTGCTCATGCACCTATTCATACATATACACATGCACAGATCAAACACACACACATAGACACACACACAGAGAGAGAGAGAGAGACACACACACACACTGAAAAGAACAAACAAATCAAACTGAGAGAAGAGCTTGGACCAATGCCTGCCACACATTGAGCATTGTAAAAAGAGCAATTGTTCACACTAACTTATATCAGGTCAGTCTTCAGTGACCTTAGGGTCCTAAGTGACAGGGCCCGGAGATGAGAAGATAAAGAAGATAGAAATCTGGGGTTGGAAGGTTTTGCTCAAGCTATGTCTTCAGCAAACATTTTAGGAAGTGCAGCATCTTATGTACTATTCGGGGGTGGGGAGTGGGACAGAGTTTGTGGGAAGCTATCAGGATGAGAGAATGTCAGCAGGAAGCAAATCAAGCAAAAGGGAAGCCGGGATCTCTCAAAGGAGCACAAAACAGCCGTGGGGTGCATAACTCCAAGTCTCTTCAGGATGAAAAGCCTAGCTCCCAGGAACTGACACCTTAACTCCTTTGAGGCCATGCATGACCCAAGCTCCAGACGGGACCCAGCCAAGTCTGCTCCTGGGCAAGAACACAATTAGGTTTTCTTTGTCCTCTCACCTGGGCCTCGGAGAAAGCCTCGGATCTGCCTCAGCAGTGTTACCACCATCTATGTTTATTCCCATCGTTGAGAAAACATTCTTTTGTTGTAAGACTGGCAAGTCTGAGTACATATATGAAAATTTTTTCTGCCTGAAAGAATTACAGGGATGGAAATGGAGAGGAGCCTGAGGAAAAGAAGGTCCAGTGACAGGCTCAAAGTGGGATTCAGGTCAAGGGGAGGTCCCAAGGCCTGACACTACTACTGAGGCTATAGAGCACTCACCAAAAGGGACCTATAATGACTGCCCTCCAAAAGACCGAACAAGCAGCTGAAAGAGTCAGATGCAGATATTTGCACCCAACCAGTGGACAGAAGCAGCTGAGCCCTGTTGTTGAATTAGGGAAGGCTGAAAGAGTTTGAGGAAAAGTACTCAATTTTTAAAAGTGAGACATAGTCTAAAGGGTTGTAGAAAAGGTCAGAAGTCAACCAGGCGAAGCTCCGACATTGCTTAGGTTTCACTAGGTCCCTTTGAACTTGACTTTTAGCATATACATCACGAACGCATCTACTACCTTCCCATAAGGCTCAGTGTGCTCACCACAGGCTCCAAGAGCTCCAAGCTTCCCTTGCTGATCCACCTGCCCTTCTCCATGGCACTGGGGACCATTTCACAGCACTGTGTGTGCATAGCACCTAGTCCAGTGGGACTGCATAGGGACCTGTGGCTGCCAATCATTCTGCACCCTCATCTCACCTAGCTCTGCCCGGTTTGGTCTCTCCCTCCAATGTGAGCTCTACTGGGTCACAGTGAAAGCAGCAGAAGAGAAGTTAGCCCTCATTCCATCCCTGCTGACAGAACTGTGTTGTTCAGCTTTATAAATCTAACTTGTCGAGGTCAAATGAACACATGTTAATGCGTAGACTTCATAGGCTTGCAGTTCTCCTCGGCAGGGTACACAGTTAGGTACCATCAAGGCTGTATCTGCATCCAACGGTTCAGAAATTCCTTGTGGAGTCTTCAAGGAGATGCCAGGGAATCTGCTTAAGGTTCCAAATACAGCTCAGGCTGTGTGCTCAACCTCCACCTCCCAGACATGGAACAAAGCCACTTGGAATACTTACGAACAAAAACCATGCAAGCCTCAGTTGTCTATAAAGCCCGAGAGACCAAGATGTCCGTATGCGCCTCAGCAGGGTCATTTGTGCAACAGATCAGTTCAGCCTTTCATTTCTGGTAGGTCTGGTGCTTTAATATCTGGGGATTTGCTGACTCTTACAGTGTCTGGGGACACAGCAACAACCGGGTCCCAGGAGATGTATCCACACTATGCGTCACCATCTGATAACCCTGACTACCCAATACCACGTATCAGATAACTAGAGATAACCCCTAAAGTCAGTGAAGTTGGCCAGTCCTAAGCTCACTCAACACACTTTGGCTGGCCTATCAACCACAATCAAGACCCAAGCCTTCCTTTTACTCTCTCTACCTCCTGACTGACCCTGCCGCTCCCCAGGAGGTTATGCATGGCATGGTATGGTCCTTCCTCATGAGATCTATGAGCAATGGTAGCCGTCTTCTTCTACCGATTGGTTTTGCCCTCATTTTTAAACAGTGGGCTTACACATGTAGTGAACATTTGATAAAGCACAAGTCCAAGTGATTACGTGGAGGGTTGTAGTGACTGTCTCCATGGTCTTTGATAATAGTCACGCAACTGGCAGATGGTACAACTCTGGCTTTCAATCATGAAACCACTGAAAATATTAACAACTTAGAAACCATTTTGTGAAAGTTACTATAAATGTATTCATGTAGATCTTTACTGTGTATTTGGTATGGACCAGGTTCATGGACATTAGACACTGAATGGTAGCTGAGACCACCAAGAGCTTCCAACGCCTAGACAGAAACTACCCCACCCTGTGACTCCTGAAGTCAAACAGTCATTATAGAGTAACGGCTAGTTATGGGGCTGTGAGTGGAGGGGAACTCAGAGGACTCCAGCAAGACAGAAGTCAGAAGGAAAGAAGGACATTAGCAAACACAACTGAAGAGTGTAATGCCTTCCTCTCCAGGAATTCCCCCCTGGCCTCAGCTTCCTCCATTTACCCAGTTATCTCCCATATTAACATTTATCTTAGAAGTCAGGCGTTTGTTTTTTAGATAAGGCACTGGCTCCTTCTAGATAATGGGATGCAGTATGTTCCTGACCCAGCAAGGATGGACTCAGGCAAAAGAGACTGCTGGGCTGGGATATTCTCACATCAGAGGAGAGATCGCCTAGTGGAGTGGTCCAGTGAAGGACAGGCTGAGCAAGGAAAGCCTGCTGGCCATGCTCCCTTTTCTCCAGCTCTTCCCAACTCAGGTTAAAAACAGAAGGGAAAAAGAGGCCTTGCAGATCCTTGTAGTTAGATGAGCTCTCTCAAACTGTTGTAGGCAATAAAGTACAGTAGTGGCTGGGGGTGGGGTGGGGGGAGAGCGCCACTTGCAGGCTGAGCGTGTATTTGGGTAGAGCACTGTAGAGCTAATGAGTCTAGTGTGAGCCCCACTAGCTGCATGTAACTGGGAGAGATTGATACATGGATGGTCCAAATTGAGAGTCTTGAAGTGTAAAACATACAGAATCATGAAGATTTAGTACTGAAATGCAAATATAATTCATTAATGGTTCAAAATTAACAATATTTTGAAATTATGTAAAATAAAACCACTATTAGGCTTAGTCTCATCATTTTCATTTTGTGTTTGTTTTGTTTGTTTGTTTGTTTGTTTGTTTAGAGACAAGATCATAAGATCATTATCTTGAGGCAACACCTCAATCTGCTGTGAGGATCAGAAGGAAAGAGCTGGCCCTAAAAGCAATGGTGAATCGCTGTGCTAGTCTTGACCCAACTTCCTCTGAACTGTTATGTGAGAAAGGAAAACATCAATTTTAAACAACTGTCGAGAGTTCTATTACTCTGAGTCCCAATAGCCCCAATCAAAACAGGCAACGAGGGTCACAGCACAGTCATGATAGTGGCAGGTGGTGGAGTCTGGCATCAGATTCAACTTCAATACAAAAAGAGGAAAAGGGGAGGAGCTAACTTAGTCCTCTCTCTGCACTAGGGATGGTGGGACAGATGCTCTGGCCTCCAACTTGGCCTCCAATGGAGAAAAGAATGTGGGGGAGACAGGTCTTCTTCAGGATCCATGGGCCTCATGGGAAGAAGGAATTACTTTTGTCTTCTTTTAATGGCATGTTCAAAAGCCTTTGTTAATGCTGGTGGCATTGTGTCTAGTTGCCTTGGCTGAAGAGCCTCTTCGTATTCTTCCTCCCGGGATGTCCTTAGCCAGCTGCAGCAGTCACTAACTGTGTGGAAAACATCATAAGTGTTAGAGTGCATAGACCACAATGGGTCTCCTGGGTCTGTGCCCAGCTTCTCGCCGATCCCGCTCCTCATTTCTTCCCTCTCCCATCACCACCAGCAGCATCACTACCCAAACCCACCACAGGTTTTAATCCTCCGCTGGGTGAATAATGGCAAAGCTTGCTCTCCTCGTGTTGATAGATTACTGTGGAAATAGCAGAAGCTTCCACAACTCAGCCTCCTGAAACCTGGGCTGCACAGCTCAAGAGAGGAAACATGCGCTTTCCCTGCCACCCGCCCTCGGGTGCTGGCAGCCAGCCAGTACCATTGTCCAACACTCACTGTGCTGATGGGGGAGCCGTATCCTCAGGTTCAGCAAAGACAATGCTCAGGAGAACGGCTTTGCCTGATAAATTGCCCTGCAGCCAGAAGAGCTGGCGCTAATTTAGTGCTCGCCTCTCATCAGCTGAAATGTTTTTATTTTTGGAGGGAATAGGCTGAGCTATAATTATTATTGATCTTGGAGACAACAATCAGAGAAGGTTTGCATGTGTCCTCAACGAGCAGGGCCAAAAATAGATGCGGTGTCCTGTTGTTCTTGGCCAATCATAGCTTCTTCTTGCCCTCGATTGATCTCATAGCTGACTTGCCACTTAGAGAACCAAATTAAGTTCTACGCAAAGAATTTGGGTGTCTTAATCCTCACCCTCCCACACCCCTTCAGCATTTAGAGAGAAGAAGCCGCTGGGGTCTTGGCCGTATTCTCTTAGAGAATGCCTCACCTGACCGACAACAGATGGATGCTAATGGGATATTTATTTACAGAGTAAAATTAAATTGGAGCTGCATCTTAATGCACAATTTACATAATCAGCTTTGTTCTGAACTGATGAGCTGTTCTCAATAGCACTTGGGACCTTTCTGTCACAGCTGTCTCAAAGCAGCAGCCACTGAGAATGGAGATTAAGTAATTTCCAAAGCTAGAAGCCTTGATGATGCTCTATTATCCCATCCTGGTAGACCTCGTAATTTCTCTAGATACTGGCATGGGATCAAAGATTCATGTTAGTTTCTTGCCACAATATGGGATCAAAGGAAAGATGTTTAATTTGCAATGAGAAAGGGTTAGACACACAGGCTGTCTCCATGCCCACCCTCACTTCTGTAAAATGGATCTATAACGCCTTCTGCTCCCCATAACACTAACGTGCCACACTGTGTGCTTCGTGAACCTGGAGGATGAATTTCACTGTAGTACCTTGTGCACATGCTTTTGGTTCAGGGAGGATCAGATCACAGATGAGCTAAGCCCCTACCTGGAAAGCTGAAAGAAACAGATTCTCCAAGAGACAGCAGAATTATCAAGCCTGGATCCTTAATAGACAAGTTGTGAGAAACTGTTACCTTCACACCCCCACACCAGCACAGAGGGCACTAAATGCCTAACATTGTTCATCTTTCCAAATCCACTGACCAACTCTGTGAAGGCTAGCATTATTTTCTGAGAAAAGTCCTAACAATAGACACTTGCTGAAAATTCAAGTGCTCTAAGTATGCGTTAGGTTACCAGGTTTCCTGTACCTCTAAGAGAACTAGGCTTGCTCTCCTGTCTTTTGCAGTCCAGAAAATCGAGTTCCAGAGAAATAAAATAAGTATCCCCCGAAACTCCTAACTAATTAAATGAGATAGCCAAAACTTGGACTTGGTCTGTCTGGATCCAAAATACAAAGCGCTTGCATGCTGGGCCACATGAACCCTCACATGGCAAACACTGTAGGCCACTCTATTAGCAGAAGTCAGGGCCCCTTTATTAATAGAAATAAAGGATGTTTAAAATGAGAGCTCCATCTCTTGGAGCTATAATTACTAACCTTGAGCATCAGGCAAACACTCCAAGTCCTGAAAAGGAAAACTGATCTGAATTATTTATTCCTCCTGTCATTTATTCGTCACAAATGGTTCCTTCCAAAGTGTGCTGCAGTTAAAATACAATGGGGAAATCAAAATCCATTTCCCCCCCGAGAGCCAGCTCTGTAGAACCGGATCTCAACAAATCGAGGACTCTGTGACAACTGGTTGTCAAGATAAGACTAATTCTAACAGTGTTTTGTGTTCATGGAATCTATTCCTAAGTTCCACTGGGGTCGTTAGAGACCATCAGCACAGTAGGGGGAGTATTCCAGTGGGATTCAGTCATCTAAAGGCTGCCATTCAGTGTGTGATTTTTGGCTCATAGGCATTTCTTGATGGTGTAAAAGGCTACATCTTGTTTATACTTAACAGCCTAACTCCTCTACGCACTCTTGCTCTGGGAAGATCCACAAATACTCAAGGACAAGACTGTGTGATGGATAGGTTCACGACTTAACTCATCCCTGTGACAGAACACCTGACAGAAGTAACTGGGAGGGAAGATGTATTTTAGCTCATGGTTTCAGGGTGGTTTGTCCCATCATTTATGGGGAGACATAGCAGTAGGAGGTGACTGAGGTGGTTTACATAAGAAATATCCTCTGTAGGCTCATGCATTTGAATACTCAGTTCCAAATGATGGAGCTGTTTAAGGACTTTTAGAAAGGGCAAACTTGCTAGGGGAAGTACATCACTGTAGGTAGACTGCAAGATCTCATAGCCTCACCTACTTCCAGGTTACTCTCTCTGCTTAGTACTTGCCCTGGGGATGTGAGTTCCCGGATTTCTGCTCTGGCTACCATGCCTGCCTGCTGCCACACCTCCCTACTATGACAGGACCTTATCCCTTGCAACCATAAGCCCCAATAAACCCTCTCTTCTGCAAGCTGCCTTGGTCTCGGTGTTTTATCACAGCAACAGAAAAGCAGCTGATATAATGACAGACGGGAAGCAGAATACAGGACAGGGAAGGAGACAGAGTCAATAGATCCCAAATGAGCCACTTCCTCTGACGTGCTTCTACCAGCCAGGCCCCAACATCCTCCAGGTTAGTTCTACAGCTTCCTAAATAGCACTATCAGCTGGGGAGCACCATCAGCTGGGGAGCACCATCTGCAACATGAGCCAGGCTCCATGTGTCCAGGAGAGTGAGTACACATTTTTAAGAGGCAAAATTAGGGCCAGTTGACCTCACTTTAGGACTTCCTTATTTCCCATCCGTGGCCCCTTCAGTGGAGGCTGGACGTCTACAGCCTTCAGCTTAGTGTTTGCAGTATTTACTCATACTACACCACATCCAACCAGCACTGCCTCTTGAAGCTTGGCTAATACTGGCCTCCTTTCTCCCCTCCCCCCAGGATCCTCCTCCCTGCCTTATGCTCCTGAGCACTAAACATTCAAGTGACCTTTCTCAGAGAGATTTTACTTTTTCATCAGACTGTCTAGAGATCTAGCACATAAATTTCAATGTGTTTCTGATTGGTTACAATTTCATACCAAGGCAGAAAGCTGGGAGGGAGGTGACCATATAAGCAGATAGAAGAGTGACTCCTAAAAAAAAATATGCCCATGCTCCAACCCTCAGGGTTTATGGAAGTCATCGTATTTGAAAAACAGGTCTTTGTAGTTATAACTAACTTGGACTCTCAGGACTCTTATTTAACCAGGTGGGCCCTAAGCCAGTGTCAAGAAACTGAAGAGAAGTGATAGCCCAAAAAACTGTGGAAAGAGTCTGAGGTAATGAAGCTACAAGCCAACGCATGCTTGCAAGCTGTCTTATGCTGGGAAATACCAGGAAGCACTGCCCCACACATATGCACGCACATACACACACGCATGCACACATACTAGCACACACATATGCACATGCACACACATGCATGCACATACACACATATACACACATGCACACACATACACACATGCATGCACACACACAAGCACATACATACATACACACACAAGCACACACATGCACACACATATACACACACAAGTAGACACACATGTATGCACACACAAGCACACATACACACAAGCACACATACATGCATGCACACACAAGCGTACACATGCACACACACACACACACACCCTAAGACTGGAGAGGGAATCAACCTTATGGGCACCTTGACTTCAGGCTCTGGCCCCAGAGTTGTGAAAACAAACTTGTATTGTTTTAAGTTGCTGAGTTTGTGGTAATCAGTTACAGTGGCCCCGGGACACTAATACAATTACATTCATGAGCCACACAGAGCCTTCTTGCCTTCACAACAAGATGGAGAAGCAGCCTGAGCCCTTGCCATCGCTTTTCAGGAAAGGACTCATACTGTCATGCACATTCGAAGCCCTGGTCCTTGGTCTTGTCACAGAGTAGAGTTGATTGCCTCCCTACCAGCCTCAATATCTATATGAGGAAGAAGATGGGAAAGAAGAGAAGAAAAAAAAAATTTGAGGTTCCAGCTTTGGTAAGAAATCCCACAGGGATTAAAGTACACAGCACCAGGATGTCCTTGAGAGAGAACAAATGTTTCCTAAGATAGCGAGAGGCTCAGTGAAGGGAAGTGGTGGAATAAAGAAACTACACGATGGAAATGAAGCGGACAAAGAGGCAACTGCAGGATGGTGTCCGCAGGTAGAGGAGAGAAGACATGTCACTCAGAACTGTTCAGCAGAAATAGTAGGCAGGAGCAACGCGGGTCACCAGAGCCCTGCATGCTGTTAAGGTTTTCTTCAGAATGAAAGCAAACCCCAGTAGTTAATATAGCCGTTTTCTCATATGTGTGTGTGTGTGTGTGTGTGTGTGTATGTGTGTGTGTGTGTGTGTATATATATATATATACACATAATTTGATTGGGGGTGGGTTTTCCTGAATTTACTAAATTGTCTTTTTTTTGTATAAAGCTAGGTTTATTTTTTACTTTTGTTTTTGTTTCTTTCATATTCAGCTTTCCTATGGGTACTAGTCAGGGTTAGTACAATGTACTCCATCTGCAGGGCAATCAAGTTACCCCCAAAACGATCTTGGCAGCCATCAATGTCTGATTTCCAGAACCCAGGAGTCCTCCTAGGGTCCTTAGGGGGGTCACATGAAGATGGAGCTGTGGACATGCTGCACAGTTGACCCTATCTCCATGTCTTATTTCATCTCTCTCCATCCAGCAGGCCCACAGAGCAGGGAAAACTATCTTGACAGCCACCAGTGTTTGCTGGGAGGAGCCCTGGCCACAGTGTGCTCATGGCGTCTGTAAAGTAGTGAGCAGGTGAGGTGCGGGGCCTGACCTTCTGGGGCTCAGTTCAGGCCCATCACAGATGCTCATGACCCAGCACACAATTTGCCTTCTTTGGTGTCTTAGTTTCTTTTCCTGTGGCTGTGAGTAAATACTCAGACAAGAGAAGCTTAAGGGAGAAAGGTTTACTCTGCCTCACAGTTCAAGGGGGCAAGTCCATCGCAGGGAGGTCAAGGTGGCAGAGGCATGAAACACCTTGTCTCAGCACAGCCGCATTGCAGACAGTGAACAAGCAGTACATGCTACTTCCCAGTTTTGTATCTCTGCTTACACAGCCCAGGTTCCCAGCCAGGGACTCACCCACAGCAAGGCGAGCCTTCTCACCGAAATGAACACAATCAAGATAAACTCCCACAGGCATGCCAGAGGCCAACCTCCCAGCCGATTCCAGACTCAGTCAAGTTTACAAGTAATACTATCACTCCGGAATGAGAGTTTCTGCACAAGTCCATTTACTGGATGAATCATATCAGCAAACACTAATGTGCTCCACTCTTCCATTGTCTGCATCATCTGAATTGGAGAGAGGAGACACACAGAAAGAACATGGAACTCACTACCATACTGTTTCTATCTCTGTGACACTGTATAGATGAAGAACTTGCCACTGGATCTTTGTCACTTACAATCCCAAGACAGTAGGTAGTTCCCATTTAGAATGTAAGGCTTTCCACTCCCGTGGGCCCTGCTGGCCCTCCAACCTCCAGCCTATGGATGTATCTGTCCATGTTTGCAGCCCATGTCCTCTTACCTTCTCCTTAACACTCAGCTCCAGCTACCCCAGGGCCTTTGAATGTGCCATTTTCCTGCCTGGAAAAGTCTCCCATACTCTTTGTATGACAACTCTTTCTCTTCATTCACACCTCAAACAGATGTCACACAGGAGCCCAGAGGGATCCTACTTCTGGTTTCAAATTCAACATGTAAAGTTTTCAGAAGTCACCTCAAAAGTCATTTCTCTCCTCATGGGAGGTGGGCTTTAAAACTGAAAACCAACTATCCTTTTTAGATTCACAGAAACTGAAGTCACCCAGTCATAGAAAACCTCTGCGGCAGAAACCAAAGGAAGGCAGAGTGAAGTCACAAAGCACCAAATCGAAACCTCCTCTGGAATCGGAAGGCTCCAGACAAAAATCTAGATCATAACTGATGAATCACTTCTGAGACTTGAAAAACTCTGGGAAGTGGGTGGGGTCACGGGGTTCGAGAGATGGTTCCGTGACTGAGAGCACCCGCTGCTCTTGCAAAGAACCAGGGTATAGTTCTCCGCACACACATGGCAACTCAGAATGGTCTGGAACTCCAGTTCCAAGGCATCCATTGCCCCCATTTGACTTCCACAGGCACTAGACATGTAGATAATCATATAAAATAAAAAATAAACCAATCTTTAAAACAGAAAAAAAAACTTCGGGGGGGGGGGCAGTCATAAGCATACCCCATCTTCATGCTGTTGAAGTTTTATCTTCAAAAACCTGTCCAGGCTCACAGAGAGAAAATCAGAGAAAAGCCCCTGGCACTGGACCTTTTGAAATATGACAGTATTACATTGGTGTTGGTGCTGTTGTTACTTTGTTGGGTTTTTAAATGCAGGAGTCTTACAATATAGCCCAGGCTGGTCCATACCCCACTATGTAATTCAGGATGCCCTCACACTCATGATTGTCCTGCTTAGCATCCTTAGTGCTAGGATTACAGATGAGGGCCGTCACATCCAGACATTCCATTATTCTTCCTAAGAATTGGTTTTATTAAACCATAGCCTGCTGAGAGCTTTAGCAAAGGCTAAATTACCTAAAAGAAGAAAGATGCCACACCCCCACTCTAGCTCTCTTCGGTCATTCTTTCCTTCCCAGTGGATGGGAGGGAGAACTGGGAAGCACTTTCAAGCCATGGGCACATGCTACTGAAGCTGAGACCTCGGGGGGGGGGGGACGGAGCACTTTGTCATCTCTTTCTCTCATAACATAGACCAATCCCGAAGAAAGCAACCACAGAACTGTGCAGTGGCACTGGTCTGAGATGGTACCCCCAATTCATGTACCCCCCCAATTTACATACTGGACTCCAATACCAGTGTGATAGCATTAAGGAGTCGGGGGCTGAAGGATGGCTCAGTTGACAAAGTACTTGCCACACAATTATGAGGACCTGAATTTGGACCCCAGTCCTCACATAAAAAGCTGGGCATAGAAGTGCATGCCTGTAACCCCAGGGCTAGGGAAATGGAGACAGAAAGATCCCTGGGGCTTGATGACCAGCTATTCTAACCAAATTAATGAGCCTGCACTTCATTTAGAGACTCGGTCAAAAAGTACTGTAGAGGGTGATTGAGGAAGACACCGGATGTTAAACTCAGGTCTCTGCAAATGGAAGTGACAGTCACACTCCACACACACACACACACACACACACACACACACACACACATACACACAAATGAGACTTAGTCATGATTAAGGGATTCGTTCCCTTTTTTTTAAGAAAGGTTGAAGGCTGCCTTGTCCCTTCTGATACCAGATGATGCAATAGGAAGTTATTATCTTCAAAGCAGAAAGCTAAGTTTCCCCGGATAATGAGTCTGCTGGTGCCTAGTAGACTTCCCAGCCTCCAGAACACTGAGCAAGAGCTTGTGTCATCTACAAGCTATCAGTCTGAATTCTTCTTCATAGCCACCTGAACAGATCATGACAGCATCTCAGATCTTAACTCACAAGCCTTAGAGTCCTCTCCTGACAACGCTGACACACTCACTGCCGGCTCTCTCGCAGATCATTCCCTCTTCCTGTGACTTACCTGAGGTCACTTTGCTCATGTACCTACTTGTCTATCACATGTCTGTCCTATTAGAATGTAAACCTCTTGTCAATACACATACTAAATCCTGGACATGGTAAAGGTAAATGACTAATTACATAAACGCAGACTCCCTGGCATGTGTATCATTGCATGCCTTTGCCATGAAGTATACTTTAAGCAGGTTGTTTTTTCTCTCTCTCTTTTATTTTTTTGGATAGTCCAAAGACAATATTTTCATTTTTCTTGAGTACATATATATGTATATGTACTATGTAAATGTATATGGATAGATAGTTGAATTGTATTCTAGTGTGTTCTGTATAAGGAACGATAAGTATGTGCATACTTACCAACAAAGCCATTTCTGTATTGAAAGATGTCAACTAAGGTCACTGGGCAATCTCCCCCTGGTACACATTCATAGAGAAAAAGAAATTTAACATATTGGATAATATTTAGGATTGCTGTAAGATTTAGAAGGATTCTTCCCACAGTTTTTTCTTTTCCTTTATCACATCTAATTTTATTTTACCATTTCCCTCTATGGTGGTTTGTATATGCTTAGTCCAGGGAGTGGCACTATTAGGAGGTGCAGTCCTACTGGAGTAAGTGTGTCACTGTGGGCATGGGCTTTAAGACCCTTGTCCTAGCTGCCTGGAGTCAATATTCTCCTAGCAGCCTTCAGATGAAGATGTAGAACTCTCAGCTCCTCCTGCACCATGCCTGCCTGGATGCTGCCATGCTCCTACCTTGATGATAATGGACTGAACCTCTGAACCTGTAAGCCAGCCCCAATTAAATGTTGTCCTTATAAGAGTTGCCTTGGTCATGGTATCTGTTCACAGCAGTAAAGCCCTGACTAAGACACCCTCCATTCTCCCCTGCCTTGCTTGGTTGCAGCATATCTGGGTTTTGATCCATTTCATGTATGGATGTTCATTAATGATGGAGAATAATTCGTTGGAATATCAGCAAATCCCTGGACTCCTGAAATCAGACAAATGAGCTAAGTCAAAATGATTCTATCATCTCCTACACTATACTGTGTGATTGTTAATTTTCTATGTCAAATTGACTGGGTCATGGAGTTCTCAGGAGCTGGTAAAATATTTCTTCTTGGTGTGCCTATAAGAGATCAGCCCAAACAAGTGGTATCCAGTCTTCACAGGGCAGACAGAGCGGAACCCAGAGGTAGAGGAGGGTGAGTATCTTCTGGCTGAGCTTGGACATACATTCCTTCCTGTCACTCTCTACCTCTCGGCCATTTCTCAGGCCTTCAAACAGAAAGTGTATTATATGGTGTGGTGATTTGAATGAAATGCCCCCCACAGGCTCACAGCAGTGGCATTATTTGAAAGGATCAGGACACATGGCCTTGTTGGATTGATGTGGCCTGTTGGAGGAAGTGTGTCATTGGGCAGGGTGGAGGGGTTAGGCTTGAGGTTTCAAAGTTCAAGCCAGGCCCAATGTCTCTCTCTCTCTCTCTCCCTTCCCCCTGCTGCTGACCCAGATGTAGAACTCTCAGCTCCTTCTCCAGCACCATGTCTGCCTGGACACTACCATGCCTCCCACCATGATGATAATGGATGGAAGCTCTGAACCCGTAAGCTAGCCCCAATTAAATGTTTTCCTTTATAAGAGTTGCTATGGTCATGGTGTCTTTTCATAGCAAGAGAAACCCTAACCAAGGCATACAGCCATCTTTCTTGATTCTCCAGCTTGCAGATGGCAGATTCTCAGTATCTATAACCCCATGAGCTAGCCCCTGCTCCTCTGGCTCTTCGTCAGTGGATGACCCAATACTCATAAGAACGGTAGTACCTAGCAGTCTGTGGTGGTTTGTATACGCTTGGCCCAGGGGGTAGCACTTTTAGAAGGTATGGCCCGGTTGGAGTAGGTATGTCAATATGGGTGTGGGCTATAAGACCCTCATCCTAGCTGCCTGGAAGTCAGTCTTCTCCCAGCATCCTTCAGATGAAGATGTAGAACTCTCAGCTTCTCCTGCACCATTCCTGCCTGGATGCTGCCATGCTCCCACCTTGATGATAATGGACTGAACCTCTGAACCTGTAAGCCAGCCCCAGTTAAATGTTGTCCTTACAAAAGTTCCCTTGGTCATGGTATCTGTTCACAGCAGTTACTATCCTAAGACACAGGCAGTACACAGACACTTTCTGGCTCTACCTTGCCATGCTGCATTATGTACATCCTGTAGAAATTCTTTCTTCTTTACCAGGAACCAGTCAGAAAAATCACCCCCACAGTTTTTCCAGCATCTTTTCACTCCAGTACCTGAATGGATCCATATTCCTTCCTCAGTGGGGAAAAAGTGATAATGTTGCTGGAACCTACCCAGGGTGTGACGTTTAGGGCACTGATGTGGGGTGTCTCTGAGTACCTCTCCAAGCACAGCATCCTGGGTAAAAGCTTCTGTAGTCATTGAACCCCAACAAATTAGATTTCTTTTTCTTTTTATGGTGATACTGTTTACTTTTTCAATAAACATAATTCCCAAGCAGTGATGATGACAGATTAACACAGTTCTGTACAAAATCATCGCCAGGTACGCAGGGGCTCGCTGGCAGCACAGGGCCAGGGAAATGAGTGTCTGGGACCAGTCCACCGGTGTTCTTGTTCAGAGATGCCAGACAACCCCTCCCTTCCCCCCCACACCACCCGTGTTTACAGGACGACCTCTTGTGCCTCCGACCTCGCCGCACTCCATTCACCCACAAATTAGATTTCTAAAGGTGCCATGTTCTCCAACTTCCTATATGTGGAGATGGCGTCGGAGTTGGGTATCCAATAACAAAATGTGAAGTTTTCATAAATTGACTGTTGTATGTTACAGCCGATAGACTTGTTTTCTAATAATTGATTCTGTACCAGCCTCGTTGTACACACATGATCTTAGAGATGGATATTTGCTACCAACTAGTAGTCTACAGATTCTAACAGCTAAAATAATGTTCTCAAGGATATGAGGAGTGTGTGAGGCACCCCGGTATTAGCACCCATTCTACCCTTGCAATCCACACTTGCCTGTCTATCTGGGGGGTCACGCCTCTTCACATCTGCTGCTGTTCAAAACACTAAAGATGGCTGAGAAGTAGAGAATGTTTCCAATCTCTATTCTTCATGATACTTACTTCAGTGTTTTGATGCACGGAACTTAAAATCTTAGCAATTTACTTAAATGAGAAGGTAGAACTGAGCCTCGAGTTTTTAGCTCTGCCAGCACACAAGTGAACATCGTACCCAACCTCCAAATGTTCCCTCAAGTTTCTAAATTAATGAGAATCTAACATGGGCTTAGCATGATACTGGGTAGAAGATAGCTAGGTTTGTCTTCAAGGAACTCTTAGGCTTGAAGGAGAGGCAGACACACAGAAAACTGCTTCTTAGTTCTATAGTGAGGGCCAAAGTGACAGAGGACCTAACCCTAAATCTAACCCCTAACCTAACCCTCACCTCTAACCCCTAACCTTACTCCTAAAGTCTTGCTCTACTCCCAGAGGGGAAAGAACAAACCACTCATCCTTAGCTTGACCTTGAGCTTCTAGGCTAGTTCCCTGAAATAAATGATTCCCAATGGAGTCTTGAAAGGTAATTAAGAATCTAAACATATGCACAAACCCAAAGAACATTTTAAATGCAGAGAACGACAAGGGTGGAGAGTGGTACCCAGGGCTGTATTAGTGCTGCATGAGGCAAGACAGCAGATGATGGACCTGGTAAGAAGAGTGGTCTGAGCATCTTGGGTTCTCTTCTATGCATCTTTCCCGCATCATGGTGCCTGTAATAAATGACGCCCACATGAAATGGGGGGTGGGGAGGGCAGGAATGAATCAGTGAGGCTGCTCACAGCATGGCTGCTCTTTGAGCTAAAGAAATCAATATGCCTACACAGCTGTAATTGAACCCAATGTACTAGTGAGAAAGCTCACTAAAAGAAATAGCGAGCTATTAAAGTCACTGAAGAAAGGTTGTGGCATAGCCAGGACTGCATTTTAAATTGCTCGCCTGGAACAGGGTTAAAAAAAAAAAAAAAAAAGATTAACAGGATTTGACCATCATCATACAGGCAGGAGTAGATGGGGCCCTAACTGGGTCAGTGATCTGACAGAGAAAGAGAAAAGCACACATTCGGGAAGCAGGAAGGGGTCAGGGAGGGGTGACTTGATAGAGTACTTGCTTAGAGTCTTAGGACTTTCAATTCCTGTGATAAAGACCATGACCAAAAGCAACTTAGAGAGGAAAGGGTCTATTGTACCTGGTACTTTCAGGCAATCTCTCTCACTAAGGAAAAGTCAGTGCAGGAACTGAGGCAGAAGACCTAAAGGAATGTTGCTTACTGGCTTGCTCCCCATGGTGAAGTGGAAACTTATGGTTTCTTTGGAAAGTGAGTTATGTCAAATGATGTTTTGCTGGGGCACACAGGAAACCCTGTCTCTTACAGACATAAAGGATACAGGGGAAGTAGAACTGACCAGATTTAATGATTTCATGGTCATAGGAAATAAAGGAAGAAACAGATTGTAGGGCAATTGCCTGGGTTCTGACTCATAGTGAACGAAGACAGAAATCTATCCTGTCTAAAGATTAAAATCTTTCCCCATTCATGAGTCCACTGAACTAAAAAAAATTTTTTTTTAAAGACTTCCTAATCCAGACAAGCAAAAAAGCTCCCTGGGGGCATTTGAAATATTCTTCTTCCTTAAAGTCCTATAAATGACAGAGCCTGTGACCGCAGAGACGCACTGCGAGGAAGAAGAGGGGAGGGGAGGAAGCAGCTAATTTAGTTTTCTGTGTGACAGCCCGATATGAAGTTGAGACTCTCGCCAACCTGAAAGGTAGCATGTTGGAGCCACACATTGCTGGTCCAAGTCAACGGCGCCACTGTGTGTACTTTACAGCTCCTGCCCTCCAGATGTAGACTGTAGTTTACATCTCTTCCATTTCATATGACTTCTTGACTTCTCTCCCCTGTAGAATGTGGTCACTGGAAGTGACCCGTTTTAAGTCTAGGTTTTGGGGGGCTTAAAAGCTGTTTGCCCATTTTAAGCCTAGGTTTTGGGGGGCTTACAAGCTGTTTGCCTTGTCTCTTTTGAACCTTTGCCTGGCCTAAGTTGCTGGAGGATGAGAACATATGAGAAACAACCAGGCATTCCCCAGCAGTCAGCCAGGTTCTAGAATGAGCCAACTAGTGACCTGCTCACTGATTTGGGACATTAGGGAGTCCAGCTAAGACTCAGAGTAAACTCAAGTCTGACTTGCCAAACTGCAGACCTGAGAGCCAACTGGATGGGTATGGCAAGATGCCCAGTTCAGAATGGATTACGGTATAATGAGTAGCCGATCTGGGAGGGCTATACCATTGACTTCAGTTTGCAGATGAGGAGGTAGTTATGGGGATTAGAATAGGAGAGAAACCAGTTATCAGAGAAGAAAATAGAAAACACTACTGCCATGGAAGCCAAGATGAGATAGAGCACAAACCAAAGTTCTCACTCTACTGAATAACCTAAAAGGCCCCAATCCATGTGGCACAGGATTCTAACCTTTCCTTTCACTCTGGCCCAATTCCTTACTTGGAAGTAAATAGAAATGGAGTAGAAGCCATACTTGCGATGTGCTAGACAGAGAAAACAGCTATCGTGTAAGTGCTAGGGAATGCAACCTGAGAGGGCTATAGGTCTGGGTCTGGGGAAACCAAGATGGAATATAGGTTTTAGTAAGTAATAACTCAGGAATGTCAGAGGGGAGTGTGTTAGGCCACGTGGATGTTTGGAAGTGGCCCAGCCATCGAGCTCTTTAAGGCATGTGTGTGTGTGTGTGTGTGTGTGTGTGTGTGTGTGTGTGTGTGTGTATGTCATGTGTGTGTGTGTGTGTGTACCCAGAACATTGTGGGCAAGGGTAACAAGGAGTGCCAGCACCTCTACCGGAATGATTTGAGTCCAGCAACAGCTGTCATCCAGCAGACTCCATTGACCAGAACTGGATTTGACCAGTGCAAATAGATAAGTGGAAGGGTTCTAAGGCTATCTAAATACTTAGGAGAGATGGGTATCAGATGGGTAACTGTATGGATGAGAAGAAGAGATGGTAAAGGTGAGAACCATCCAAACAGACCCCTAGAATGTAACTGATGACCATGAAGCTCTCTTGCAGCTCAGGAGACATTCCCTGAGTAGCAAGTGACCCATTTCTTAACACATGATTTGGACAGCATGTTCCTAAGGGAAGAATTTCCAAATGGACTGAGAGTAAAGACAGGCTTACGGGGGAAGCAGCATAAATTAAACCAACACTTGTCTTGACTGCACGAAGAATGATGTCACCTACCCCTAACTTGGTTCCTGGTTGCAAAGGACTTTGAGTGACCGAATGGGAAAGGAACTGATAAAGAGTCCAGACGGGAAAAGGACTTGCATGTGAATGCAGAGTCAGTAAAACACAGCAACAGATTGAGGGGCTCCGAATGTTGAATGTGAAGAAAACCTGTTTCCAGCAGCAACTCTCAGCAATGCATGAAATGACTTTGCTTCCTAGCAAGTCCTTTCCCGACTGATGAGTTAGAAACTCAAAGCTGAAGTCAATAACCTGTTCATTGAGAAGGGCTTAGAGGTCACCTAGCTTCTTCCATCAGACATTTATCCCATCAGTCTCTCCCCGTCTCCCATGAATCCTGGAGTTGCAGTTTCTGTTACTTAGCTAGCTATTTCAGACTCTGTTCTATTTACCCTGACCTTCAACTTTTAGCTAGCTAATCCTATGGACAGGAACCAGCCAAGGCAAAGAATAGTAGTTGACTGTAGCAACCAAGAAAACCAGACAAGCCAATGGCCAAGTGATAGAAGACCAACGTGACCCTCTGTGCCCCCAGGGATTGTCAGCTAACATCAGTCCATGAGGGAAAATGGAGCAGAGATGATGGATGGGGGTGGGGGGATAGAGTTGGGAAGGAAGCCCTATGAGTTTGTATGGTAAATGGCAACACCCGGACCAGCTTCAGGAAGGCAGATCAACTTTACTTGGGATGATTCAAGGCTTAATTTGGGGGATGGAGGTCAGAATATCCAGGATGGGCTGAAGGCTAACAGTACTGAAATGCCTCATTAGCATAGGGAAACATTTCAGGAATCTTAGGTGGTAGCTGAATGGGTTCTTATTGGGGGAAAGGATGTTGAATCTGTAATCTAACTAAGGCTAAGACATTCTCCAGGTAGAGATGTCTGGGGTGGGGGCATTGAACTCCCCAGACAGGGTCAGAGAAGAGGAAGCCCTGCTAATGAAGGGAATACACCATATAGACTGAGTTTCAGATGGCCATCTGGACAACGGTAGACTCCGACCTTAATTAGGAGGACAACAACGGGAAAGGTGGAATGTTTAGCTCTCTAAATGCAAACCTTTGGGACTCAGCTCTAAGATCAACCTTGCAAAGAGAAAGCTCCAACTGTCTGATAAGAGCCTAACATTAGACTAGAGGCAGATCTAGAACTGGGATGTCTAGGGGAAGCCTTCCTATAAAAGTGAGCACTCACACTATTCCAGAATTTAGATTCCACCAGAGTGCTGGCAGTTGTTGACAGATTACACTGCACTGTACGATGAAGCAATGCTCTAAAATAAATCTCCCCCACTCCATAAAAATGGCATCTTATGGCTTCTCTGACTCATTTTTTCATCCATTTAGATTCTGACTCACAGAGAACGTTGACACAGCTAAATAGTATTAAGTTCTCTGAGCACTCTCATCTCATGAGACAACAACTAACTGCTGTTATATAGATTAATCCAAGCTAAATGCTGGAAACACAAACCTTGAGGGAGTGTGCCTTTTGTCTTCCTGTTGTCTAGAAGAACACAATCAATTTGGTTTCATCAAAAGATGAAAGTAACCCACACACACCCAAACACCCTGGGGTTATTACACTGACTTAAACAGGTGTGATGTTTTATGATACCTTGAATGATAAATTAATTTAACAAATAGAGGAGGAAAAACTATGAAGGCCCAGAGGCCCATCAACAACCAGTTCCCATTTTTCAGATTCTGGTGACATAAGTAAAATAAATCACCAGACTTCTCCTGTACATCTGTCACTGTCTACCCCGTGTGCAGAATAGACATGTCGCTAACAAATGAGACTAAACTGCTCCTCTGGGATTTCTGATGCTGCTTTTGGGGTAAGTCTTGTCAAGTTCTTAAATCTGGAAAACAGATCCCAAAACTACTTGTAGTTTTTAAGAGACTGCGAAGCTGGCATTGAACCTCATGGAAAGAGCCTGACCTGGTCGAACTGTCCTTGACGTCCCCAGCTGGCCTTTTCTACCTATCAACCAGCAAGTGGCTTGGAATTCCTGTTCCCCTGTCTGTTAAAGATGATAGTGCCCATCACACAGGGTTCTAAGGACCCTAAGTCTCACAATCAACATACAAAGACTGCTAGGCTCATTGTCTAAGGAATGTAGTCAGAGGGTCCTAACTAGGGACTTTGCGTGCTCATGAGTCCATGTGGACTCATCAATTTTTTATAGATTTTGGTAGGGGATATTGATGAGTATGGCAGAGGTCTACAGGAACTCTGACTTTTGGCTCAGTTTCACTTTAAAAAGTCAATCTGTCATGCTGAATCCTGTGGCCCACTTCCCAACCCCTTGCATTTTATAAAGTTTTTTTTTTGTTTTTTGTTTTTGTTTTTTTTTTTACTGTGTAGCCTAGGTGAGCCTTAAGTTCACAATCCTCCCGCCTCAGTTTCCTGAGCCCTAAAAGAGTACAAAAATGCACCATCATACTCTGCTAAGGCTATAGAAGGGGAGAGAAGGTACAGGGGTTGAAAAAACGAGGACAGGGAACCAGATAATGAGATGGTTGATAAAGACGAGAGAGGCAAAGCAAAGGAACAGAAGGGGAAGTGGTAAGGCATTAAAAGAGTAAGAAGGAAGAGGGAGAAGAAGCCATAATTCCACGGTGGTGTTGGCTGGCCCCAGCCTCCTCTGCCTTTATTGTGTCTCAGGTGTAGGATGGTCCTTTCTCCGTTGTCCCACGGGCACGCGCAGCTGGGCAGTGTAAGGAAGACAAAGGAAGGTTGAGGATTCTCTCTGGCCTGGTCTTGGTGTCTATGTCTGCTGCCAAGGCCTCAGACCCTGCTGGGCTTTTTGGGATCTTTGTTGTTCTTGGCTGGCATGAAGGCATACAGCTCTTCGATAAGCATCTCCATCCGGGCTGTGACCTCAGTCACCGTGTCGATGACCAGCCGCTGCTGCAGCTTCAGCTTGTTGTTCTCCCACAGGGCCTTGTTCTCCTCCTGGAAGACGCGGTGCTCCTCCCGCAGGACGTGCAGAGCCCTGTTCTCCTCCTGCAACAGCCCGTTCTCCTCCCGCAGGTCCTGCAGCACCTGGTTCATCTCTCGCAGCAGTTGCAGGGGCTGAGCGCTGTTGGGTAGGTTAGGGCCTACTTTGCCATCCTCTTCCCCAGATGCCCCAGACAAATTGTTAACCATCTCCCTCAGGGCACGCAGTGTCTTCGAGTCCTCCTGTGTTGTGGGGGGCCCTTTGGGGTCCTCAAAGGGGGAGGAGTGGTTTGGGCTCTGGTCTGGCAGAAGCCCTGAGGTATGGGACTCCTCCTTGGGTGAGGAGGTGGACTTGCCTTCTTCAGTGGAAGCTGGACTCTCTTCTGCCTGGGCCCAGTAGGCCTGCCTCTGCTCCAGCAACTGCTGTAGGGCCCGGTTCTCCTCTCGAATGAGCTGTAGGGTGCTCTCCTTGCTACGCTGGGCAGGCAGGGTGGTGGTGTCTTTCTTCACGACTTCCTGGGAGGCTGTGTCCTTGTGCAACAATGAGGAGGTCCGGCTCTCCTCGTGGCCCAAAGTGACCTTGTGCTCTTCCCAAAAGACCTGTAGGATCTTGTTCTCCTTGCGAAGGGCCTTGTTCTCATCCCTTAGGGCCCGGTTCTCATCCCGAAGAGACTTGTTCTCTTCCTGCAGCTGGTACTCCTTGGCCAGCCTCCTGTGGTGCAGCTTATGGTGGAAAGAGGAGGGGGGAGAGAAGTAAGGTGGTTGTAGGCGGCAGTTCTCATTCACCCAGCGCCCATCCTGGAAGACAAACATCTCATCGCTGAGCTGCACCCGAGGAGGGTTGTAGTCTAGTTCCAGGTCGGCCTGGGAGGTGGGGCGCTCCATGGGGTCAAAAGGCATCGAAGAGAAGCGGTTGAGTGGGTAGGAGTGCTGGCTGGCTACCCTGCGGCTCATCCGAGGTAAGGCAGCCTGCCTGGAGCAGCGAGGAGTGCTGTACAGGTTGTGGAGCCTCAGGAAGGGCTCGGTGCCCCTCTGTGGGAGGAAAGCAGGGAAGCTGTTAATGGAGGAACTGTTGAAAAGACTGCTGGTGAACTAAGAGGCCCGGAGATGCTCTCACGTGACCTCCAGGGATCTTAAGGAGGAAGTATAACCAGCCTTTGTAATCCTGGGTAGCATTCTTCTGAATTAATGAATCCTGAACCATGGTCCTAGGGGGAAAACTGAGCCAGGTTCCTGTAAGGTTTGGGTCATCAAATTTCTGTCAACTGATCAAATAGAACCACTGTGCTTCTGTTTACAGACACTGACATGGTTATGCAGATTGACAGTGGGTGAATCCCCTACCATGAGCAGAGCTTATCTAACAAGCTTGCTCGGTGGGGCACAGTCCAGACCCATGGTAATTAGGAAGAGTCTTTAGCCAATGTGTGTAGATGTCACTTTAAGCAGTGAAACCAACAAGAAGTACAAAAGATTCAAAATCATGCTAGTATATAAACTGAAAACGAGACACTTTTCCAGGATGAGCGGTCAAACCAGGGGCACCTTACCCCCAGTTCTTGTCTGCATACCCACATACAAACATCTCTGTAGATCCAAGAAAGACCATAAATATTCTATGAGCACTAATGCTGGTATAGTCAAAGTTCTATACATCCATAACTATAAAATCTATAAATAATTAACTATATATTGTGCAGGCCTGTAACCCCAGCTACTCAGAGACAGTGCAGGTAGGAACATAAAACTCAAAAAAGGAAAAGACAGATAAGATCATGCCTTTAATCCCAGCACTTGGGAGGCAGAGGCAGGCAGATTTCTGAGTTCGAGGCCAGTCTGGTCTACAAAGTGAGTACCAGGACAGCCAGGGCTACACAGAGAAACCCTGTCTGGAAAAAACAAAAAACAAAAACAAACAAAATATCCAATCATATGGTAGAAATGAAAGGTACTTATTTTAGAATCAACCTTTTTTCTCTTCTTTTCTTTACCTCTGGCCTTGCTACTTATCTGTTACATGAATCTGGGCAAAGTTGTGTGAATCCAGTTTCTACAACTTTAACTTGGGAAAACTGCTGCACCACCTTGAAGAAAGTGTCAGATTCCTTAGAGCTGGTGTTACAGGCATTGGCAGGACGTCCAGCTGGTTATGTGGCTGCATTTTACCTGTATACTTCCCTTAATCCTCACAACACTGGCAAATGAAATACTATTTCAGCCTGGACATCCTTAATCGGAAGTTTTTCATTTCCAGAGTGCTCCAAATCGGAAGTTTTCTGAGCATCCACATAGTGCGAAAAGTGAGAAATCGCACACTTGTCTTCATGCGATGACTCAGGTACATAAAGTAATGTGTAAAATTATCATGAGCTGAATATGATATATGTAGATAAATAAGTAGATAGATTATACAGATAAATAGATATATAGATAAATAGATTTTAGATGGATGGATAGACAAATAGATAGATGGAGTTATTGTTTATACATGGGTTCTATTCCCTGAGAAGCCTCCTTTCCTCTCTCCAAAATCAAAAAACAAACAAAAATCCCACCCCTTTAAAGGGTGCCTCCCACACATGACATCCTAAGCATCCACGATGGGCGGGTTTAATCATCAACTTGATACAACCCAGAATCCCCTGGGGAGCTCAATGAGGAATTATCTGGATTGCGTTGTGCTATGGCACACCTGTGAGGGATTTTCTTAATTGGATTGATTTATGTAGGAAGACCCAGTTCACCGTGGGCAGTACTATACCCTGGGTTTGGGTTTTGTAGTGTATAAGAGTGAAGAAAGCAAGCTAAAAATTAGAAGTATATGTGCAATTAGTCTCTCTTTGCCCTTGACTCCAGATGTGACTAGGTGTGTCACATTCATGCCTTGCAGTCCTCACAGTGACAAGCTGTGACCTGTAATTGTAAATCAGAGAAGTGCTTCCTCCCCTACATTTTGTTTGTATGGGGGCATTTTATCATAGTGACAGAAATAAAACCAGGGCAGCAGTCATGTCGTCATCTTGAACCTAGAACCTAGAGCAGAGGTCCCAAGCCCCAAGAGCTCTGATCTCAAAACTCCCATGACTGAGTCCTACAGACAAGTTCTTGTTTGTCCATCGCCTCTAAAAGGAGCCTAAACATGGCTGCTGTACCAGCTTCCTGGGTTCATAAGAGGACAAGCAGTAGACAAACCATCACAAAGACCAGAGAGTCTTGCTGGCGCTATTCAACAATTCCTGTTCCAAACCATCATGAAATACTGAATCTATTGCTTTACAAAATGCTCTGCCAAAATTCGAGCAACAAAGCTGAGCAAGTACACAGATTTAAGACCCTGGGCACCCTTACCCAGTGCTCACAGCCCTCCTGTCTTTCACAGTAGGGGACTCAAGCCTAGGTAAGTGATATTCCCAGATTCCTTCTATTGGCTGAACCAATGTGATGAACTGGGCCCTGACAAGATGTCTATCTGTGCTTGGCACATCGTGGAGGGGGTCTACTGAGCCTAGGAGTTTCAGCCAACAAAGGGAAGTCTCTTTTTGGTCTTTGGGACATGTGATAGAGACCAACAGGTGGAAAAGAACAAAGCTGGCTCCTTCATAGCAGAATGGGAGCCACATTGTAGGAGGAGCATGTGGCTCAGAGGTGCAACACATCTCCGTTATGTGTTTGAGAGGTGATCGAGAGACTGTCTTCAGGAGCAAGAAACAAATAGTGTGCTCATAGCTGTGACCTAACAATGTGTTGGTGCTGAGGATCCAGGAAGAGCCCTGAGTACAAACAGGGCCCTTGCAGATGCCTGAAACCCTGCCTATGGATTGGACTCCTTCCCGAGCCCCTCCTGATATTCTAATGAAGATGCTTTAAATCACCAATAAGTGTGTGGCATACTGTTCTTAGAGCCCAAGGATTCTGAGAAGCAACAGAGCAGCCAACTGAAAAAACAAAAAATGGACCAGAAGGCAACGAGAATGACACCACCAGACTCTAACTGCTGCTATATGATTTCTAAAGACAAACTCTTAGGGTGAAATCTGCCCAGATGGAATTATTAGAGGTGGGGTGGCCTTCTACCTAAAGAGTTTGGGAATGGGTCTGGACAATGAGCAGCCAAACTTAGTTGACACTGCTGTGGTTTGAATGTGTCCTCTACATTTCATCTGCTGGGAACTTAATCCCCAAAGTCACATGGTACTGGTGTTTGAGAAGTGAGACCTTTAAAAGGTGGATCGGACCGTGAGGGAATGGCCACACACATTCGTGGGTCAAGGGGCTGTTGCGGGAGCATATTATAAAGTGAGCTCTCTGTGCTTTGCTTGCTGTATCTCATCAGAGATGCCCTCCACTGTGTTCTGACACAAGGAGGAGCCTGCCAAAAGATGACCAGGTGCTACTATAGTGCCTTGCTCTTAAACACCCAACCTCTATGCTTTGTGAACTGCCTGGTCTTGGGCATTTTGTTACAGTAACAGGAAACGGAGGAAACAGCACTGAACCTCTCTCCCCTACTTGTGAGACCTAGCTACTATCACCCAGAAGAGATGTACACGTGCTCCCAGAAAGTCCAAGCTGATTGACCAAGCTTTTAAAGCACCTGCTTTCCCAACACTATTGAGGGTTAACTTTTAGGTAATGCTCAGCTGGCTGAAGTACTTTTAATGCACATGAAACTGAAGGCCACCAGGGCCTAGGAGAAACCACAGCTGAGTTCTACTGTCAATTTAAATAATAAATAAATAAATAAATACCTCTCTAGTGGTATGCTTAAATACAATGTTTGTTTTAATAAATGCTTAACAGATGAAAAGCTAATTCACAAGGCAAATGTGATTGATTTTGATAGAATTTTAATGCTTAAAGCAAAGAGAATAAAGATGTCAGATGAAGTCAACTCATCGTTTGATAGAAGCTAAAAATCTTGCCCTTAAGTATTCCTGTTGGCATTGATGGAAAGGAAGGAGGAAAAAGGCAAGGGGAAATAGAGTGGGCACCAGGAAGTACTATCAGAGGTCATTGTGATCAAGATGTAGATCTTTCATTGATGACCTAGCAATAACGATGTCTCAATGAAACTCACAGAGTGCTCACTGGGGAGAGTCTCTATAGAGAAGAAGTTGGGAGATCAGTTGTTCAGACAGGAAATAACACTACCATTTGCAAGTCAATGTGCTAGAGGAAAATAGATGTGAAAATATTCGTGTTCGGTGTAAGGAGGAAAAAAAATGGGGAATCAATAGGACCCGAGAAAACCTAAGGGTGACAGCTAGTGAATCATTGTGTTTACAGTGTAATTGAGAACTCCAGCCACCCACCAGGGCTGGGAGGTGGGAGCCAGAGGTACTGTTATAATTCTCTTCCAAATAGAATGAGCTCAACTCAGAATGAAGCCACATGGGACTCAAAGCTTGAGGGTTAGCAATCCAGGGGAGGGAAGGGGAGACACTATCTTCTAGAAGCAAGAGAACAATTAGAGCTAAGACATCACCGGGCCCCAGTAAACAGGGTGACAGGCTGGGCACTGACCTGGGTTAAATTGAAGTTCTGTCCTTGCTATAGAACCTCCCAATTCACAGCTGTGAAATTTCTGCCTTACACTGGTGTGGCCCTGTGGCCACCACATGATGCCAGCAGCACTCCATCAATGTCCTTCCTCACCTTGTTGCTCATAGGAATCCTTCACCCCACCCCCCGACTCTGTTTGAGGAGGTAGAGTGAGCAGAGAGGTCTTCCTCACAGGTCTGGGAGGTGGGTCAGGTTACATCATCTAGTTATCCATGACTACTTCCCAACCCAAGAGGACCAGTCGAGAGTATCCTGGCAGGTTGCCTGGCTTGTGTCCCCGTTGCAGGTGGGCCTGTAACCATCCTGGTGGTCATGAATATATTCCAAAAATGATACTCATGTCCTTCCTTCTATCTATCAGATTATTGAAACAATAGACCCCAAGAAATTTCTCCAATAGTCTTATGTTTGGAGAAGGTAAAGGCTGAAGGCCAGTGCCATCAAGAGAGAGGAAGATCGTCTCTCAGAAAAGGATTTCAACAGCCCTTATAACTTGTCAGACTACGCTGCAGGAGAGCCTGAGGCTGAGATAGTGATGCTGGGCTGGACCACACCCCAACCAGGGCTGCTTAGTGATAGGTACCTCTGGCCCTCTATTGAAACCCAAACTTCATGTCCAAGATGGACCTGGGAACTCATTAGACCTCTTTGTTCCTCCTTCAAGTGTTACAGCACTGAATAAATCTCCTCTTCCCTCTTTTCAACATCAGTCGATTGCTTAGTTGACCTATTGAAGACTGTTGACTAACCCTGGCTGGCATACTCAAGGCCACATCTGGCCATGAGAAACAAATCTCCAGTCAGCAGTGACCCCTTCATCCCACATCCCTTTACCCTCCAAAATCCAAGAAGCTGCACCAGGTCCTACAGCCCAGGAAGTGGACCAGAACCAACCCAAGTCTCCTCAAATCATCTTTCACCTCTACTGCTAAGCTGGTTCTGGGAGCTCAGGGTGGAAAGCTGGGCCAAGGGTAGATGGATGGAGCTTTCTTATCTTTCCACCCCTTGACAATAATGAGGGCTTTGTGTCAGCTTCATTGGATTAAGAAACATCTAGGTCATTAACAAGACGCATACCCTCGTATGGATCTGTGTGGACTTTATCAAAAGGGGGTGGGATTGGAGCAGATCCTGGACTGAATAAAACAAGTTGATCTGCCGTGATGCGAGGCACTGGCCCCACTATAGCTTCCCCTTCATCATAGACTAATCCCCTGAACCAAGGGCCAAAATAATCATTCCGTCTCTTAACTGGCTCCTTGCCGGGTGTGTGGTCACAACAGTGAGATTACAGCTACTTTCAAATCCTATTCCCAACCCCTTCCCCACTCCCACATCTAGGCTGGCATCTCCCATCTGCCCCTAATATCTGGGCTGGTAAAGAACCAAAAGAACCATACCCATCCTCACACACTGTCTTACATATTAAGAATCAGACCTAGCAAGGTTCTTTGGCCTTCCAGAGGATGATCAGAACATAGTTCCCTAGTATTCTGGCTCAGCATTCAGGAGCTGAAGGCGACAGGAAAGTGGCTGCTGACTGCAATGCTGTAAGGAGAACGCGTACCCAGGCTGTTTTCCTTGGCCTGACTGTTTGCTGAGCTTGTTATAGTTACACTCATACAGAACGCCAACGAGAGAACCATCCTCTTTTGTACACACTTCCCTGGACGAAATTTTAGGTAAGTTACCTGTGCCTTGGGTCCCTCCATCCTACATTTCACCCCCTCTGGTTGCATGACCCTGGTCTTCCAGTGAGCTTTTGGGGAGGGGGGGGGACTCTGGAGAAAGCAAGGCCACCCCCTTTGTGACATAGCAGCAGGAGAAACAATCAAATCAACAAAGCTTCCCACCACGGAAACTGTTGCATGTAGGCGACCTAAGAACCACAGGCTTCGAGGGGTTTGAGCACTCACTGGCCTCAAAAGGAACAACTGAATGTCCATCCCTTGGTACCAATCTTCAGTCCACAGCAGGGCTTAATCCCTTTGTCAGCTGTAAATGGACCACATGCTGGGGTGTCAGCTCCTGGGTTCACCCTCGTACATAAAATTTCAATTCTAGTTCAAGCTCAATTCTAGATCTCCACACATAGTTATACACCACCGCATAATGAAGGGTCTCCTTTGATAAAGTTAGAGGTTTTCTTATAGTATCACCAAACCTTGAAAGACTAGCACTGAGGGGTGGGGTGGGGTGGGGTGGATTGATCACCCAACCCAGCCCCCTTATTTAAAGCCAGAGGCTCCCGAGGTCCAGAGAGACCATGTATCCTCCCTCCAGACACACAACCAGGGAAAACCCAACATGACAAGAATTGGATCAGCTGACTTCCTTGTTCATTCTATAAGGTCTGGGAACAGGGTTATTGTAGCTTATGCTACCTAGTGGAGTGATGGCTTTAGGAGGGTGGGGATAGGGTGGTAAGTTACATCCCTCTGTGACTGTCCCTACCTGAGGTAGAATCACATTGATTGGGATTTCTAGGCTCTCAGATCTGGTATCTCTCTTTCTTGTAAAATTTGGCCTCGAGTGCTGTGAAAAAGAAAAAAAATTAGATTTCTCCTCCATCCATCCTCGGAGCCTTAGCAGCTCACCTAAAATACATAACTATTACACTTATGCCTCCTTACAAATTAATTATATACCTTATAATAATCTCCGTGTAAAGGTATGTGTGAATGGTACCTGACCAGAAAGAAATCTTACTGATCACCAAAACAGAAGTCAGTAGAGGAATTAACTAACATAAAAACCCCACTGAAAGTATCTGAAACAGAGAGGGCTGCAGGTCTTCCTGGCTTTATACTATTATTTCTATGTCAAGAAAGTAGCCATACCAATGTGAGGTGCCAGGTATAGGTCTTATGCATAAGCTGGTCACCAAAACACTCAGAACATTCCAGAGGTGACATCACAGAACAATATGGTGGTTTTCAGAGCTCATGGTTTTTCTCTAAGCAGCTCAGGTGGGAAGCAGGCTTCTGTAAGCAGGAAGGGTTGGTTGCTGCTGGCTGAGCCCACTGTGGCTAGCCAGGGTCAGTGTGATGCACAATGGCCCCAACATTCACACTTGTTTGGTCACCCCTGGCTGCTGCTCACGCCTCACTGCCAGGCTGGTTTGAGCCCCCACCCCCACCCCTCCCCCTGACCCCTCCCACTCCAACCTCCCTCTAGAGATGCCTTCTACTTCAGCTGCCTTACTTGGGAAGGGAGAAACAGTATCTGTTCAGACCTGGGAGGGGTTGGCCGCTACTGAGGGGCTCTTCAGTTCAGTTCCACTCTGACACTAGCTACATGGAATTACTGTGCAGGTCCCAGAAGTTAGGGGCTCAGTCCTACAGTATGACCTTCACCTGAGGGACCAATCTCAGGTCAAGGCCACCTATACTTGATCTCAGATCAACCGTGAATCAGGGGCTCCCCTGACCTGTCCCTTGGATTCCATAGTTGTCTCTCAGGACTCAGGAATGTGCTTTTAGTTAGGATCACAACTTTACTAAGAAGCAAGCAGCTCAGTGAGGGCCTTAGGTAGCAGTGGATGATGGGATTGGAGGGTAGAAGCTTCAGGCCTTCTCTGCATTCTCCTGCCTCCCAGCATCCTCAGTGCCAATGTCTGAATCCCATTGCTTACAGGACATTGTGGGAGATCATTATGTGGGTAAATTTAATGAAATCATTGGCCTTTTATCATTTAACTAAATACCAAATCCTTCCTACTTCCCCTGAGGTAGACGTTTGCTGAAAATTCCAACCTTCTAAACCCCAAATGGTTTCCTCTGGCAACTATCCCCACCCTCCTAAAGCCATCACTCCACTAGGTAGCATAAGCTGATATGTGCTCCAAAGGAGATCCTGTCAGGAAATCTAAGGGATTTAGAAGTCCTGTTCTGATAGAAAAATACAATGAATTATACAATTTATATCACATGTAGAAGTTGCATTAAGGCCACAACACCCAGTTCCTCCATCTTTAGTTCTGTCAGACCCATCATTTCCAGAGCCATTAAAGAGCTGCCGTTATGTATCTTAGTACTGTGTGATTTTGCCCCTTGGGGTTGGGAGAGAGTGGTGACCTATGGTAAGAAGATCCAGAGATTCCCCAGTACCCAAATTACGAGCAGATCTTGGTATAAGAAAATTCAAATATACAAAAGCATAAGATACACCCAGAGAAAAGTCAGAGGCCAGGTTCACTGCCAAAGATTTAGTGTCTACAAAGAAACTTCAAGGGCATTTTTAAAACTGGTGTGTGTGTGTGTGTGTGTGTGTGTGTGTGTGTGTGTGTGTGTGTGTGTATGTGTGTGTGTGTGCATGTGTAGTGTGTGCTGGTGCATTTGGAGGCCAGAGGACAACCTTGGGTGTCATTCCTCAGCTGTCATCCATCTTGTATTTTAAGACATTGCCCTGGAACTTGACAATCAGGTGAGGATGACTGCCCTCAAGCCCCAGGGATCACCTGTGTCCGCCTTGTCATCACTGCCCAACCAGGGAGGTCACACTGACAAGAGGGGGTCACACCAGGATTTTTTTTTTTTAACATGGATTGGGAAATCAAATTCAGTTCCTCGCGATTGCAAACCCACTGAGCCACTAGGCTTGCTTATGTAACTTTAAAAGTGTGGTTATGACTGCACACTGCTGGACTTGCCACAGTTGCTGTTTTAAAGTGTATAGTCCAATCGTTTTGAGTATGTTCACATTGTTGTGTAAGAACACTCTAGAAGTCTCTCATCTTAGAAAGCTATGGCTTCTATTAACCACTAGGACTCCTCCCTCCCCTCCCTTCCAGTGTTTAGTAACCACATCCCCACTTCCCGGTTCTATGATTTCAACTACATTAATGTCTTAGTTAGGGTTTCTACTGCTGCAATAAAACACCGTGGCCAAAAAGCAACTTGGGGAGGAAAGGGTTTTCTCCACCTTACTCTTCCAGGTAAAGCCTTTATCTCTGAGGGAAGCCAGGTTAAGAAGGCAGAGGCCATGGAGGGGTGCTGATGACTGGCTTGTTTTCATGGCTTGCTCAGCCTGCTTTCTTATAGCATCCCGGACCTGCAAACCAGGGATGGCCTCATCCACAGTGAGCTGGGCTCTCGCCCATCAATAAATAACTACTCAGCCCCACAGCTCTCCCACGAGCTTATCTCAATTGTGTTTCTGTTTTCTTAGATAACTAGCTTGTAACAAATAGAAAAACAAACAGAAACCTCAATAAATTATCCAGCACAATTAGATATCTTATAGAGTGGTATTACAGAGTATTGGTCCTTCCATGACAAGGTTTACCCAATTTGAAACAAACGTCAAGATTTCCTTTTTTTAAAAAGCTGGAGCCGGGCGGTGGTGGCACACGCCTTTAATCCTAGCACTTGGGAGGCAGAAGCAGGTGGATTTCTGAGTTCAAGACCAGCCTGGTCTACAGAGTGAGTTCCAGGACAGCCAGGGCTACACAGAGAAACCTCATCTCGAAAAACCAAAAAAAAGCTGGGTCACCTTTTCATGATAAGCAGATATCTTTTGGGTAGCATCTGTCCCTTGGCTACTGGAAATAATGCTGGGAACTTGAGTGTACAAACATCTCTCTAAGAGTCTGCTCTGAATTATTTTGGATACATGTCCAGCAGTAGAATTGCTCAGTGACACAGTAATTCCATTTTTAATTTGGGGGGCACCTCCTCACTGTTTTGCATGGCCCATGCATTATATAACCTTCCCCCCACCCTCACCAATACTTGTAGCTTTAAGTGGGTGATTCCTGTACTGCCTGAAAAATGTTAATTCTATTTCTCCTCATGCACATAAGCATCTGCACACCACGGGATGTGGACAGTGTTTTGTCACCAGGAAGAGTTAATGTCACCAATGAACTAAGCCTGGAAGAAGCCCCCTTACACAAAATGTGCTTCTATCCCTTTGACTCAAATGTTACGGGGCCGACATACACTTGGTGTTTCTGTTGTAAACTGTCAACAAAGTGTTGTTCCCACAACCTGTGTGAAGGCCTCTTTGTATGCTCACTTGATGGGTTGATTTTCACTTTTATTTTTAAAGAAACATCAAACCTGGGCCATCCCATTGCATTTGCAGTTACCCATTATCTGGGATTGTGTGCCAAATGCCTGTTATTACTCTGATTAACACAACCATCAATCACCCATCTTCCACAAGCTTCCCGGTTGGTGGGCACTACACAGAGCACAGCCTTGTGGGTTTCTGATCTAAACAAACTGAATAGAGGCAAAATGTAAGCACCTGAGACTCCCCAGGGTCGGAAGGCCTGTGGCCAACTGACGATCTGTCTGATACAGGGATAGTACAACAGCAAGAAGGCTGTTCCTCCAGAAAGTCACGCAAACTGAAGCTCTGACCCAGTAGCCAGAGGTGACACGGGGTTTATGCTTTGACCTCTCTTGTCTTCCCCCTATGGAGAAAGACATAGGAAACATGGTAGGTATCGTAATTTACTTACACAGTGGGTGTACCACAGTCCTGGTTTGCTGTTTCTGTGATAAACACTATGACCAAAATCAACTTGGGAGAAAAGGGTTTATTTGGTCTACACCTCCTGATCACAGTGAATTGTTCAGAGAAGTCGGGACAGTAACTCAGGCAGAAAGGGAGTCAGGGATTGTAGAGGGGCGTTGCTCACTGGCTTACTCACTTCCCCTGGCTTTTCTTAGCTTGCTTCCTGGTACAAGCCAGGATTGCCTGCCTACGAGTGGCATCTCCCACAGTGGCCTGGGCTCTCCCTTATCAGTCAAGAAAATACCCCACAGAGAAGCACACAGAACAATCTGATAGGGGCCATGGCTTAATGTTCCCTTCCCCAGAAATTATACTTTGTATAGAATTGATTTAAAAAAAAATTTAAAAAAAAAAAAAAGAAGGGAGGGAGGGAGGGAGGGAGGGAGGGAGAGAGAGAGAGACGGAGGGAGGGAGTGAGGAAGGAACACAATTGGCCCTGTGGTGGTTTGGATACCCCCTTCCCCCATAGGCTCATGTATTTGCAAACTTAATCCATGGCTGATGAATTATTTGGAAGGATTAGGAGGTGTGGCCTTGTTGGAAGAGGTATGTTCCTGGGGATCGATTTACAGTTTCAAAAGCCCAAACTAGTCCACCCCAAGTGAGTGTGTGTGTGTGTGTGTGTGTGTGTGTGTGTGTGTGCGCGCGCGCGCCTGCTACCTGTGGATCAGGTTATAAAGTTCTTAGCTACTTCTCCTACTTCTCCAGTGCCATGCCTACCTGCTCCCCATCGTGATGATATTGGACTGAACCTCTGTAGCCAGACCCAATTAAATGCTTTCTTTTATAAGAGTTGCCTTGATCATGGTGTCTCTTCACAGCACTACAATAGTCACTAAGATAACCCTTGTCAACCAGACACAAATGGGCATCACTATTAAAGCACAATATTTTAAACGTTTCCTTTATTCCCCAAATTTCATGTTATTATCACAGTATAAAATGTTTAATATTTAAAGTCTCATAGTTTTATGAAAAACGCATCACTTAGAAATTCAGTATTTCCCAGCCTGGTCTACAAAGTGAGTTCCAGGACAGCCAGGGCTACACAGAGAAACCCTGTCTCGAAAAACCAAAAAAAAAAAAAAAAAGAAAAAAAGAAAAAAAGAAAAGAAATTCAATATTTCTTTAAACTAGCTGAGATCTTAACCAGGGCTCCCATAAAATAAAATAAAAAACCAAGTTATTATTGTTATTTTAATTCCAAGAGGGAAGAATAAGGGCACAGCCAGAATCATATGAAAATAAAAGCAAAACCAAAATCCAACAGAGTAAATTGCTTGGTATCCAATGTCCAGGACCCGTTATCATTTACAATCCAAAAGCCTTGGGCAGTCCTAGCTCTCTGGATCAGCCTGCAGAACAGGTAACTTGTCACTCAGGCTCAAGGTATCTCCACTCCACATGTCACTGTCCTTGGTGGTTACCCCATGATTTCTAATACTCTGGGACCTCTCCTACAACTGAGGCCACACCTTCACCAGTGGCCTCTTTGGGAACTCCAACTCTGCCACACATGTTAAGTCACAGCTTCTCTCCATGACCCATTCACCCTATAGTGTCCATGCAGCTAAAACTAGTACCATGTGGGAGACAATTAGACATTACCAAGCTTGGTTGCCAGATAGAGGTGTGTCCCACCACCAGCAGTGCCATAGATGCTGTGTACTACCCTGAGGAAATACAACCCAAAAGATCTCATCCTAATGATCCTGATCTCTCAATCACTATAGCTGATTCATCAGTCCCAGTCAACCAGTATCAATAATCCCAGTAAAGCAAAGGGTTCACCTCCATAGATTTTTAATCCAAAGTATCACATAAATCTTCCAGATAGAGTCTTTATTTCCCTCTGAAACTGCACAACCCGGACCTCCATCATCTGCATTTACTTCAATATTCTCAACTCCCAAATTCCCACAACAGCACATTAAACTCTGAGCACTTCCAGCCCAAAGTTTCAGATGTTTCCACAGTCTTCCTGCCTGCCTTCCAATGGTTAGAGGTGGCTCATCTCAATGCTCCGTTTTCTGCCTATTACCACTTGAGGTCTTCTTTGCCTTCCTCTTAAGCAGCTCTCTTTAAGGCAGGACGCCACCCAAGCCTTCTTCGCCTTCTTTATCCTTTCCATCCTCTTCCTTCATTCTCACCAGCTCCTCCTCTCCTCCTCCTCCTCTTCCTCCTCCTCCCCTCCTCTTCTTCTTCTCCTTCCACTTCCTCTCCTTCTTCCTCCTCCCCCTCCTCTTCTCTTCCTCCTCCTCCCCTCTTCCTCCTCTTCTATTCCTTACTCCTCTTCCTCTTCTTCCTCCTCCTCCTCCCCCTCCTCTTCCTCGTCTTTTTTTCCTTCATCCTCTTTCTCTCCTTCTTCCTCTTCTTCTTCTTCCTCCTCCTCCTCTTCTTCTTCATGCCTTTCAGCCTCTTTAGCCCCAAGATCACAGCAGACCCTTGTTCCAGTTGTGAGCATTTTGTGAAGCCATGTGCCACACAGTACTTAGCCCCCAGCCAGGCTGTGTTGGGGTTTCAGTCTGACGTATACCCACCAGTTCATATGTGACTATTAGATCCCACTTGTGTGGTGCTGTTTGGAAGGCTTTGGAACCTTTAGGAGTTGGGCGTGGCTAGTGAGAGTGGGTTACTGGGGAGGGACTTGGAAAGTCATACTTGCCCCTGGCTTCTTTCTAGCTCTCTGTTTCCTGGACAGCTTTGATGTGAGGGCTCTCCACCACACACTCACATGGCCGTGGACTTCACCTTGAAGAACTGAAATCCCTCTGGAACCATGAGCCAAAATTGGCCCTCCCTCCCTCCCTTAAATTGTTTCTGTAGGATATCTGATCACAGTGGTCTGCCTTCATGGGTATTGAGTGCCTACTTCCTGCCCTGTCTTGTCCCAAGTGTTATTACCGAGAGGAGCCAACATGACAGCAGGCTGTGCTCCTGTGGCTTTAGCACACAGACTGGTTTCCAAATTGGGCCAAGGATTAGGAAGAATAATAGCTAGACCTGAACCTAATCAAAGGATGTTTTAAATACCATTTGGGTGGGACTCAGAAGGAGCCTAAGGGTGAACCAGGAGAAAAATGTGTCTGGCCTTGACCAGCCCTCAGGCACACTGGAGCAAATTAACGAAAAATGACCTCATCTTAGGGCAGATGTGTCCCCATGCCTTGGCACAGAGCCAAGTGAGCAGATCACAGGCTGGGATGTAAGGCCCTGCAACTCCTCTGCTGGGTACCCTTGAGAAGAGAGCACCATGTACTGCTGTCCTGGTGCTCTAGAGATTTGGAGGCACTCTGTCAGAGGAGCTGGAAGGCCGGCTTTGCTGGCACTTGGGAACAGGCCTGGTTAGGGTGAGGCCAGAAGGTGCTCAGTAAATAGCAATGGGTACAGTGCATTTCACTGTCATTCTCTAATAGCAACAGGTATAGTGCATTTCACTGTCATTCTCTAATAGCAACAGGTACTGTGCATTTCACTGTCATTCTCTAATAGCAACAGGTATAGTGCATTTCACTGTCATTCTCTAATAGCAATGGGTACTGTGCATTTCACTGTCACTCTCTAATAGCAATAGGTATAGTGCATTTCACTATTATTCTCTAATAGCAATGGGTACTGTGCATTTCACTGTCATTCTCTAATAGCAACAGGTACTGTGCATTTCACTGTCATTCTCTAATAGCAACGGGTACTGTGCATTTCACTGTCATTCTCTAATAGCAACAGGTACTGTGCATTTCACTGTCATTCT
>NC_034597.1:66072441-66084336 GCF_900095145.1 Mus pahari
TCTCCTCTTCTGCTCTTCCTGCAGGCCTTTGGCCCTCTCTTTGACTGCTCCTCCATGCTCTTGTCCAAGGTGGTACAGCCAAGGCTGGTAGGAAACTAAGGTCCCAAAGGGAGAGCATAGGAGGCACTCTAAAGTAAGGGGCACTCTTACATCCCAGAAGAGTCGTTCAAAGAGTAATGGAGAAATGTGCTTAATATCACTGCTTGTGACATCCAAACCTGAAGACATCACATAACTTTCCCCCAAGAGGGCAGAAACTCCAACTCTTTCCTGAAACTGATTAATCTCTTCACTGATCCAAGAGGAAGGACCCCGATCCAAAAGGTGGTCAGTGGAGAGGCTAGATAGCTCAGTGGTTAAACACATGGGCTGCTCTTCCAAAGGATCCAGGATTGATTTCTAGCAAACACACATGGCAGCTCAAAATTTTCTCTGACTCCAGCTTCATATATGCACATAGTAGTGTCTTGGACTGTTCATTCCTGTTCCATCACAGCCTCCTTTTTCTCAGCCAACAAAACTGACAAAAACAGACAGAGAGGCACAGAGACAGGCAACAATAAAGACAACCAGGGTTGGCCACCACACAGACTTAAACCAGGGGATCTGGTGATATCTTACCAGAATGGTGGGCACCAAGATCCAGGCTATATCCAGCCTTACCTACCTGTCCTATCTAGAAGGTGCCTGTCTTAGTCAGGGTTTCTGTTCCTGCACAAAACATCATGACCAAGATGCAAGTTGGGGAGGAAAGGGTTTATTCGACTTACATTTCCACATTGCTGTTGATCACCAAAGGAAGTCAGGACCGGAACTCAAGCAAGTTAGGAAGCAGGAGTTGATTCAGAGGCCATGGAGGGATGTACTTACTGGCTTGCTTCCCCTGCCTTGCTCAGCTTGCTTTCTTATAGAACCCAAGACTACCAGCCTAGGGGTGGCACCACTCACAAGAGGGGCCCTCCCCTCTTGATAACTAATTAAGGAAATACCTGACAGCTGGATCTCATGGAGGCATTTTTCACCTGAAACTCCTTTCTCTGTGATAACTCCAGCCTGTGTTAAGTTGACACACAAAACCAACCAGTACAGTGCCATAAACGCTCACCTCTGGATTAAACATTTGCAGGTGACTTTCTATAATCTTCCATTCAGGGTAAAGGTATCAGGAGCCTCTGAGGTAGCCCTGGATCATCTAAGGGTTCATACCCACTAAAAACTGTCTTTGCCCCAGGGTTGGTCCATGAGCCCTGGTGTCTCAGTCTTTGGAAATCTGCTGGGGCCTCCAGAATGTTACAAGTTTAGTCTATCAAAGAACACATACTGACACTCTTAAAGCCAAAAAGAAAGTCTTTATTGATGGTCAGCACCTGCACAGAGAACTCCAAATCATGCAGCCTCACAATCCTCAGGGGTGTTTGTTTGGTTGGTTGGTTGGTGTTTTTTTGTTTTTTTTTTTACTTTTATGCACAAAAACCACATTCTGGTCCATATACTTCAGGAAACAAAAACAAACAAACAAAAACCCAAAGTTACAAAGCCAAAATAGCAAAGTTAATGCATTTAGGGGCTGTTCTAGTCAGTGTTCTATTGTTCTAAAAGGACACCATGACCAAGGTAACTCATAAAAGGAAGAATTTAACTGGGGTCTTCTTTACAATTTCAGAAGTTTAGTCCATTCTCATCATGGCTGCAGGCACGGCAGACGTGGTGATGGAGCAGTACCTGAGAACTATATCCTGACCCACACACTGGGCTTTGAAACCTTAATGCCCACACCCAGCAATACACTTTTTCCAACCAGGCCACACCTCTTAATCCTTCTAATCCATTCAAATAGTGTCACTCACTAGTGACTATGCATTCAAATATATGAGCCTATGAGAACCACCACAGGGACTTTCCTGAATCCTGGAAATGTGGACCAGATGGATTGCTTCTTTGTTTCTGCTTTGGCAGGTGTCAGGGCTTATGAGTTGGTTTTAAGGTCAGAATAGTGCCTCTAACATGACATCAGTTACACTAAGGTCTTGGCGGCCCGTTACAAAAACAAAACCAACATAACTAGACTTTAAGAGGAAGGATGGGTTTTTTGGGAAATGTTTTCCTTTAGTTTTTAAAAAATATTTTGGAAATGGGGCTTCGCTATGATATTATGTCCATATGTAACTCAGGTCAGCCTTGAAGTTCCTGTCATCCTGTCTCAGCCTCTGAAGTATTAAGACCACAGGGATATGTCACCACTGGGTATATCATTAAAATAACTGTTTTAAAGTAATATGACTTGGGGTGATTAAGATGGCTCAGAGAGTAAAGTTGCCTGCTGTACAGCCAAGCCTGGGTATCTAAGTTTAACCACACGGTGGAAGGAGAGAAAAGCAGGACTCCCGTAAGCTGTCCTCTGACCTCCACACACACATATACATTTGCTGTGCCATAGCATAAACCACTCCAGACAAATAAATGCATAAATGTAAAATACAACTTTAAATAATACCATTTTATCGTAGTCATCAATAATGCCAAAGAATCTTATGTTTTCATTTAAAAAGGTAAATTACCCACAGAAATTTATCCGTTGAGATCACAATGTAATTAAATGTGCTTCTCGTTCTTCTTAATGAGCCAAGCATAAGACTCTAAGTTCAGTTTAGACGGAGTTTTGTGTTAAGTGTGTGCCATCCCTGAAGAGGCTGTCTCATACAGATCTGGAGATCTAAGTGGAAAAGTGTATTATTGGTTGCAACACCTAAATTATAATATTCAATATTGAATGTTATGCTCAAGGAGTGAAAAAATTCTGGCAAAGTTTCCCCCGTGGAATTTCTACTTCTCATTCTGTAGGTTGGTTATTCTCACCAGTTAGAAAGGTAAAAAAGAAAAAAAAAACTGCTGGAATTGAATAATGAAAATGGATGTGCTTCTCTAGGAACAAAAATTACTGTTCGATGCTTTTAAAGGAGGAAGCTTACTGTCTTAGTCAGGGTTTGTATTCCTGCACGAAACATCATGATCAAGAAGCAGGTTGGATATTCCAACAGAATAAAGGCTATGTATAACAAAAAAAAAAAAAAAAAGAAGCAGATTGGGGAGGAAAGGATTTATTCAGCTTACACTTGCACACTGCTGTTGATCACCAAAAGAGGTCAGGACTGGAACTCAAGCAGGTCAGGAAGCAGGAGCTGATGCAGAGGCCATGGAGGGATGTTTCTTACTGGCTTGCTTCCTCTGCCTCGCTCAACTTGCTTTCTTATAGAACCCAGGACTACCAGCACAGGGACCGCACCACCTACAATGGGCCCTCTCACCCTTGATCACTGAGAAAATGCCCCACAGCTGGATCTTATGGAGGCATTTCCTCAATGGAGGCTCCTTTCTCTGGGATAACCCCAGCTTGTGTCAAGTTGATACAAAACAAACAAACAAACAAAAAAGAGCCAGTACACTTACATATAAAGCAAAACAAAACAAAACAAAAAACTGGAGCCAGGCAGTGGTGGCGCACGCACGCCTTTAATCCCAACACTCAGGAGGCAGAGGCAGGTGGATTTCTGAGTTTGAGGCCAGCCTGGTCTGGTGATTTCCAGGAGTGAGTTCCAGGACAGCCAGGGCTATACAGAGCAACCCTGTCTCAAAAAACCAAAATAAATAAATAAATAAATAAAAATTTAAAAATTAAAAAACAAACCTCAATTTAAAAAAATGTTTATTAGAAGATTTTTGACCCAAATTAAAACCCATCTAAAACTGTTCTTTAAAAACAAAATCTTTAGACAGAATGTCATGACACGTTCTTCCCTATCAGACATAGCTGTTACTTATATACCTAGTACAATGCATGCATTGATTGATGGAGCTATATTTCACCACAATTTTCAGATTGCCCTCTTCATTGGATATGTTTCTTTCAAAAAAACATTAAACAAAAAGCAAAACACAAAACAAAACAAAAGCTCTTAGCTTACTATTCATTGTTAAACTGACATCTCTACTAAGAAAGGGGGTGGGGCAGTGAAAACTGCGTTTTCTCTCTTTACAAATGGTTCAAGATAACACCTTGTACACAACCACTTATCACCACAAAGGCCAGAAAATATTATGCTTTGTCTGAAGCAAAAAGAGAAGGCTGCAAATCTTCAGTGGCACCAGAGACTTCCAGATCATTCTCTGTAATGATACAAAAGAGATGCTCAAATTTCATGCAACCCTGTCACTTTTTAAAAGCAGGTCCATTCCATTCACGGCACACCATGGTGTGTTGCACATTTCTGCCTCAACTGCTCTGTGGCAACAGTTTGGCCAGAGATAAATCTCTATGACTTTAAATAAATAAAGGCATGGCAAATAAACTTCCTGACACTACCCCATAGGTATGGTATGCTTGGCACAGGGAGTGGCACTATTAGGAGGTGTGGCCTTGTTGGAGTAGGTGTGGCCTTGTTGGAGGAAGTGTGTCACTGTGGGCATAGGCTTTAAGACCTTTGTCCTAGCTGCCTGGAAGCCAGTCTTCTCCTGTCTGCCTTTGGTTGAAAATATAGAACTCTTAGCTCCTCCAGTCTCAAATCTACCCGGACTCTGCCATGCTCCCACCTTGATGATAATGGACTGAACCTCTGAAGCTGTAAGCCAGCTCCAATTAAATGTAGTCCTTATGAGAGTTGCCTTGGTCATAGTGTCTATTCACAGCAGTAAAACCCTAGCTAAGACAATAGACCTCCAGCATCCTCTTTTCATTGCCCCCAGAGCAGCCACTCAGTCAAAGTTATCTTCAACCGCTGCTCCCTCGGCAGATCATCTCCAGTAGTGACGTTATTTACAGTCAAGAACATATTTCTCCTGGCATGCTTTCTATAGCTCATTCACAAAAGAACAGCGCTTTGCATGTGTTAACCTCAAAGCGGAAGCTATATCTGCACTCCAAACAGCTGTACAGCAACCATTTCCTGGTTTATTTCTATCACTCATTTCTTCCAAGTTTTCTTGGCATCCATCAGCAACCTTTGCAGCTAAGGATAAGAATTCACTTCATTTAATCATTCAGGAACGACTTATTGAGTACCATGAATGAGCCAACCACTCTCTGAGGAAGTAATGAACAAAATTAAATTTGTATAAAGCTACACTCCTACAAGGAAAGCCAATGATAAACAAGTTTTAGAATTCAGATACAAATTATCCTGCCAAATCTGCCAAGGATCACTTCTGGGACACAAATACCTGCATGCTTAATCAAGTCTTCCATATAAAATAGCAGCTTATGAAATTAAAAAATGGACACAAAATGACACAGCGGTTGAGTTAGCCTGCCCACATCCTTTATGGTTTAATCATCTTTGGGTTATTTATAATATCCCCCAAATAATAAAAATAGTGATTAGATTATAATTGTTTAAGGGATAACAAAAAAAGTCTGTACACGTTCAGCCCTGACTCAATTTTTCCAAATATTTTGCTCTGTGTACCTCTCTTGAATCCATGAATATGGAACCAATGTAGATGGACGACCAACTTTATATGCCAGGAATGGATACTTATAGGCAAATTCAGCTGCTTTTTGAGGTAGCAATGGGCCGGTTGTAATAGGCACTGAAGAGGCCTCTGTGAGGATGTGGGTAAGACTGTCTGGACCTTTGAGAAAAGAATGGCAGCAGAAAGGGAAGCAGGGGTAAGGTTCCGAAGTAGAAGCCTTAAAGAATTGACTCGACCACAGAAGCTAGAGTACCAGGAGGCTCTAGAGGGAGGGTTAGGGATGTGGAAGAGTCAGAGGGCAGAGGGTAAAAGACGGTCTATGGAGTTGACAGAGGGCTTTGAGGGATGTGGCTTTTATTCTGAATGGCAATGGGAAGTCCTTAGAAGGTGTGCATTAGACATGCATGACTTAACATGGACAGGAAAAGATTTCTCCGGCCCCAGTGGAGAATGGGCAGCCCAATGGTAAGGCAAGAGCAAAGAGCCGACTTCAATCGTCTAGATCAGAGATGATGCACATGATAAAGGTAAAGGACCTGATAAGCAGACTCTGGATACATTTTGATGCAGAACCAATGGGACTTACAGGAGGTTTGGCTATAGGGTCGGCTAGACAGGAGACAAGGTGCTACACAGCTCTAATGTAAGCATTTGAGAAAGGTCACATTCTTGGAGTGGCATAAGGGCAGGAAGGGAGAGGAAGGTGGGCCAGAAATGGAGATGCAGAATTCAGTTTGGACATCGAAAGACTGTAGATAGGAGTAAGAATAAGGGCCCAGAGAAAAGTCCCTTGTAAGAGTCTGGAATTACAGAAAGGTGTATGGAATAGAAGTTTCAATTTAGGACTCGTTAGTGTGTACTAGTGCCACTAGATTTTTTTCCATTCATCACTTCACATGTATTTATTGTCTTGGCAAGAGCAGGTATTTTTCTGGACAAATGTCACTCTTCCACCTTACCAAGTAACAAACTCGAAAGAGACCTTTACACACCACTTCCCGCTGCATTTATTTAAAATACCGCGTTGGACATAATTTAGATGGTTGAAAAGTACAGTCTACCTCTTTATAGTATCTTTAAAAATTGTGATGTCTTCAAATTCTTATTAGTCAGTATCCTAATACAACACCGTTAGTGAGGAAAATGTGAGGATACATCTGTTTTTGTACAATTCCTAGCAACCTCATTGTAAAAGAGAATGTTCTAGAAGAGACACTGCCACGGTGGCTTTTTCCCCTGGCCATTTAACTCTCCTTGTTAGTACATTCTACCCACCCATTGCTTCTCAGAGGTCTTAAACCACATGTCCATTTTGGAATAAGTAGTTCAGTTCCTAAATCTACAGTATCTAGGAGAGATGCACTGCCACCATCGACACAACACAGGCAAAGGGAAAGAAATCCTGCTCAGCCCTTGCAGAATCTGCTTCTCAGGAGGAGGACACGCCCCTCCAAGCAGGAGCACTCCTCAGGACACTCAATGATGTCAGTGTCTGTCCTTAAGTTTTGGGTTCACAGAGTTCAGTTTCATCCTAATTTTTTTTAAATCAATGGGAAATAGGACTGGAAAGAGACCTCAATACTTAAGAGCACTGGCTGCTTTTTCAGAGGACCTGAGTTCAGTTCCCAGCACCCACATGATGGCTCACAACCATCTGTAATTCAGTTTCAGGGAATCTGATGCTCTCTTCTGGCTTTGGATGGCACCAGGCACACACATGGTACACAGACATGTGTATGGGACAGAATACCCATACATTTTATTAAAAATGAAAAAAAAAAGGGCTGGAGAGATGGCTCAGTGGTTAAGAGCACCAACTGCTCTTCTGAAGGTCCTGAGTTCAAATCCCAGCAACCACATGGTGGCTTACAACCATCCATAATGAGATCTGACGGCCTCTTCTGGTGCATCTGAAGACAGCTACCGTGTACTTAGATATAATAATAAATAAATCTTTTTTTTAAAAATGAAAAAAAGAGTAATCAATAGGAACTTCCCACGCTGTTCTCTTCCCACACTCAGTGGGGGGCTTGCGTTCTCCAAGAGACTCTGCTCGCCAGTTGCTTTGATGAAGCCCCCAGCACTGCGGAAGGAAGCAATCCATGAGGCTTCCATAGGTCAGAACAGGAGTGGGTCCCAGCTTCTGACCCAATACCTCGGTTCCCACATACCCAGAGCCACAGAACAAGGAAAGATCAATTCGACATCCTGAGCTTAAAGAGGAAACATTCAAAAGCCAAAGTTGTTAACATTGAAGACTTGCCTGGAGGCTATTTAAAAATTAAAACAGTGCTGATTTTCTTCTCTGAAGCAATTGGTATTGAGTTTTATGGGAGGTTTTTATGTCAACCAAGAACTTGGAAGATGGTTCAGTGGATAAAGTGCGTGCCATGCAAGGTCCAGAGTTCAAATCCCAGAACCCGCATGAAAGCTGAGTAGGCTTGTTGGACCCCATAACCCCAGCTCTTAGGACACAGAGAATCCCAGGGTGAGCTGGTTACCTAGAATAACCACAACTGGCGATCTCCAGGTTAGGCTGAGAGACCCTCTTTCAATATAGGTGCAGTTCAATCAAGGAAGACTCTCAACATTAACTATGTATGCACATGCATAGACACCTGATGACCCCTTGAATGGAACAGCCAGTGCTCTGTCCCTTGAAGCATATTTCCCAACAACCCACCTCAAGTTAAACTGACTCTAGTCCCTTGTATCTGGGTGATGTTTTCCTGTAAAGTAGGACTTTTGGATTCATATGAATAGCACTGCATTAATGCATTTGGTCGCTTCTCCTCTAGAGGTCCATGACTACCAAACTCTTCTGGCCTCAGTAGCTGCCTCCTGCCTGGTTCTAAGGGGTAAGCACCACAATGCTATAGGCTCTAGGTGTCTGCGCCGGCTTTAGATTCCTAGAGCCACGGCTTTGGGAAGTCATGGTGCATCCCCTCCTCATATAACCTTAGTCAGCTCCCACTATGCCTCCTGCTGATCCCAAGAGGTTGCTGCAGTCAGCCATCTGGAGCCTGTGATGTGGCTTTATGGACACAGGAAGTAAAGCCCTAGGGCTGATGTGTAGGGTCAAATTCTCTCATATTTCCTAGATCTTTTGAGAGTCCAAAAAGAAAACAAATAGCTACTCCAATTAAGAGAAATCTACAATTAGTTAATCCTGACAGAAAAGTAGGAAGAATGAAGGGAAAAGATGGAGCAGCCCTGCTCCGTTATTAACAGACCAAAAAAAAAAAAAGGGGGGGGGGGGGGNGGNGGAAAGAAATGGTTCTCAGAACCTAGAGGAAGAGAGTAGGAAAGACTGCCATCTTTGAGGCATAGCCAGCCTTCAGAGAGGCCACAGCAGGGAAGGAGGTGACAGTATGTCTGTCTGCACTCTCTTCTTGCCCTCTGATTGCCTATCTATGATTCCCTCTGATGAAACTCAAGAAGCCAGAGAACAAGCAAGTGGAAGCCATTTAACTGGGGCTGGCTTACAGTTTCAGAGGTTCATCCATTATCATTATGGCAGAAAGCATGGCAGCATCCAGGCAGACATGCATCCACACCCCTGGAGGAGCCTTGGTTCATCCTCGTTTGATACCTGGCTTGGTGGTCAAAAATCAAAGCAGTCTTATGCCTAGAACTCATAAAAATCAAATCCAGGCAGTTGTACCACAGGAGGAGAAAGACAGACAGACAGAGAGATCTGTGGACACCATGTCCCTCACAGACCTGCCCGAAAGTGCACATGGTACAGGTGGGCCATAGACACCCACTTGCCACCATGCCATACCTCACAGCTTGGATGGAAGATGTCACCCAGGGACCTAACAGCTGTGTGGCCAGCCTGCAGCAAGAGCCACCATAAGAGTGAGTATGTGGTGGACCGATGGGAGGGAAGGAGACGTGTAGCTGCTTAAGCATCATCATGAAGAGGGATGACACTGGAGACTGGAGGGTGGAGTGGAGTAGCCTGTTAGGAGTGGCCACCCTGGCCACCTGGTGCCTTGATGAGGTCCCACCCTGAACTGCCACTGAGAGCCATGACTATGCAGTGGTAGGGGTTAATGTTGATGTTCGTGGTTCATATCACCACTAAAGAGCATGGGGATGTCCCTGGTGGGAGCACACACCGGGGGCCATATGGATGTTCAGGGGATGCCTAATTGGCCTGGAGGCAGTTGGGAAAGCTGTTCCTTCCACTTGTTGGTTGCAGCACTCCAGAGAGCTGTCCCTGTACCTCACTCACCTAAGCAGCACAGGAGGACTGGCCCTCCTTAGTCATGGGGTTGCAGAAGAGCCAGCCCCAAATGTGAGAGCTTGGGAGAGCTGGCCCTTGTCTGCAGTGAAGTGGCTTGGGTGTAGGGTGATGCCCTCCCTGGACCCCCACCACCAACACCGCCTGTGGCATTTGGGAGAACTGGCCCTGAGGTCATGAGAGCAGGTGAAGGGCCCTGTCCCTTTACTGACTGTAGCACTTGGGAGAGAGGACCCAGCACCTTGACTGGGCAGCACAGTGGAGCTGGCTCTGGAGGCATGGGGGAGGGCCAGCCAGCCCTGAGGGCATGAGATGCAGCAAAGCTGACCCTGCCTCCTGCAGATAGTGGCAATAGGTGGCCTAGCCAGAGCAGTGACTGAGAACTCCTCCTGCTGGTGCAGATAAGATCCAGGGCTCTGAATTGGCCTATCCCAAAATCTACATAATCTGCAAATGGTTGGGACCTGTGAAAGGGCCAGCCCTACTCTTTCAAAGCTGCGGGATCTCCATGACACAGGGCAACCTCTGGATAACTGGGAGGAATCCTGATGAGGATCCAATAGTGATGGTGTCCCAGAAGCCAGAGATCTTGAACCAGACTCATTGCAATGAAGATGTGCGGATAGAGGGATCTACTGTGGGACACACTGACACACTACAGCTTCCACAATGACATGTTTTCTATGCTTTCTGTTGTTGTTGTTGTTGTTTGCTTGTGTGTCTTACTTTGGGGGGAGGTGTCAAGGGTGAGGGAGGATAGAAGGGGACAGGAGGATGTCTGGACCTGGGGTGTATGATTTGAAACTTAGAATCAATAAAAAACTAAAAATAAATAAATAAAAAAAAGTTGTGGAGTGTTTGTTTGTTTGTTTGTTTGTTTTTTAAAAAAACTTACCTTAAATGCTTTCCATGAGCAACCAATATAGGATCACCCAATTTTATAAGACCTACAAATGACCTTGAAGATTCAAAGGAGGTCACAGAACCATTCACAGCACCAAATCAAGCCCAATGAGACCCAATCACTTAAGAATCCTGTATAAAGTGATTGCATTTGGAACAATTACAGTATCCTCACTGAGAAGGCATTTATCAAAGACAGAACTGTGCTCTTGAGGATTAATCCTGAGGACAGCTGAGCCCCAGAACAAGATTTAAACATTGATCATTATTGTCCTTGCAAAAATGCAAGTAATCACTCCCAAAGAAAGGCCTAATTCCTTGGAAACCCTTCACACACAGCCAGACTCAACCCGTGCCCTGCCACAGCTCCAGTGGCTAAACCAGACTATATTAGCTAGAGGACTGCTCAGCGGCAATCATGTCATTTGGAGGTTTCATTTAAAGATCATTCTTCCCATTATGATCCTTGAAGTGAAACCAAGAAGAGGGAAAAAAATACCCCTGACAGTCTGTGTTCTAGGATCTTAGCATCAGGCATGCCTATTAATCCAATACTGTAAAACTCACAAACTCCCAGGAATCCTCAAGGTACTCTTAAAATTGAAATTGATTCTGTGAAACTACTTTCACCTACATCATTAAGGAAAATTTCATTTTAACTCAACTTGCCACTGAGAGGACGTGAAGAGAAGCATTGGGTCTAGGGATGCATATTTTTACACACACTGAGACTCCAAGAAGCAGCACAAGAAATATCCAGTCCACACCTGACATTTACCCACGACGGCAGGCTCTGGGTCTAGGAACTGTGAAATTTCTTAAGTAATAAAATAGAAAGATCTCACAACGTCCATTTACACCGCACACCTAAAAGCCATGCTGCTTTCTGCAAAAGCACGTTTATAGTGAATGCACCCAGGGTTAACAAAACGTTAAAGGGGAGAGAATGAAGAGACGACTCAGTCAGTAGAGTGCGTGCTCTGTAGGCACAAGGATCTTAATCTGATTCCCAGAACCCATATGAAAAACAGGGCTTGATGGCATGCACTTAGAACCCCACTGTTGGGGGGATAGATGCTGAGTAGATTTCTGGGAAGAATTCCAGGCCAAGAAGAGAACTGGTTTCAAAATAAGGTGAATAGAGTTCCTGAAGAGTGACACCCAAGGTTGTACGCTGGCCTCCACATGCGTGTGCACACACATGTTCTCCCTCTCCCTCTCCCTCTTCCTCTCCCCCCTCTCCCTCTCCCTCTCTCCCTCCCTCTCCCCCTCTCCCT
>NC_034597.1:66084636-66092805 GCF_900095145.1 Mus pahari
ACACACACACACACACACACACACACTTTTTGAGAGGGAGTAGGTGGTGATATAGCAGGTATTTACTTATTTGCTTGTACTGTGTTGTGCTGGCTAGATTTTTGTTAACTCAACACAAACTAGAGTCACCTTGGAAGGGAGAACCTTAACTGAGAATCGCCTCCATCAGACGCCTCCATGGACAGGTCTGTGGGACGTTTTCACGCTGCTGGTCCACGTAGGAGGACCCAGCCCACTCTGGGCAGTGCCATCTCTAGGCAAGTGGATCTGAGGAGTAGAAGAGAAAAGGCTGAGCAAACCAGAACCCAGCCCTGTGGTCTCTGCTTCCGTCTCTACCCCCAGGTTCCTGCCCTGAGTTCCTGCCCTCAGCTTCCCTTAATGTGAGCTGTAAGCTAAAATAAGACTTTTCCTTCTCAAGTTGTTTTTGGTCACTGCTTTATCATAGCAACAGAGAAGGCAACAGATAAGTGGCCACGGTAACAGAAAGGCTGCATTTGACTGCGGACACTGGAATTGGGAAGTGTGCACTGATCTATACAGTAAATGGATTGGTTGTGGCTGAACTCCTGGGTCTTGTTCACCAGTAGGCTATTAATCTTCCATGTGGCCTTGAGCCAGAGCTTTTAAATGTCTCTTATCAATTTCTTAGCATGATGAATGGAAATGAAAATATGCCTACCTTACAAATCCTATCAGAGCAAAAATTCCTTTCTATTGATATACCCCACTGTAGCCAATATTTGTGTCCCTCTTGTGATGGAATGTCGCCTACAACAAATGAGAAATCAAATGGTTGTCAAGAGGCACTTAAGTTTCTGTCCGAGAGTGGATTTTAAAAGCACTCACACACCAGGGGCTAAGAGGTCAGGGGCTGAAGGACAGTTCTCCTCGTCTTTCTTTCTTTCTTTTATAATAACAAGAAAATTGGGTTTGTTAACCATTCTTTTTCCCTAATTCCTATTACCTGTCCATAACCTTTTTCTTCTGCCAGGAATCTTCTGCACGTACCTCTATGTCGTAGGTATTGTCCTAATTAGTATGACTATTGCTATGATGAAACACTGTGACCAAACCAACCTGGGGAGGAAAGGGTTTATTTGGCTTACACTTCCAGGTAACAGTCCATTATTGAGGGAAGTCAGGACAGGAACACAAACAGGGTAGGAACCTAGAGGCCAGAGCTGATGCAGAGGCCAGGGAAGAGTGTTGCTTACCACCTTACTCTTCATGGCTTACTCGGCCTGCTTTCTTGTAGAATCCGAGACCACAGCCCCAAGGTTGCCCCACCCACAAAGGGCTGGACCCTCCCCCCTTTAATCACTAATTAAGAAAATGCCTTTCAGCTGGATCTTACAGAGGCATTTTCTCCATTGAAGTTCCCTACTTTCAAATAACCGTAGCTTGTGTCAAGTTGACGTAAGACTAGCCAGCACAGGCCATCGGCATGAGTGTGCACTATTGTCCCTCCATAGCTTGAGGACACAGCTGGGTAGTAACTGACTGGCCAGGGACTACATTCTCCAGTCCCTGTGAACTAGGCTGAGGCCATGAGACTGAGTTCCAGCCAAAGCACATCTGTAGAGATGGCACATGCCACCCAGTGCCACCTCTTCAGAGAGAAACGAGGAGCTGAAGATGAGGCTTCTCTCAGCAGAGCAACTTGGCAGTCCACTTGAGGCAGGACACACACCTCTCCCTCCCGTGAGTCCCTGAGCATCATACACTTGGCAAGACTTGGTCTCCCTGGTCTCAGCCTGCAATAGGTCACCCTGGAAAGCAGACAACATGCATCTGTTACCTTACACAAAACCTGACAGAAACAACTAAGGGAGAAAAACATCCTTTGGGCTCGTAACTTGAGGGAATTTCAGTCCATCTCCAAGGCAAGATGACGGAGCAGCTCAATGGATGGTAGCAGGAGTGTGGGGCGCTGGCCCCTCACATCGTAGCAGACCAGGAAGCAGAGAGTGAAGCAGAAAGCAAGGCTCTGAGGAGAATCTTCAGAGACTCACATCTTACTTCCACCATCTGGTCCCACTCCTTACAGGTCCCAGAGAACCCTAAAATAATAGCATTACCGAGATAGGGGACAAGTGTTCAAAAGATGAAATTTAAACCGAAACACTTGGTATCTATTGAACTCCAATAACATGCCAGCACCTTTCACATGACAAAAATCTTTTCTTTTCAATGCTGAGGACCAAATCCAGGGCCCTGAGAATGCTAGGAAGAGCTCTACCAACTGAACTACATCTCCAGCCCCACACAATGAAAGGAAGGGTCATCTCTACTTAGCAGACTGAGAAACCAGGATCAAAGAGATGTGATCTGCCCAAGGTCAAATAGATTTGGAAATTCTGAAGTTTGTAGGCAGGTTTTCTGGCTTGGGATGCAGTGATGGCAACATTATTCCACAGACCCTTCTGGACAGGGCGCCCAAAGGAGTCTCCAACTGTCGCTCAGCTGTTACCCTTAACCACAGGCATTCGACACAGAATATGATCGTGACCTTGTGCAACCCACCTGCCCATAAAGGGCAACTTCCGTGCGATTCTGAGAACTTTTAAAAGGGCAGGAGAAGGAAAGATCTCTCCAAATTGTTTGATCTACATGAATGCATAGGCCATAGGGCATGACCATCTGTCCACCACCATCCTAGAATAACTGACCACTGACGGGTGCCACACCAGCTGTTACGGATTAGGTAGTGTAAAGAAAGTTCAGTGTAATTAATTACGAAAACCTGAGCCTTTCACGTTTAATAAGACTAATGGCGTACTGTAAACTTGGGACAATGAAAAGATGAGTGACCAGAGAGGAACTAAGAATAAAGTAATTAGTGAACCTGATTCACTCTTGAATCAAGTGTTATGCTTGTCTGCCCATCAGAGACCCTGTCACCTGGCCACCATTATCACTGAAAAATTCATGTGCCTGAATACATATGGACTTGTGACCACATGACCCACCAGAGAGAAACCTCATACAACCCCTCTGTGAATACTGCCCTTCTCAGGTTCCAACCAGACCAATACATTCCAAATATGCTGGCTAGAGAGACAGGGATGGGGATGAGGGGGTGGAGGGGGGGATACACTGCTGTGGTTACCATGGCAGCCCCCAATGTCCCCCTTGAGAAGGGTCTCCATTTGCCCATACCCTCTGTCACAGGACCACAGCACATACATCACTCGAGCTTCCCAAGGTGGCTTCCAGACTGTCGGTGCTATTGATTGTTTTAGCAATTTACCAGGTAGGGAAATTAGAGTTATGGCTTGGTAATTTCCTGTATATGTCCCCTTTCGATTCCTAAAAGCTAGTGCTAATTTAATACCTGGAAGAATGCTGTGTTGCTCGAGTGCCCTGATGGGTTTACAAGAGCTGGGTATTTATCTGCGAGATTTGTTGAGACTTGCTAATTGTCAATATGTCTCTGGCTGATGTTAAATACAAGGTCGGTTGCCCCAAAAAGCTTGTTCTGAGAATAAATAACAGACTTGCCTAGACAGAAAATGACAAGGCTAGAGAAAGGCAGCTTTGAATTTTTCTCCAGAGAGGCAAGAGGATTGGGGACCACTCTGCAAGGGAGACTGCATGCAGCAATTGGTGCCTCTCTCAGGCCGGTCCCCATGACAGTGTGTTGGTTTACACCAGGAAGTCGTTATCAGTCAGCCTGCTCAACCAAAGAAAGGCCTAAAAAAAAAAAAAAAAAAAAAAGCGGGGAAAAATGGTCCTCACAGGGAATGAATGCTAGCAAGCACCTCTCCTTCCTCCCATTCCTCCTCCTCCTTCTCCTGATCATCATCATCATCATCACCACCACCACCATCCGCTTTCTCCTCATCTGCTGCTTCCTTCTCCTTTTTCATCTCTTCTTTCTTGAGATAAGGCCTTACTACATAATCCTAGTTGGTCTGGGACTTACTAAATGACCAAGATAGACCTCAGACTCACAGAGATCCACTTCCCCCTCTTCCTGAGAGCTGACATTAAATGCATGTTTCTATCCTTGGCTTAATCTTGGATGCCCTGAGATCTTTTCCTCCTTGGCTAGAATGACTTACTCCACTACAGATTCTGAGTTTAACCAACCCTGCTCTCAACTCATGGGTTAGTGAGACAGACCGCCAAAGCCTATTTTACTTCTTCAATGTCCTCATGCCCCCACCCCACACACACCCAAAATATTAGCAAACAGTCTACCCAAGTCTTCTTTCTTGAGTCAGAGTTTCATGGCCTACAGAATTATTTCCCAACCTTGCCAGGTCCCAAAGAAACAAACGGCTAACTTGGTACTTGTTAACATACCAGAGTACATGGTGTCTCTCTCAGCAAGTGCGTGTTACAGAGTCACCCTGGCACCTGGGGCTTTGCTTCCCTTTCCTCAGCTTCTCATTTCTATAAAAATCTGTCATTACTTAGACTATGGGTTCTCTTGGCTCCTCTCTTGGTCCTCCACTCTGGGTGTGCTCTCTCTCTCTCTCTCTCTCTCTCTCTCTCTCTCTCTCTCTCTCTCTCTCCCTCTCCCCCCCAACCCCCCCACTCCCCTAGGCCTCCCACACACCACTGCTTCTCGTGGCTTGATTCAGTCTGCTGGCCATGTGCAATGCACTATTTTCTCTCCTGCTCTGGGCCCTTCCCGATGCCTCTGGCTGTGCCCGCCCTCTTCTCCTCAACCATGCTTTGGAAGAGTTGGGTCCTCACTTCATTCAAACCTTATTTTCATTATTGAAATATTGGTATCACAGACACACAGAAACTAAATTGGGATGTGAAGTGTTTGCAAAGCTGTAATTTATTCATAAGAGAGTAGTTCTTTGGCTTCCAAAGAGCGAAAACATTGCCCTCCGGGAGGAAGGGCAGAGTCTGAAAATTATATAAAAGGCTTGGTAGCAAGATATAACTTGGGTAAAAGTGAGGACAGCAGGTAGTAAAAATGGACCAAGAAGGGGTCAAAAGGTCCAAAAGAAGTGAGGTGACCCAAGGCCAATCTGTGCTTTTGATAATATTGTTAAGGACCAGAGTTGATGTCAGTATCACAGAGATAATCGCCTTAAAACCGGAAAGCGGTGTCCCAACTCCTGGGTTTAGATGTTTCGGTCTGTCTGGGATCTTGACTTCACTGCTTTTGGGCCCCATGAAAAGGTTATTTCATCCTAACAGCAGTGTGTCATGTGACAAAACATGGCGACCAGGAAGCAGTACAGATGACACAGGAAGAGAGGTATCATCAACAAATGTCCTTTAAGGACACACCTCCAGTACCTAAGCCGCACCACTAGGCCCCGCCTCTTAAGTATCCCACCATCTTCTCCCAGTAGCCCCACACTGAGGACCCACTCCATAACACACAGGTCTGAGGAGGGCTGTCAGAATCTGACCTACAAGGCCATATTTACTGGCACGGTGCCTGTTGTCTGTTAGGAGGAATTAAGTATCATCTCCAATTATTAAACTTCCGGGCTTTGCACACAGTTTGATAGAAATAGCCTTTGAGGAAACCCAGCTGCTGTAGGCTAAGGAAGAACACCTTAATCCTACTAGACAGAGCCTTTCTCCCACCCCAGGAAGCACCTAGCTGTGCTGACACCCCAACTTGCCACACCTCCAGGCTCCCCCAAACTGTCCAGCAGCCTGCCACAGTCCCCTTCAGCCCTCTACTCTCATCTGTGCCAGGGTGTCTCTTAGTGCCTTCTGGAATTCCCAGGGGTATTTCAGACCCATATTTTGACTCATCTCACAGATTGATTTTCTAAATTATGTGTCAGCATGAAGGTATTTAAGAAGGAAGAAAAAAAAAATCACTTAACTCGGCAGCAATTAATGACAAAGCTTTTAAAGCTTAGTTTTCCTTTCATAGGTCTTTAAGAGCCAGAAATAATATCAGTAGCTACTGAAATCAAGTTGTGTTTAATCCCTGGCTAAAAGGGCGACAAATGGCTCGAGTGATATTATTATTAAGGTAGCATTTGTTAAGCTTTCCTTTTCTTGTAGCTGCTAAAATTTCTAATACACATACTTACTACAAATGAAAATATATCGGGATAAAATTTATCTGGGATGGGCATTGCTCACACAGAGTATGTAAGGGGCTATTCAAGATCTCTGGGTTCTTCTAGAATGTCTGCACTTTGTTCTGGACCACACGTAAGTGTCAGACAGTTGGTAGCATCCGCCAGCCATTTTCTACAGCTGGAAAGGCTAAGTTCCTGAAAACATGACCCTCAGACACTTGAAAGTTTGTCTACTCAGAGACGCCAAGTAGCAAAAGGCCAACCATTGTCAGCAACAGAGGGCATTTCTGCATCAGATCCCAGGGGCGTGTTGCACCCCAGGAGGAGGTGAGCTATCTACTAGTAAATCTGTAGATCAGGAAGAAGACTGGGATGCCCGAGGCCAGAGGACTCTCCTCTTTCACCTAGTTGGTGGAGACAAAAATGTCCCCTCTGTAGTGTCCTGCCTCCAGACATCAAGTGGCCTGCAGAGCTTTCTACTCTCATTGCCCCTGGCAAAGCTGCCCTGATAACTTTAACCTCCTTCTTTCTCTTTCTCCTTCCACTAACAAGTGAGGGATGAGGAGGGAAGGCGTGTTAGGAGTGCGCAGTCACTTTCCGTGAGCAGCCATCAGTCTGCAGTTGCCTCGCTGTTTCATTGAACTCACACACCTACACTCCCTTGGCCTCCTATACTTTATTTTCTTAGATGCTTGCCATCATGAAGCAGGAATCACAGAACCCAACGCTCTCCTTTACTGTGACTGAGTTTACAACACACAGTTTCCACCATCTTTGTCTTAGCTTGTTCCCTGTCTCGTGGCCATTGGGCAATCTTGGCCTTTGCTCTTCTATCTTTCCTTGGATGTAATTTTTACAGCAAGTCACGAAATAGAGGTAGATAGCGAGGGGGAGGAAAGGAGGGAGAGATAGAGAGAGGGAGGGAGGGAAAGATGGAGAGGGAATGAGGGAGAAGGAAAGAGGGAGGGAGGAAGGAAGAGAGAGATGGAGAGAGGGAAAGATGGAAAGAGAGGGGGAGGGAAAGAGGGAAGGAGAGAGAAAGAGAAGGAGAGAAGGAGGTATAGAGACAGAGATACACAGAGAGAGAAAGAATAATGTTCATAGAGAACAAAATTACCTCTAAATCAACGACTTTTCATTTTGGAATAGCCTGTCTCTGAGATCTCTCCGTGTGGAAATCCCTATCGAGGAAGGTGGATCTGGGGGTGGCCTCCTTGGTGAGAAAGCTGATTAGCATGCCTCCTCAAAGGGCAGAGAACCTCCACAGCAAAGCCAGCTCTCTGGGAGAGTCAAGCTGCCTCTGCCTCCCAAGGCGAAGGTCTCCATCTTTAAAACAATGAGTGCTCTTCTGTGTCACACTCTCATTATGGGTGTCAGTGGGACCGTGTCTATGAAGTGTCTGAGCTCCTTGGGGGACAGGGCTCTTTAACTCTAATTATCTTTATTGACAACAGCAGCAAGAAGCTGTTGCAGGCTTTTCCTGGTATAATCCCTTGCCCTCCTGCCTGGTTCAGCTTCTCAGAGGTGGTTGGAGCAGGTGATGACTCTACACACGGGCTTTTTCCTGCTGCTTAGGGGGCATGCCTAGCCTTAGTTTCAAGAAATGACCAAATCTTCATGCAAAGGAGCGCTCACACATAAAAAGAGAGGATTGAAGAAGGCTGAGAAGAACAAACCATTACCACTGCCAGTGAAGAACAAACCATTACCACTGCCTGCCCTCTCGAGAGTCTTCCATGGGTAAGCACAGCTGCTCGAATCTCGAGACAGTCGTAGCTGTGTCATTCCCAGGGGACAGTGTTCTACAGCAACACAGACCAGGCAGGGAAAGCCTCAGATACCAGAGCTGTTCTGCAAAAAGACAGCGACTCTTCCGTTCCCTAGCTAGCAGTGCTTGCTTGGGATTCTGTTCTCTGTGCTGGCAAAAGTAAACGATGTGCCCATCACCCTTTGAAAACTTTTTTTTAAATTTTTTTTATTATTATTTTCTTTATTTACATTTCAAATGCTATCCCAAAAGTTCCCTATACCCCACCCCCACCCCTGCTCCCCTACCCACCCACTCCCAGGTGTTCCCTTGTGCTGGGTCCTATAAAGTTTGCAAGACCAAGGGGCCTCTCTTCCCAGTGATGGCCGATTAGGCCATCTTCTGCTA
>NC_034597.1:66093990-66128729 GCF_900095145.1 Mus pahari
ACTTAATTATCTAAAGGTGAGGCACAAAATCCAGTTGAATATGTTTGGCCCAAGGAGTGGCATTATTAGGAAGTGTGGCCTTGTTGGAGTGTGTCACCGTGACTCTCTTCCTAGCCACCTGGAAGAGCCTGCTCCTGGCTTCCTTTGGATGAAGGTGTAGAACTCTCAGCTCCTCCGGTACCATGCCTTCCTGGGTGCTGCCATACTTCCTGCCATGATGATAATGGACTGAATCTCAGAAGCTGTAAGCCAGCCCTGATTAAATTTTGTCCTTTGTAAGAGTTGCCTTGGTCATGGTGTCTCTTCCTAGCAATGGAAATCCTCACACACCAGCCTCCTGCAGCAGCAGATTTTCTCCTTCCCTTTATGTGATGTCAGATGTTCATTTCACAGGCAAATCCCACTTCTGGGAGGTTCTAAGGCTCCCGGACCTGAAACATTGTCCTTTGCCATCCAAGAGATGTTTATGTCTGAAGTTTTGAAGTATACTGCTCTGTCACTGTTTCCTCAGCATTAAAACATTTAGTTAAGGCTGGAGAGATAACCAACGGAAGTCTCCAGAAGCTGCCCCTCCCAATGGTTACATTAGCATTAACAACTGCTGGGACAAGAGACCCTTTGACTGGCTGAGCCTCTGAAGCTCTGCAGTGAGTTCCAAGAGTCATCACCAGGCAGGGGTGGGCTGCTCAGTGCTGCAGCTGTGCTGTAACCCATCACCCACACTTCTGTCAGTCACCCCAATAAGCGTTCCGCTTGACCGAGCTACTTTGGGTGGGATAGTTTTCCTGTTTTCAGGTGGTGGCCTGTCTGGGGTGAAGAGGCTGTTTGATTGTATCTCCCAGAACTTCCTCAGAGCACACACCTCTGAGTCCTTATCCAGCCCCTTGGTTTAGACTGTCTTTCCTCAAGTTTTTCCAGACGTCAAAGAACATTCAAACAAATCCTGAAATCAGACGCCATTCACTCTCCTCTGGAGAAAGCACGTTTGCCTGCAGCTGTAAAGTCTAAGCACACCAGAGGCAACATTAACCACGCCAACACAGCAGCAGTGGTTTACTGAAAACTTCAAGAACCAAATGGGAAGAGATGGTTTCTAAGTCCGGTCAGGGGAGACTGCAAAGCCAAAGTCAAAGGAAGGAAGGAAGGAAGGAAGGAAGGAAGGAAGGAAGGAAGGAAGGAAGGAAGGAAGGAAGGAAGGAAGGAAGGAAGGAAGGAAGGAAGGAAGAGGGAGGGAGGGAGGGGGAAAGAGAGAGAAATTTAAAAAGAAAAATACATAACACGAACACTGTTTCAAGACTTATCTGGCTACATATGCAATGTATATTTTACTTAGCATTTTGCTTCTACTGGAGTTATCAATGAACGCCAAAAAAGACGATTTCAAAATATCTGAAACTCAACTGCAAATTTGCATTAACACTTAGGAAAGAGGAGGGGAACAGACAGTGACAAATTCACTTGGAGTCTTGTAGACTCTTTTTTTTTTTTTTGCCAAATTGCTGGCTTGAGGCAGCTCATCATCTTTGTGAGAACATGAACTGCAGGCTTGTCACTCTGCTCTGTGCTAATACAAGCTGAGTGATTATACACGTCTGCCCTCCCCAATCAGCAGCCAGGCTCCCGTTCCCTGCTATCTGGTTAGAGTCAGAGGAAAGTCTTCTCAGGGGACTACTGAAGAACTGCCATCAGGGCTGTATGACTGAGTAATGGTGGGAGGGCCGTTAGAGAGAAGCAGTACCTTGTGAATTAAGTACGAGCCTTGCTAACAGAGAGGCATCTAGTTGATTGAAGGTCCCTCATGCCCATCGTGGGCCTGTGCTCAGGAACCACCACCTGCCTTCCTCTAAGACTAGGCTCAATTCAAGCCATCATTTAAATTAGGGGTACACGCCCACCATTATCCCAAATACTTTGAAAGAAAACTAAGACTACAAGCCTGTGAACTCCGCTATAGGAGTCACTGTCAACCTGACTCTTACCTGCCCATAAGAAAGTCAAATTGTGCTTTATTAGAAATAATCCTATAACTGTACTACAGTGCACGTGCCTGATCTCGAAAGCTGAGCAGGGTTAGGCCTGCTTGACAAACGGATGAGAGGAACAGTACAAATAAGAAATGATTAGGTCCTTAAATTTTTTTTATTGTTGTTCTTTTATTTTTGTTTTGGTTTTTGAAACAAGAGTCTTGTGTGCCCTGGACTGTTCTCAAACATGCTGAGTATCTAAGGATGACCTTGCCCCTCAGTTCCTTCAGCCTCTATCTCCTGAGTCCTGGGATAACAGGATACTCTTGAAAACTGCCCTTGTCCCACACTGTCTCCTCCTCCTTCCCCCTGTACATGCCAGCTGCCAATGACTGTTCTTCCAAATTAACTGCTGCTGTCAATCAGCACACCCTATGTTGGTGGGGCTCGGTTTCTTCCGGGGTCCTCCTGCCTCTGAATTCCATTGTCAGCTTTCCCCTTTAATTATGTGGAAGCTCATAACCACTGAGACAGTCCCGTCAGTCACACCTGCCCTGATAGGGCTGCCATGCCAGGCTACCCTGCCGGTGGACTCCTGTGATTATTACTGTCAGGGACCGGGATGGTGTGGCCCACGAGGAAGGAAACTGGCCTTAGAGGAGCTTCAAGGTTAACTGGCCCAAATCTCTACCACAACTTCTCCCAGACCAGCTTCAGAATTTGGTTTTGTTGTGTCTGCGGTTGTGGTGTTACTGTTTCTCATTAAAAAACAAACAAACAAACAACAAAAGACATGGATGTGATGACCCATACACATAATCCCAGCACTTGGAGGGCAGAGCAGAGGCAGTTGATCTCTGTGAGAGCCAGGCTATGCAGGATTACATAAGACTTTCACAAATAACAACAACAACTATCTCTTTCTATCATCTTGGAGCCTATGGGGTCCTGCTGAGAGCAGAACTGGATGGAAAATCCATCTGAAGGGCTATGGGGCAAAACCATTTTTGGTGTCTACAAATGGCATCTCTGTGACCAAATGGAACACATGCTCTTCTCTGTGTGCATGTGTATAGGTGCACACATGTGTGTGTGTAGAGACCAGAGGAAAACCTCAAGCACAGTTCCTCGGGAGCTGCCCACCTTAGGAGGGTCTCTTACTGACCTGGAGCTCACCGAAGCAGCCTGGGTTATCAACATGGGCCTCTGGGCCCACGTTTTGTTTCGTGTGGATGCTGAGAGTCAAACTCGAGTCCTCGTGCCTTCAAGGCAAACCCTTTACCCCACACGCTCTTCTTAAGATTTGATGGTGTTTTTTCTTGATGTGTGCTTATGCATACAAACAGGAAAAGCCAGCATGGTGCATCCCGTGAGCACATAACACAAAACCAGACTGATCTGAAGAAATAGGAGCCACACCCATGGAAACAGTGATATGAAGCGCCCTTCTGCTGACGCCATTGGACACAGATGCCCCTGAACTCTAGTCCTCCAGGATTTAGACCAATTAAAAGTAAATAAATAAAAGTGAAAATCTAAAACTGAAGGGAACACTAAACAAGTCCTGATTTAGGGATGACCTTTCCATGTCTTTAAAGTGTGGCTAACTTAGGGACCCCTAAATCCCTGCTTGTGTTTTGTTTCTGACTCTTACCTCTGCTTTACGAATAACGGTAAGCCTGACTAACACACACACACACACACACACACACACTACTGCCATGGCTGTGTTAACTAACATCTGTAAAACTGGACCATTATCGGTGAGCCACAGGCTAGTCCTTAGCCAGCCCCCTGTGTTCATTCTTGCCACACTGCTGAGAATCGTATTGATTGTTAAAAACGAAATTAACGTCCTCAAAATTCATTGCCACCACAGCATGTTATCAATTGGTGATATGACTGTTTCCTAATTTTTATTTTTCCAATATATTCTGGTATGGAAAAGGTGGGAGAAGGAGAGGGGTGCCACAGAATGCCTTTTTCTGGGTTTCATGGCTGTTGTAGATGTGCACTCCCAGTAGCTGTGGCTACCTACATCAAACCTGCACAAGACTCAACCAGCTAACGAAATTATTTTAATATATGGGTGAACTAGAGATTGACTGAACTCAGTATCAGTGAGTATGTATATTGATTCTATAGAAACCTACTACACTCCTAAAACATTGTGTAGGAGAAAGGCAAAGATATGCACCTGTGTACACACACACACACACACACACACACACACACACACACACATGCACGCACACACACATTCACACACACACACACACACACACACATACACACCATTTGTGCTTGTCATGTATCCCAATTCTGAGCTGTCTGAGGCTGAGAGTAACTTCTTTCTGATTGACTCTCTTGGCCTTTACGGGAGGGTGTGCTAAATGCTAAAGGGCCAAAAGATTTACTGGAACATTCTACTGTAGCTTATCTAACATTCACTGCCCACACTCACTGACTCACTACGAGTTTCTGGTAGAAGCTCTTAAGCACTCCTTTTTAGAATCGCTAAGCTGTTCAGCAATCTTTCTTGCAAATGATTTCCTTCTCACAAACAGAATGACCAATCAAGGGTGGTTTTCTGCAGAGACAAGAAGAAATCTCACATCCTACTGAGGACAAGCCTCACAGATTCTGATGGGGCCTCCTACAATCTATGGATAATGACAGCAAGAGCTCATCATAGGTCCCAGCTGTCACCGTGGGTGTTCTACATCAAAGACAAGAACAGATGATCAACCCAAAGACGTCAACTGGGGCAATAAGATGGATAACTTCTCTGAAGTTAGATGTCCTGACCACCAGGCAATGATCATGACCTTCCAGCCTCTGTTCTCCCTTTACAAGTAGATGCAAGAAAAAAAAACTCAAATTGAAAATTACCTTTTCTCATATGCACAGCCCCGGCCCCCATCACCATCAGGCCCTGAGGTCATGGCTCAGAACCCATAGTGGAAGAAGAGAACTCACTCATCAAAGTTGCTTTTCGATCTCTACAAACATGCATCCACATGTGCACATGCAAACACACAGAGAGAGAGACACATACAATCACATATATACATACAAGTTGACAATAAAATAGATGTTAAGGTAATTTGAAGTTGTATCTCTAAATTTTGTCTCATCCGGTAGCACCCATTCATTACTGGTGAGTGGGAGCTCATATCTCCAGACATTGGTATTCGTTAAAAGATAATTTTCTTACCCTTTTTTGCCTGTTCTTATTCTTTAGTTCTTCCTCTTCTTTGTGCCTAGGTCAAACTCATGAAAGTATTGTAGATGTGGGGTTTCATATGTTGTCAAATGCCCTACATACATTCTCTATGTTACATGTCAAGCATGTCTCTTTCCTTTTATGGGTTTTAGATTTTTCAGTCTTAAGAAAATTCTCCCAAAATCCTAGACTATATTTGCAGTTTCTCAAATTCCTTTTATGACTTTATTCATCTTTATATTAACGTTTTAGATTACCAAGAACTTTATGCTAGACTATGTTAGGAATAAAAAAATCAACTAAATTTCCCCCAGGCGCATCTTTAAGGAAGCCAGGATCCTCTTCATGTGTAGAATCCCTTCTGCCTCCTTATTTCTCCTTACAATCCTCAGGCCACACTGGTTTGATTACAGTAGCTTTAGAGTGTGTTCTAAAGTCTAGTTCCCCTCCCTGTGTTGCTCATATTTTTCAGTAAACCGAGATACAATGATTCTCTCAAATAACTTTTAAGATCACATTACCCAATTCAAAACCACTAAAATAACCAACCCAGCACTGGTAGGTTTCTATCTGAAATTTCCTTAAGTTAATGTTAACTTGTGGGAACTTTTTTGCAGAAGTCATGCTTTCCCTTAAAGGACCTTGATTTCACTCTTCATTTACTCTTTTTTTTTTTATTATTGTATGGGTTTTATTATATTAAAAGTTTTGTATTAGGGTTCTGTAGAGTAACAGAATATATAGAATGAATACACATATGTGGGATTTATTAGAATGATTTACACAGTGTGGTCCAGCTAATCCAACAGTAGCTGGCTAATCCAACAGTTCAAGACACCAGTAGTCACTCAGTCCACAAAACTGGGTATCTCATCAGGTCTTCAGTATATGCTGGGGTCCCAGAGAAGTGGGCTCTAATACTAGAAAAGGAACGAACTTGTTAGCAAGGCAAGAGCAAGCAGACAAAGACCAAAGCTTCCTTCTTCCATGTCCTGATACAGGCTTCCTTCAGAAGGCGTGGCCCAGGTTAGAGGTGTGTTTTCCCAGCTCTAACGGTCTGGATTAGTGGTGTGTCTTCCTACCTTAAAGATCCAGATTAGAAATGGATCTTCCCATTTCAAATTAAGCAAACATCCCTCACAGGTGGGCCTTCCAAAGTTTTGGGGTTTTAGTCAATTCCAGATGTAGTCAAGTTGACAACCAAGAATTTGCTGCTACAGTTAATGAACACCTTCAGCCTTGCCTAAGTATTGCTGAAATGAATACAAGTTATTGGTTTGTGTTTAACTGATATGCAAAGACTTCAGTAAATTTGGTAATAGTTCTAGTATTTTTCTTTTCTTTTCTTTTCTTTTTTAAACAAAAACTCTTAGACACCTGAGAAAATCACACTGTAAGCAAAAATTGACACAGTTCTACGGGTTTTTTGCTTATTTTGATAAAAAATTCTGCTCTGAGCTGATCAGCAAGGGTGTTGAGATACGCACAGAGGCTGGTTTGCGCAGGAGGTGGCTGGTGGAAGGATGGATGCATCCTCATTATCGTCCTAGGTTAGTCTCCTCTGATAAACTGGGACAACGAACTGGGAAGTTCAGAAGCCAGAGCTAACTATGTTCTACCAAGGAGCACAGAATTGATTTAGACAGCATAGCCCAGCCTCCAAATCCCTAACTGGCTTTACAACTGATCTCACTTCATTAACTTACAAAAATACTCGTCCACATTCTGTGCAGTTAATCCCAGGGTCTTGTTTTCTGCCTTCGGATGGGCTTTTGCTAATTCTGTCTTGCTCTACTTTATTTTGTATCTCTATGGGTTTTTTGTTTGTTTGTTTACTTTGTTTATCGTGCTCTATGCCCTTCAGCCTTCTAGACAGCTATGGAATAAAAATGGTAAGAGGAGGTAGGCCTATGCACCTTTTGCTTGATTTTAATTAAAATATCTGTTGTTTTTTTATTACTCAGGATAAAATTTGCTGCTTGTTTCTGTTATTGATCCTCATCATTTTGACATAGCTTGGATGCAAGTAACTGAGACTCGACTAGAATCTAAACAGATATTTAGAGACAATTACTGCTGTTGATTTGCTAGCTCAACAAAATCAGAAGTGAAATATCTGTGACTGAGTTGGCCCTGTTCCTCCGGCTTGCTGCCTCACAGTTACAGAACGAATCCTACAGACACAGACGCCACCACTGCATCCAAGATAGAAAGAAGATGGCCCAGCTATAAGGATCCCTTCTTATCAGATTGGGGAAAGCTTTACTAGAAAGCCAACCACAGGCTTCAGGAAGCACTGTCACACTGAAACTCTTATCTTCAAGAAAACAGGTACTTTACTTCTCTGGGCTCAGTAATGGACTTAGACAGGACAAGGAAGGATAGAAATAGCTTACAGGTCACTCACCCACAGTATCTACCAAACATTCTCAGCTAACCACACTCACTGCACCCGAGAACGGCTGCCGACTCTGTCAAAGTGACACCGCTATCTCATCTGACCGCTTTCTCTTGGTTGATGGGATAAATTGTGCCAATACTGTCCCTGTCCTTCAAAAAAATATTTAAATTTTAATCTTAATTGTGTGTATGTGTGTATGTGCCTGTATATGAGTATGTGTACACAACTGCAGGGTGGGGAGGTCGATCATCCCAACACTCTGGAAGCAGGAGCAGAAGGATCCAAAGTTCAAGATCATCTTTAGCAACATAGCTAATGTGAGGCCAGTCTAAGACCCTGTTCCAGTAATAAATAGGCAGCAGCAGGAGGAGGAGGAGGAGATATTTCAACAGTAAAACTTACCTGACTTTTTTTCCTTTTACAATTTCTTCCCTAGTAATTAGTTGATCTATTCAAGCTTCCAATGGCTTCAGTCAATTTAGTAACTCAAATTTTGGTTTCTTTTGAGTGAGTTGTTAAGCTTTTCAGTGATTAATCTAGCACACAGCCTCGTACTCTCCCTCCCTCCTTCCATCTCTCTTTCTCACCCCCCCTTCCCTCACTCTCGTCCTGCTCCCCCACCCTCCTTTTCCCCTCATGAACATTATTCAGCTTACTTGTTAATAATTTGTCTTTATTTTTATTGATCTCTTTTCAGAGAAACAACTTTATGAGCCTTTCACACCTCCAAAAGTGTCTCGATTTTCTTTCTTATTTTAGATGGTTTTATTAATGACTTTTAAAATTCCTTAACCTAATGGGAGAAAATTCTTTATTTTATCTATCTTCTTTAATAATAAAGGTACAAAGGGGCTGACTCAGCAGGTGAAAGCACTTCCTGCAAGCCTGTGGGGACCCAAGCTCATTCCCTGGATCCACTTGGTGGAAGAAGAGAACCAACGCCCACAGGACGTCCTCTGACCACCACACATACACTAAGTACATTGTTCTCTCTGTCTCTCTCTGTGTGTCTCTCTCTCTGTGTCTCTGTCTCTGTCTCTGTCTCTCTGTCTCTCTGTCTCCGTCTCTCTGTCTCTCTCTCTCTGTGTCTCTCTCTCTCTCTCTCTCTCTCTCTCTCTCACACACACACACACACACACACACACACACACCTGCACTTACACACACATCACACACACACAAATTGTATCATGAAAATAAAATGTTAATGCTATTTGGACTATGACTGGGAATGAGACCTCTAAAATCTCTATTTTCTTCCAAAGATAAGGGTTCCCTTAGAGCCAAAACCATGATTTATTCCTTTAATTTACAAACTTGTTTGTGAAGGGTGGAAGGTTTAGACTATTAGTACCTTGCATCTCTCTCCTGGGCTGTGCTGTGCACATGCTGGGACTTCCACACTGGTGGACGATGTTTTGACACTTCCACTTGATAGCTCTTAGATTCCTCATTTCTTCACGCCCCTCCTCTAGCTGCCTTTGCCTGCTCTCTGTCTTTTCCTGTTGTCAACTTTCACCTCCCTCGGTGTGTTTGCCTAATGTCTGGATCTTCTAGGCCAGGGAATTCCACAATGCTGTTATCTGCCCCCAATCCCAATTCCAATTTCCCAGATTTTGATAGGGTGCTCAACACTTTATTTTTCAGAAAATGATTAGAATTTTCCTCTCAATGTCGCTTTAATTTCAATATTGACCATTCGATATTTATGTCACACATTCCTAATCTAGCAGTCTCCGGTCACTTCTAACAACAGCTGGCTAGGATGACACCTACTGCTGTGACAGATACACTTTGAAATCTAAGAAGCATAAGAGTGTGTAAGCCAATTTCCCACGTACACACCTAGTATGAGGCACAAGGTTCTACCAGATCACTTAGAAACTGTACTATGAGTCGTTGTTGGCTCCTGGCTTCCAAGGTCTCCCTGGGTGTCACGTCTAACTGGAGATAAAGAAGGAAAGCGGACAATCCCAGCATGGCGTGGTTTATTTCCCAGTACCCAGATTTGTCATGTGGCTCCACCACACTTCAGTAAAGATGAAGAAATTTGAGAAGTGGATTTGGTGAACTATCCTGCTCCTTCAGTGGCCATTTGATCATGTGATTCTCAACATCTCTTCAAGAAACACAACCTATTGTACCCAGCTCAGAGCCCAGAAGCCCCCCAGTGAGGTGCAGTCCTCTCTACAGGGAGCATGTGTGTCTCTAAATGGCAATGGCCTAAGAAGGTAAAGTACAAGTACTCCATCAGGCACAGAGAGCAGACAGATCCACCCTGAAATATCCAGGGGCAGGCTAGCCCCAGTAAAAACTCCTTTTGTAAAAACAACTGGAATTCCCAGCTGCCACTGGTCCAGAGAGCTTATACTGACCTGGGGGGCAGGAATGGTGAGGCTCAGCTGGGGTTGGGGAAGCTGATAGCAGAGGTCTTGGTTCTGTTCCTCATGTGAGTTTCCTGTTCTGTCCTCTATGGTTCTTGGCTTCCAAGCCACTTTGTCAATGTCTCTGAAATGGCATGTGAAAAGCCCATCTCTTATTTGGTATTTTCCATAGGGCTGAAATTTAATCAGCATTAGTCATTCCACGTATTTCTTAGTGCATCTAAAAGGCCAAGAATGGTTTTCCATCCTTTCATGGTTTCTAACTTCTGGGCTCTCTTCTTCCATCTTTTATCTGAACACCATGCTAGGAACTGAAGACATGGTCTCAACATGGCCTGAGCAGAGCGCTGTGCCCTCCTACTGGCCAGTGATGGGATTTTAGTAGAGCAAGAAATGAGCCCTGTGCAGAGACTGAAGCGACGATCAGGGAGCCTGCATGGGTCTGGCCTAGGCCCTTTGCACATAGGTCATAGTTCTGTAGCTTGGGGTTCTTGTGGGGTTCCTAACAGTGGGAGCAGGAAGCTCTCTCTGATCCTTTGCCTGCTTTTCCTCCTACTGGGTTGCCTTGACCAGCCCCGATATGAGGGAACGTCAACCTAGTCTCATTGCGACTTGATATGCCACGCTTGGTTGATATCCCTGGGAGGCCTACCCTTTTCTGAAGAAAAACTGAGAAAGAGTGGGTGGGGAGGGAGGAGGTGAGGAGGAAGGGGAAACTGAGGCTGGGATGTAATATATGGGGAATAATACGTTTTAAAACATATAAGAAAAAAAGAAAGAAAATGAGCCCTGTGTGGACAAATGCCTGCGGGGTCTGTGTGTCTGTCTCCAGAGTCTCCTCCGCTGCCCCGAAGCCTCAGCACCACTCTTTTCTTCCTTGATGCTTTGCAGTTTTGTTTTTGGTTTTGATTTGGGTTTTCTTTTTCTTTTCTCCAAACATTCTCTCTGGGCATGGGTTATATATTCTCAACCATTATATACTTGCAAATGGATTTCCTCCTACCTGGTGCACATAGCATAGTTCCTTGGATTCTTGGATTCTATTTCAAAATACCCACCATTTTATTCATCACTTCAGAAAGAAAGAAAAGGCAGTTCTAATAAAATCATAACACAGTGCTCTGATAACCCGAAGCTTTATTTAGTCATTATTGGAAGAGGTTTTTTTCATCTGAAACTCTAACAGACATAAATTTTTATCATGATTTTGTGCATTGATAAAAAGGAGAATTGAATGCAATGAATTATCTAATGCACGTCTCCGGCTTCTAGTCTAAACTGTCAGAGCTAAAATGTCATGTTTTCCCACACAGTATTGCTCCCTTCCCCGCTAGAAGAGTTTCTCAGGAGAATATTGCTTTGTTATGTTCAGGAACTTCATCCAAGCAACTAACACTCATTTGAAATTGGTTGTTTTTTTTTTAAGTATTTTTTGAGTCTACCTAAGTAAGAAATATTTTTGCTGGCTTAGTTTAAAAAAAAAAAAAAAAAGTTTGTCACGTAAGTATGAGAGCCTGCATTCCGTCCTTGGAATCAACGTAAAAAGCAGGGTGTGGTGGTTCATGCTTGTAACCCCATCACTGAGGGAGCAGAAGAGGGACTCCTGGTGTCCACTGGCCAGCCATCCTCACTGAATCAGAGAGAGCTCCAAGCCTCAGTGAGAAGCTTCATGTTCAAAGTTTCTCATATTAAGACATGGATGGCTTCTGAGAAATGACACATTAGAGGTTGAACTCTGTCTTAGTCAGGGTTTCTATTCCCACACAAACATCATGACCAAGAAGCAAGCTGGGGAGGAAAGGGTTTATTCAGCTTACACTTCCATACTGCTGTTCATCACCAACGGAAGTCAGGACTGGAACTCAAGCAGGTCAGGAAGCAGGAGCTGATACAGAGNCCATGGAGGGATGTTCCTTGCTGGCTTGCTTCCCCTGCCTGGCTCAGCCTGCTCTCTTATAGGACCAAGACTACCAGCCCAGGGATTGCACCACCCACAAGGGGCCCTCCCCTGCTTGATCACTAATTGAGAAAATGCCCCACAGCTGTATCTCATGGAGGCATTTCCCCAACTAAAGCTCCTTTCTCTGTGTCAAGTTGATACACAAAACCAACCAGTACAAACTCCAACCTCTACATGGCCACGAATGCTCACACTCTTGTATGCAAACTCTCTCCCTCCCTTCCTCTCTCTAGACAGACAGATTCTCCTGACAGTGGAGATGATGACACTGTGAAGGGAAACAGCATTTTAGCTCTGAGGGTATGGACAATTTAAGTTATCTGGACCCTAGATGAAGGAGCTGGAGAAGCCAATTTATTGTAGTCAATTCTCTTTTTATTAATGCACAAAACCCTGATTAAAAAATTGTGTCTGATAGAGCTTTAAAAAAAAAAACCTCTTCCAATAACAATTTAATAAAGCTTCATATTATCAGATCATTATGTTATGAAGAGATAAAGTGTGGTGTGCATACATGGGTGCGTGCATGTGCGGGTGTGTGTGTGTGTGTCTGTGTGTGCACATGAGTGTGTGCTTGTGTACAGAGTTTCACAACTCCCCCAGGCATGTGTTAATGGTTAGTTCTTAGCTGCTGTCAACCAGAAATAGGTGGGGAAGTCCTGTGGTCACCAGCTGAGGCCTCATTCATGAGCAGTTACAAGCTTTCCCCACTGGCCGAGATAGAAGTTCAAACATTGGAAATACACACGGAGGAGAGTCTGCAGTGTAGTCAGCGCTTCAGAAAGGCCAAGGCGGAGAGTGACACCAGGATGATGGTCCAGTGTTGAGGAGCTGCCTCGACAGCATGAAGACTTCAGTTCTGGTCCCCAGTACCCACATAAACCACAGGTGGTGTGAGGCCTTCGTGAATAAGCTGGAAGCATGATGGGAGATGACTCCTGACATTGACCATGAGCTTCCACATGCACATGGGCCCACATGCATGCAAACCCTCCCCCAACACACCTGCAATAGGCATATACACCACATGCACATGCATGTGCACATACATGTATACCGTGCACAATAAGAAGTGGAACATAGGGGGGCTGGAGAGATGGTTCAGAGGTTAAGAGCACTGACTGCTCTTCCAAAGGTCCTGAGTTCAATTCCCAGCAACCACATTGTGGCTCACAACCATCCTTAATGAGATCTGGCGCCCTCTTCTGGAGTGTCTGAAGACAGTTACAGTGTGCTTACATATAATAAATAAATAACTTTAAAAAAAAAGAAGTGGAACATAGAAAAATGCTCAGATTGTGCCTGCCCTCCCTCCACTGGCATGCAACCTTTGGAGTCACTGTTCCCAAGTACAGAAGGGACTCTGCCTATGTGAGTCCCTGGGGACATGAGGACTAGGAGGTCAAGCCTAAGGTGACTTTGAAACAAACCCTTTCTACCTGACCTGATTAAGACATTCATATAAAAACAGCAAAAAGATGGTCCCAACCTTTCAGGGGACCCACCCAGCAAGGGCACGACCAGCATCATTGAGACAGTGACATCAGACCTGTCCGTTCAAATCCAAGTGAGATCACGGAGGCGAAGCATCCCATTTGGAACCATGGCTGACGAAGCTCTCAGAAACACGAGCTGCTCTCCTTCTTCCTCCTCCTGGCCTGTATTAGAGACCGCCTGTGGCGTGGTCTGGCGGCCTTCCCTGCTTGACATTCTGCAGAATGTCGGTGTTTTTCTTGGCCGTGCTTCTACCAAATGCTTCTCCAAGTCATTACACTCAAAATGTCCCCAAATTCCTGTCGAATGTGAGGCTGCCAACCGATTCTGTCCATGAAATGCGAATGACAAAACGCATCTGCATCGAAAGTGTTTCGGACATGTCAGACAGCTACTGTTGTGTTTCCACCCTTCCTTCTCACACCCATCCCCATCTTGCCTGTTTGTAGTGAGTGAAAAGGAAGAATAAAGACATCAAGGGGTGAGAAGGGAGACAGGCAGAGTGAGCCGAGGGTTACAGGGGTGGGGGAGTCGGGGGGAGTAGAGAATATACCCTCCACCCCCATGCAGAGGAGAGGGAGAGATATCCCACAGCATTCCTTAAAAAACAACATGGTGATCACGGAAGATAGGGTTCTGATTGATAAGTTTTAGAGCACACCGGTTCTTAACAGCAAACCCCAAATGTCTACCATGTTGCTGGATTCCCGAGTCCTAGTGTGCGTTCCGTCTACCCTATGACACGCAAGGGAGCAATGTAACTAGACGGACATTGCCTCTGAGACCCTAAACGGACATTCTCAGTAACGAGTCAGCCCCCTACCCCAGCAGACTTGGCCCAGAAACAAGCCACACAGAGTCCTCGGTGGAAGCGTCCCAGTCTTCCACGGGCTTAAGTTGACATCTTGCCAAAGAGAAGGGGTTGGGGGTGGGGGCTTGAAAATGAAGTCTTCATTTGCCCAGGAGACCAGTGTTCTCAGGATTTATGTTTAGCACTAAAAGCCTCGTGTGGAAACAATTGCCTTGGCTCCTGGGGCTTCTGGGCTTTCAGAGAAAGCTCAGGTCAAAGCTTCAGGGTGCCCATGCTACCTCTACCGCTGGCCTAAGAGATTAGTGAGCTCGGAAGAACGTCATTCCTGGCCGCCTCTCCGCTCCATCATCCAGTTAGCACGGCTGGTAAAAGCTGAGCTGCTGGGTGTTACCACCTTCAAATAGAGAAGTTAAATCAGGTCTCCCCCATAATCAATAACCAGGCGTCTCAAACTGAAACGAAACACGTCTCTGCTTTGTCACCGGGAAGATAAGTGTCCTGGCTACCATGCAAGCAAGCTTTAATGGCATCGTAAAAGTGTTGCATGAAGTACTCAGAGGGTCTCTGATGACGCCTGCTCAAACTCTGAGAGAAATCTACCGAGAAGGCCTTGTGGGAAGGCACACACTTAAAAGGTCATTTCACCAAGCGTTCCTGTTCATGACCCCACCACCATGAACCCTTAATTAATTATGGTTGTCCTAATGTGAAAAAATACTTTCATAACGGAAGGGTGACCAATTCTCATGCACAAGACAACCACAAATCAGTCACAACTCCCTCAACACCGCCAAGGAGGTGCTCAATTTGTATCTGCGATGAAGTTCAAATGTTGCATAATTTATACTTAGAATCCACTCAAATACATCTACTAAAATACCCACTCTGACCTTCACTCCCAATCCCAACTGCATTAAAAAAGAGAGAGAGAGAGAGGCCTATAAATGACTGAGGCACAAGCACCCAATCACAGCCCGCCTCTCCCAAAGCCAGGACACTTTCTCCCTTTGATGAGTTCATCATCCCCTTGAACAGGTTATGAAAGCTGCTTGCATCTCGAGATAATAAATTCAAAGGCTCTTACACCAAGATTCATTGTCTGCACAGGAGAGCTAGGTGAACATGGCCAGTTCCACAGCCCCCTCCATTTATCTGTACTCCAGAGCACCGCCCTCAGACAGGGCTGGCGCCCTGCAACAGACCTGCCCTCATATGTACAGAGCTGGCTTTCATGCCCTCAAAATCTCCTGTCCAGGGGCACCAGGAGATGACTGCAAGCTCACAGTGACTCTGCATTAGGGCAAAGCTTTGCCTTGCATTGGAAGACATTGTGTTTGCTCTGTTTAACCATGGATGACCATCCTTTAAAATTGCTCAGGGCTGAGTATGACATAGTTCAGTGACAGGATGCTTACCTAACAAGGTCCTAGCTTCAGTCTCCAGCACTGAAAGAACTTAATGATTCTCAAACTGGTTGTGCTACTGAGGCCAAAAAATATGAAGCTCACTCCTCCAAACCCTGCATGTGTGGAAAGCCAGAAGTCCTGTAATAAACAGGTGCCACGAAAAGGAATTTCTTCCAACGGCTCCCAGGAAGAGCTTTGAAAAGGATCCAAAAAGGAGCTATGAGAAGGACTTTGCATCAACTGTCACCCAGCAGTGGAGCCCTTCAGGATTATCCTCAGCCAATCTGATGTCCATCCAGGAGACAACAGAGGACTCAGGGAAAGTGGCCAAGCTTGCTACACAACAAGGACACCTGACAAGTCAGTGTCCAGAGAAAATGTTCTCAAGTTAACATTGATCTGTCCTGTTCATGGGATATCATCAATGACCCCGAGGTGGAGGCTTGGGCCTAGGCCCTGTCCCCATAGGCCCTAAGAGCCATTATTATGATTGGTCCCTTGCAAATGTAGATATAACATATGAGTGTCACGACTACAAGCCAGTTGCTCTGCCAAAAATTTTCAACCCAGATACAATACAAGAATCCAACAACAACAACAACAACAACATCCATCTCAGCCATCAGAAGCAGTAGATTTGGATATGCTCTGCCACCAAAGAGGCAGGAATAGCCTACAGCTGTTGGTCCCTCTTCCCCTCCCCCATGCCCACCCCTTGCTCCACAGCACATCTCCCTGAATTTTTTTTTTCCTTCACATCTTGAGATGTAGTCAAGGACCCTGCATGGTGGAGCAAGGAGAGCAACACATTGACTTGATTCTTCATCTAGTCCTGGGTCAGGAAAACACCTTTGGCCTCTGCCTCCCTACAGGACAATTCCTTATGGCCAGCGAGGGTCTAGAACCCCCAAGATATACAAAGGAGCCTTCCCAGGTCAAAGAGATTCTTATATTCTTCCTTTGAAGAGTCTCCAAGTGTAGGAGAAGCAGGCATTCAGAATATATAAAGGAAGAGATGGCAGCTCAAGATCTCTCTTCACCCATATCAGCCTCTAAAAGTCCTGAGGTTCTGTCATCACGCCAACTGCCCTAGGAAGTTGAATGGAGAAATTCAGAGGATGAGAATCAGGAAGCCATGGGGGCTGGAGTGTAGCTAAGGCAATAAGTGCATGCTTTGCAAGCGTGAGGACCAGGGTGAGAACCCCTTAGCCCACATAAAAGGTGCCAGGCAGGGTAGCGCATGCTTGGTAATCCCAGTGCTTGGGAGGCAGAGATGGATCCCTGAGGCCTGCCGACCGGCCAGTCGTGGCGAGTCTAGGGCCAGTGAGGGTCCTTGTCTCAAAATATGAAAACTAATACCAAAGGGTGTCCTCTGGACTCCACACGAATGTGCACACAGTAAATAAATACATAGGTAATAAATAAAATAGGCAGGGCACAAGACACAAAGACTGGTAGAAATGAGGATACTACCAAGGGCTAATAAAGCCATGTCCTGTACCCCCTTCCTTAAAGGAAGAAGCTGGGGCCTGCTGCATTAAAAGAAAAAAATTACACCTTAGCATTTGCTAAGTGCTCCTTCGAAACCATTGTCTCTGAAAGATGTTAAACCAGATGCCACTGGGTCTGTCTGCAGTCACCTGGAGCGAGAAGTGGTAAAAGTCACCTGCAAGGCTTTAAGAAAAAGCCACATCAGTCTAGGCTCATCTAGCTGTGTGTTAAGTGGCAGGTAGGTGCAAGAGAGCAATAGATGCTGTCCCTAGACCCTCTATTAGGCTGTGGGTTCTCTTGTTGCCAAAAGCTACCTTTGAATGAGAGACCTGGTGGCTGACGGCTGGAGAAGACAGAAAGTCTGCTTTTGGAATCAAAGAGGCAGACAGGGGACAGGCGACAGGAAGAGAAGTGAGCTCAGTTCCCAGGCTGCCCCACCTGGGGCTCAGCAAACAGTGACCCAGCTTAGGTGCCTGGGAAACTGAGGCCAAGCCTTCTGGAAGTCACAGAACACGGCTGGGATTGTAGTGGGAGGACGGGAATGGAGGCCTTGAGTTTTATCTTCCTAAAAAGAGGAAGGAAAGGCCATGACCTGATATATTTTAAGGAAATTACTCTCTCTGTGAGCTACGGAGGGAGGAAATTAGAAGGCCAACTAAGAGCCTTGTGAAATCTCCCAGAGAAGAGGAAGGCGTAAGGAATGACCAGCTTCTGGCTGTGTTTGGGTGGAGGACCTAGGAGTCAGAAGCTCATCCACCTGGGAGACAGGAGAATCCAAAGTGTCTCTAGGTGCTTGGTCGGAGCAATGGCGCAGCTGTTTATCAAATAGAGACGAAGGGTGGCTTGGGGGAGGGGCCGCCCACACTCCAGGCCACATGGATGGATGTTCCTTCTGGACACCCAGGTAGAAAAGCCAAGTCAAGCAGATGGCCACAGAAAAGTGAACTATGTCATTATTGGGTGCTTAAGGCAAGATTTATGAAAACATTTGTCTTATCACCATTTTCTTGCCTTTGCCAAGAGTGAGCATTGTGGTTGCATTTCTTCTCTGGGGCAAGATGGTCCAGAGGTAGGGCTGATAATTACTACAAAAGGAAAAGAGACGGATAAATTCCCACCCCGATCAAAGACCGACTCAGTGGTATTTGGAGGCTAGTCACTAAATACCAGCCCCCGTGGAGATTTTGAAATTACTTAAAACCTGTAATGTTTCTGTCTCACTCCATCTATGTTCCCAACACCTCCTGATATGATATAGACATGTAGTAGGTGTTTAAGAAAATCCCCACAGGGGCTGGAGAGATGATGGCTCAGCAGTTAAAGCACTGGCTGCTTTTGCAGAGGTCCTGAGTTCAATTCCCAGCAACTGCATGGTGGTGCACAAGTATCTAATCTGGGATCTGATGCCCTCTTCTGGCATAAAGATAGAGCACGCATATGCATAAATAATTAAAAAAATATCTCCCCAAAGGAATGACCCCATCTACATAAAACCAGAGGGCGCCATCTTGTGGAAGACTGTACTGTAACAATGTCCCAGATTCCAGACACCAGGCTGACAGGCAGGGAACCCTGACACGGACCCTGAAGCTAAGGGCACTGCTTGAAATGATGGACTTGGAAACTTTCCTTGAAGCTGGGTGTAGACACGAAGCACACTTTTTTACTTAGATTGATGTAAGGGCATTGGAGATGGCGGTGAGGTGGGGAGGGGCGGCTATACCCATTCTCACAGGCCAGCCCTTGGCACTGCCCTTGAGTCTGCCTGATACCCAAAGCAGCCAGATCAGTTCTCCACTCTCCTGCCTAGCAAAACCTTTATGAACCCCGCCTGGGTCTCCTCATTGCCGCGGAGATGGGCAGAAGCGGCCACCCGACTGCTCTCCGTTTGCTGGTCTCCGTGTGGGTCTGTGCCCCTAACTTTCCCAGCATAGTTTCTTTTGTTGTTCTCAGCTCTTCCCAGGAGTCTAGCCCGCCACCAGGAGGCACTACGAGCCAGGAACACACAGGATAAACACACAGTCCTAGTGACTGCTTAGGTGTCACAGAAACCTGCAGTTTATACAGCTTGGCAGACTCGCTCAGAAAAGAAAGAATTGGAATTACAGACTCAGGTGCAAACACAATTGCTTATTTAGGACGGGAAACCACAACAAAGCACATTTCAAACACCCAGCCCTCTTTCTGCTGAAACTTCTGTACAAGTACCAGAAATGCCCGCTCCTGTGCCCAAATTGACAGGTCTGACCTCCTCCCCGTCCATCCCAACGCACCCTGCAACACCAGCTAGTCCATCCAGAGTCACGGTCAGTAAATTTCACCCGGGTTCTGTCCCCTGACTCCAGATCAGACCCATACATGTTCCCAAAGGCAAGTCTCTGTCCCATGGACAGCACTCAAGGGAGCCGATGAGCAGCCGGTGACGCCCAGGTGCTTAGAGATGTTGGTCCTGGGTTCCAGCGCAGGTGAGTCCACGTGGGATGCCCTGGGAGGCACTCCTGCCATCTTTTCGCCTTAGAAGTCAGACTCCCTTCCCTCCCTCCCCCTCTTCCCTCTCCTCCTTTGGCTGGGAACAGGAAGCTGAGGGTCCGAGGTATAGAATGCCCAAAACAAGAGAGACACGTGGTAGAGAGACACGTGTTCCGTTCCCATGGTAATGGAGAGCGACCTAAACTCGAGATTGGAAGGGTATAGTTGACTCGCGGCCAGGATCCAGAATTGGGTAAGAGCTCAGAAGGCCAGGCCTGGGCTCCTCCAGCCTGCGGGCCCTGGAAAGGAAGAAGCAAGGGGGAGAGAAAGTCTAGAGTGGCAGAGTCCAAGGATAGCGACGGGATATGCCAAATACCCAGACCCCTTGTTGCCTTGACATCATTCTCCCCCTGTGAAGGGTGGTGGTCTACCGGTCCAGTACAAATAAAGGGGCGGGTTCATCCCCTCCAGAGAACCCAGGCCCTGAAAAAAATCCTCAAATTAAAACTTACCTTGCCCAGACCCTGGGACTCAAAGCAGGTCACTCTGGTTTTTTTCTACCATCTCCACCACCCACCCACCCACCCCTGCCTCTCACCTTTGTGAGGTTTGAGAGAAATAGCACCCCTAACTAGCCTGGGGGAGGGGCAAGAGGGAGCAGAGCCCAAGGTTGGCTTTTAACAAGAGTTCTGTACCAATGACTGCAGGCTCAAAGTCACCCCCTTTCAAAGGTCAAATTCCAATATATTTGAAATCCTATTTGTAAAAAAGAAACCAGGTAAGTAAATAAATAAGTAAATATTCTCAAGAGGGCACTGGGTGTCTCTTGTAAAGGCTTCAGCGATTGGTGTATAAGGGTTCAGTGTAGCTTTGGGAATCTAGAGTTTGTCCCTGGCATGTTTGAAGGTGGATCCAGACCAGCAAAACAGAAGCAGGCCATCAGTAAGTCCCCTCAAGAGGAAAAGCGGCTGCCTTCCAGCAAAGGCCCTGCCAGAGAGCTGAGAAACAGGACTTATAAACGGTTTGAGACTGCAGCGTTCCAGATTCGCAGAACACTGCAGGACTCCCCAGCCCACGACCCAAGTGAGATCTCCTCCCAAGGGGTCCCACGGTCCACTCAACGATGCCTTCATCCTCTCCTGGCTTCACTGTCTAAGCCCGTCACTCACCCCATTGGAAGGTTAAGTGGATGAAACATCCAAACCATTTGCAGTCAGTCTCCTGCATGCCTCTCTTCTACAGCTCATCAATTCGGTGTACAAACTTCTGTTGAGAGCCCACAGTAAGCCAGGCATTGAGGTGGAATAGCATCCTGTGAGTGAGGCAGATGTGCCGACAGATGTACAGTGTGGGAGCTGGGGGGTAAAGACACACTTTCTCTAAACGAACCTAGAAGCAAGAACAGCCTGGGGGTGCAGGACTGATCATGTGACCAAGGCTTGCTCTAGCTCTGAGGTGCTAGTGTCATGTGATTCCGTTGCCTGACTTCTTACTACTAAATACGGCCCAGGTTGACTCTTAGCATTGATTGATGTAGCACTAATAGCAGAGACTGTGTTGTGGTTTAAATGTTAAATGTCCCCAGTAAGTCCATGTGTTTGAACACTTGAGTCTCAGATGGTAGCGCTGTTCTGGGAGTTGTGGAGCCTTTGGGACATAGGATCACTCGAGGTTTTACTTGCTTCTGGTCCCAGTCTGTGTTCTCTGCTTCCTGCTCCGGGCTCTGTGTGAAGAACCCACCAAGCACCCGTACTTCGGTGGGACTCTCTGTCATGCCTCCCTTACCACGATGAACTGATCCCTCTGAAACCATGAGCCAAAATAAACCTTCCCCTAATGTATTCCTGTCAAGTATTACGTCACAGCAATGAGAAAAGTTTCTAAGTCACCCCTGATGGGCACATCAAGTCTGACAGGAAAGATGCGGGCAGAGTTTTTAATGAACTGGCTTGTCTGATGTCCCTGGGTCTGTTGGAAGGCATCTCACAATTATCTACCCCAGCTCAAGGCTTCCTTTGCGCTGAGCCAGGGAGGAGCTCTACCCTCTGTCTCTCCTGATACATCTATTAAGAGGGCCCTGAGCAGAAAATCCTTCACCCTTCCGAGATCTCAGCCAACGGTGTGGATTAAATACGTCCTGGTTTCATTCCTTCATTTGACCCAGTCCATCTCGGGAGGCAAAACTCTGACAGTCCAGAAACGACCCCACCTGTGTTCTTCCCGCCCCCACCAAAAAGAGGCTAATTTTATTGTCTTTCAATGCAGTCCCTCCGTGATGATTAATGTTAGTTGTCAACTTTCCTAGATTAAAAACCACCGAGAGATGGTAAAGCGCCCTTCTAGGTCTATGAGGATGTTGCCACAGAGTAATTGCATGGGAACCAGAGACATAAATAGAGAAAACCCTACTTTTGAGTGTGTGCATCAGCACCCAGTAGGCTGGAGGCCCTTAGAACATGGAGCTGAAGAGGGCAAAGGTGGCTCTGCTCCCTCTCTGCATTCCCAGGAGATGCATCTCTCTGCGCTGACTCCAGCAAACACCAGACTCCCAGCTCTTCAGGCTTTGAATGCACACTTCTGAAGATGCTTGCACAGGGAGTGAGGCAGAGGCAGGCAGATTTCTGAGTTCGAGGCCAGCCTGGTCTACAAAATGAGTTCCAGGACAGCCAGGGCTACACAGAGAAACCCTGTCTCGGGGGGGGAAAAAAAAAAAAAAGGAGGGGGGGGGGGGGGGGGGGGGGGGAAGCAAGCTTTCAACTAAAGCAAGGACTGCACTTCCCACGTAGGCTCTGACCCCAGAAGCCAGAGCTGGGGCTGGCTGTCCACTGGTTCTCAGTGTCTCCTTTTGCAAATATTATACGTTTACTTCACGGTAGAATTCTTTTTATCCATTTTGTAATTGCACCGTGCTGTATTTTAACTTATTTTAATTTCTACTTAATAAACATGAGAAGTTTAATAAGCAAGAGGCTTTCATGGTATTCACCCACAGGTGTGCCTTTGGTAACTGTAGATCCAGGCTACCCAAACACAATGGCTGGCATGTGAGACACCTGCAAGAAGTGTTTGTAGAAAGGAAGGAAGATAAAGGCGAGGGGATAGAAGGGAAACATGGCAGGCAGTTCATCATTTTCAGGAGCACATTTCGCAGGGCCTGACTAACCCTACTGAGTGATATACTCCCAACTCGCAAGTTTTTTTGAGCAGCTCGGGCAGGTGAGGCCAACCCAGCAGGCTGCAGTGTGAGACCAATTCCTGTAAATACCTGTGCTTTGCGATCAAAAAGGCAAACGGGAATGTGGGTCAGGGAAACAAAGAGAACAGAGGAAGAAAGCAAGCTCCTATTCCAAGGACCTGCAGCCCTGTGCAGAGCTCGCATGCTGTGTGCGGCTGCAGAGTGGACCCAGGGCGACTGGCTGCAAGCCCAAGGGGACAGTTAGTGGTTGAAGGCTGTGCCCTTTGTTATTCTCTGAGTGCAGCGTCTGACGAGTAGATGGGGGCTGCGGTCTTTGCTGTCGCTGTTGCTTCCAGCATCAAGGTCATTATTTACTGTTTGTTAGAGCCACCTCATGAGGTACTGAGCCGCCATCTCTGAAAACGCAGTGTTATCACCAGGGAGCCACCTGTCTGGAGTGTTTGTGGACTTGATTCCTGACCCATGGCTTCCCTTATTCTGTAATCCTGTGATCCTGGGAACAATGGCCCCGCATGTCCCGGTTAGTGAAAGGCTTCTTGTATACAATCCCTCCCTGAGCAAGCCGCCTACCCATCATGCAGCTTGCACCACTGTGCTGGCTGCTGTGTGCCTCCTTCAAGCCGCCCCTTCGAAACAGCTCTTTGATGTTGAAAAAGGAAAATTGCTTTGTGTAAAAGCTCCTTTAATCTCATATAGATACAAATGCCTTGTATCTTTGGGGATATGCCAAACTGCGCTTCATATTTAGGAATTAATCTTATTAAAGAAAGCTCCGTTTAATCCCCCACTGCTGTTTCCCGGAGATGTTGAATAATTCTGCACCTGTTCCTATCACCGCTCTGCCATGCACCCTTCCTGGATTCGCTATTGAGAAGCGCCTTCAGTAAGCTGACAACGGACAGTGGCAGTCTTGTTTTGGTTTAATGCCATAGGTACAAAAGGTTCCTTTTTAAGTCTTTGCCTCCGTTTCTCTAAGATAAATAAGTCGAGGGGAAGGGGGAGAAAGGGCAAGGAAAGCTTGCCTGGTATGAAGAATAATAAGTAATAGAATAAAGCTGCTTTAGTAAGTAAGCAATTTAATATAATTGCTTATGATGAAACATCAGTATTGCTTAGGAACATGGGGTTCATACATGATAAATAGCTGCTGTGTCTTCATATATATCTCATATATATGTGTGTGTGTGTGTATATATATATATATATATATATATATATGAAAACTTGTCCTTGACTAAATAACGTGTGTGTGTGTGTGTGTGTGTGTGTGTGTGTGCTGAGTTGAAATTATTGACCCCATCCCTCCAGGTATACCTTGGGAATCCCCTCCTAGAGGAGCCCTCAGTGAGCGATCACACACCTACTACTACGGTCCAGGTCCTACCCAAGTGGTGGCTAATAACCATGACAAACAAGAAAGCAAGGTTTCCATCACTGACCACAAAGGCACATAACCATAATACTTCCAAGAGTGATGTATGTCTTGAGGTAAATGAAACATGAGGTGCCCAGGGACTAGGAGGGGTTGACATGGTTTTCTGATCAGCTACTGAGGGAAGTCCTCACTGAGAACATGCATTCGGGCTGAAACCTGAGGGAGAACCAAGCATGTGTAAATCTTTGAGTTTAAAAAACGTTTCTAGAGGGCTGGAGAGATGGCTCAGCGGTTAAGAACACTGACTGCTCTTCCAGAGGTCCTGAGTTCAAATCCCAGCAATCACATGGTGGCTTACAACCATCTGTAATGAGATCTGATGCCCTCTTCTGGTGTGTCTGAAGACAGCTACAGTGTACTTATATATAATAAATAATCTAAAAAAACAAAAAAAACAACACTTTTCAAGAGAGTGGAGACTGTGCAGAGACCTAAGGTGGGAACAGATTACAGATTGCAGCAAGGGGAGAAAGGGCTCACGGGGCAGGTTCCAAGGGACAAGGTCAACCCTGACTAGCCTTGGAAGTAGAAGACATTGAGAAGATTTAAAGCAAAGGTGTAATACGACCTAACTTTGGCTTTTAAACTCTACCTCTGATTCATGAAGTGCAGGAGCCAAAGCAAAGACATGTGTAGAAAAGTGTATCAGATCATGTGGGTGATCATATCATGGTGGTGGTGCTGATGATGGCAGTGGGGGGGTGGGGTTGGGGGGTAGTGGTGGTAAGGATGGACCCTGGGTATTTTGGAGGAGGTAGGATATGGAGGACACACTAAGTAGTTTGGAAGGGAGAAAGGGAATAGTCAATGGCCAAGTCCAGCCCTCCAGTGGGCTGGCTCAGTTGGTAACAAAGCAAGCCCTAGGACCTGAGTTCAATACTCAGAACCCACATTGAAAAAAATATGAATAAATCTGTTCATGATGGCATGTATTTATAATCCCAGGGTTGGGAGAGGGAGACATGGGCAAGTCCATGGGGTTCAATGGACACCTCACCTGACCTACTTGGTGAGTTCCAGGCCAATGAGATACTCTGCCTCAAAAATAAGGTGGACAGATGGCCCCTGAATAACAACATATTAACAAATATTAATAATAACAAATATTATCCTCTGGACTCCACACACACACATCTCCTATGTGAACATGCACCCACACGTATACTCACACACACACAAATATTCATTGCATAGACACACCAAGTGTTTACATCCAAAGAATCTCATTATGCGAGACCAGGCTGGCCTCAAGTTCACAAGAATCCACCCACCTCTGATTCCCAAGGAAAAAGTATTAAAGTCATTTGACACTCAACTCATCCTAAAAATTTTTAAAGATTTATTTATTTTATATATGTGAGTATACATACTGTAGCTGTCTTCAGACACACCAGAAGAAGACATCAGATCCCATTACAGATGTCTCTGAGACACCACATAGGTTCTGGGAACTGAACTCAGGACCTCTGGAAGTGCTCTTAACCGCTGAGCCATCTCTCCAGCCCCATCCTAAAATTTTTAAGGTTTATTTATTTCTGTTCATGTATGTGTGTTGGGGGATGTTTTCTATGTCTATGCAGGTGCCTGAGAAGGTCAGAAAAGGGCACCAGATCCTCGGAGATGGAGTGACAGGTAGCTGTGAGGCACCCAATAAGGTGCAGGGATACAAACTTTTGCCCTCTGAAAGAGCAGTTAAGGGCTCTTAAACACTGAGTCATCCTTCCAGGATTCCATACTGATTTATGCCTGGTGCTTGGGTTTTTTGTTTTTTTTTTTGGGGGGGGGAGGAGAGTTTGTTTTGTTTGTTGGTGTGTGTGTGTGTGTGTGTGTGTGTGTGTGTGTGTGTGTGTGTTTTCTCAGTAACTGCCAAACCCATTTTTGCAAAATACATCATCCCTGAAAAGAACAGCACTTACCTCACGTCGACAGTCCCCATGATGACTGGCAAATGTTGAATATTCTGCTTCTCTAAGAACCTTAAATTACGCAGTGACGTCCTCATGAATTCTCTGCAATGTCTGGGCATTGATTCTACCACTTGGGAGCAAGAAATGTTGACAACCTACAGAGATGAGGCTAAGAGAGAGCTGTCTAGGTTTGCTTTGCTTGTTGGACATGCAGACATGGCTACTGACAGGGGAAATTGCCTTTGTTACTTTTCTATTGATAAGACACCATGACCAAGGCGACCTATGGAGGAGAAAGTCTATTAGATGAGGGTCCCAGAGGGTTAGAATCCATGATGACAGAGTAAAGGTGTGTGGTAGGAACCATTGGAGCTCACATCTCTAACAGCAATCAGGAGGCAGAGAGCACTGGGGACAGCTCCAATCTCCTGAAATCTCTGGATCCCCTCCACTGACATACTTTCTCCAGCAAGGCCAGGCCTCCTGATCCACCCTAAACAGTCCCACCAACTGGGGACCAAGTATTAAAACATATGAACCTATGGGACTATTCTCATTCAAACCATCCTGGAAACTTAAGAAAGTGCTATGTGCAACTAAAACAAACCCTATCCAATAGTAGCACACACCAAAAAAATGATCTATTGTCCAGGATTACTAATAAATGCAGTGTTCTCTGTCCACTTTTCTGAATAAGTAACTGGAAGGCTGTTTTCTTTCAGCTGCCATTGCTACGAGGTCTCCCGCTTGGATCCATCTCTCTCCCCAGCGCTGTAAGTACTAAGCAATGAGTCTAGACTCTGTATGTTGTTCCAGTGTTCAGAGACTCCGCAGGCACCGTCTTGAATAAGTCTCACTGTCCTCTGTGTTAGCCACGCCGGATCCCAGAAACAGCCATGTCCAAATGGTTCTCCAGGAAGTGGATTTTATTTCCCTACAGAGAAAACATTTAAATGTGTTCCCCATCAAGGATGTGGTATTAGATACAACGTAGATGTTTCTGACAACAGGGCGGCCAAAGAAATGTTCGCATGGAGTTAATATCCTTTATCTACAAATTCTGACATCTGTCAAGTTCCGAGAACTGGATCTTTTGGTGAACTGGCAGAAAATCAACTGGCTATATGACAATGAGCCACTGTAGCTCACCTGGAAGCAAATTCTTACCTGAACCTACATAGGACCATGTAAAGCTCTTTCTTAATCCTACTTACTGGGAATACTTACATCCTTGATGTAGAAATACAAATAAGAGTTCCTCAAGAGCCCTGCCTTTCTAGGTTCGTTCCACATTTACAGTATATCTGATACATCTGAAGTCCACAGCTCAGCTGGCCACATGGGTTTCAGACAAGAGGAGTTAGCCTTAGATGCATGGCTAATCTATAATAGTGTGAAGGAGGAAAAAGCCTAGAGTTGTGTGTGGCAAAAGCAGGGGAAGGCATGTGTTCAAAATTACATATTTGGATTGGAGACCAGCCAGGGTGTGTAATTTCTCTTCCAACCCTGTCTTATCACCTGCGACACAGTGGCCAGAATGTCTGCTGGTACTTGTTTCAACTTTGACATATTATCATGCTGGTGGTTGTGGGCATGATACACTCCCAAAATACCATCCTAATATAGTCTCAAAGTGAGCTATCAGGAACTGACTGTGCCAGCTGCTGAAACATAGCTTATAATGCTACTGTGTTGCAGATACCATGGGATGTTAGAAAAGGTTAATTAGAAGGCTCTCTAGGGACTCTTGAAAATTAGTCTAGTAAACTTCTAACTAAAGATGTGTTTTCACATGAATGGGTTTCCTTTCAGCTAGTAGGAACTCTGCGTACATTATTTATTTATTCTTTTAAATAATTGCCAGGAAAGCTTCTAGCTATCTAAAGGGATCCCTGTTGTGTGGCTTTTCCTGGGGAGGCACGAACAAACATCCACTCCTTCTAGATAAGGAATTGAAACCAGATCACAGAAACTACTCCACCTAAGTCTAGCATAGAAAACCAACGGATGTAGAGGGGACACTCACAGAAGCACAGGTGAGGGCTTATTTGTGGAAGCATGGGTAACTCAAAGGCAGTTCCATCACCAAAAAGACAACCCAGTGTGGGTGACAACTCACAAAAGCTCCACCTTGCAGGCAGCACCTCCAAAGAGTCCTCTTCCACATTTTCCACTGCTTATATAGCCTTAGAGAGAATCCTCCCGAGTCTTGTAACTTTCTGAGAATCCCAAGACTTGTAAGTTTAGTGAACTTCCTTAGTCTTATGAACTTCCCTCTTCCCCAATGTTTCAATACAGTACCCATAACAACCCTGTCCCTAACAGTTTGAGCTCTTAGATCTTACTCATCTATTCCTAAACTGAGAGCTTTATCTAGACTTTGGGATTAGACACAGCTAGAATAGAATCACAAATGTGAGTCCTTAGCAGTGATAGCCTACATCAGTCAACCCAGCTTCTGAAAGCCCTGGGGTTATTTTTTCTTCCTCTACATTAGATGGATGCAAATTTTTAAGTAAAAAGAATAATAAAGCAAGCATGTTGTTCTGTTATAGGTACTTGTTTGTGTTCAGAAAAAAAAAAAAACACAGACAGTATCTGCCTCTACTCTTCTCACTCCCTTATTTCCTTTATCTGGGCAGATGGTTGGTTAGTTAAGACACGTAAAGTCAGTCATGGAATAACTAACGTCAGTGCCCAAGGAGAAACCCTTACCCTCAGTAACTCACCTTCTGGACAGAAAACAGACATTACAACTGAGTGAAGTCCTCAGTGAGTCAGAAAGTAAGATGTGCTCTGGGAAATAAAGGAGGACCTGGAGCAGGTTGCAGGGACCAGCACTGTGAAGCGGGATGGGTAACAGTGGATAGGGAAATGTCAATAAAAGGGTGAGGGCGTGCCAGGTGGAGATCTAAGGTACCAGCCCCATGGACAGGGAGAGTCGGGTACAGTATTGTGCCTCTTGGTGTCAAGACACTGGGGGCCAGGCACCAAAGTCCTCACATTGCTTCCCCAGAATCCTCAGAACTGATGATCAGGAAGGTAAAACATGGGAAGTGTGGGAGTGGGACAGCTGCAGCAGCCAGGCCAGCACACCCCATCCTTGTCCCTCTCACTGTCCCTCTCAGCCCAGGGCCACATGAGTTGTATAAAAGAAGTGTGTTCTCCCTTAGGAAGCAGCCCTTTTTTCTTCGCATCCCTTTCCCTCACCCTCAGGGCTTCGTGGCCACCCAGCTTCAAATGTTTGCCTTCATTTGCTTTCCAAAGCATAAGGCATCTCAGCAAGTTTGATGGAGCTGTGGCTCCAGTGAGACATAGCTTGAGCGCCACATATTCTTCTGTTCATGGAGATAGATCCCTACGGGCCTTTAACCCACAAGCGCCATCATCAAAGCACAGGGGCCTCTAAGATCATCCCACTGTAACACAAGCTATTCTTCTTAGGCCAACATTGACCCAGTCGTCTGCAGAGGGACTATTCTGTTCTATTTGTTTGCTTGTCTTAGCTCCTTAGGTCTTCATTTATTTCCACCAAGAATATTCACTTTAGGGGGGAAAAATGAGATCTAAAATGAAATCTTATGGAGGGGAGATTCATCATCCATTCATTTACTATGCAGTGTGCAAGTTCTTATGCCAAAGCACTGACCTTGACAGAGTGTCACACAGTCTACTTCATCTATGCACACAACCAGGAAGTAAGTTAAGCAGAGCACATAGCAGCACATGACCAATACCCTCTTTGCTCATTCATTCATTCATTCATTCATTATTCATTCAGCAGATTTTGCTGAGTTCCTATTACACGCACAAAATTGAGCTGTCCATGTGTATATGTAAAGGTATGGTAAAGCAACATCCTCTAAGACAAGACATTCCATCTTGGAAGGAAACTCTTCGCAAGATGTTTTAAGTGAAGATGAACATTCCACCCTGTGGGGAAGCTTCAACTTTGGGAAATAAACAACTCAGTAGCTTCAGGAAGTCCCTGAAACTAATCAGATTCACTAGACCACTTCCATCCACCAAGCATGCATTAGCAATAAGAACTACTGCTGAGAGACATTCTCAGACCAACCAAAACAGCCTGGGAAAGACAGAGAGAGTAGCTGAGCTGCCCAGGAAGGTAATTTCAAACCTATGGAGCTGCCTGCAAGGCATGCAGTTAGCTCCAGCTTTTGGTGGGCTTTGGTGCTATACTTGTCACTGTGGTATGTCTGCCCCTATAAGTAACCTCCCACCCATAGTCCCGTAAGCAACCTCAGTAAAACTCATTGGTTCACCAAGCTGAATTTTGGTGGTATCCATGCTTTGATCTGTCATTGGTTCACTATTTGGGGGTGAACAAATGTTTGTTTTCATTTCTCCGGGAATAGTGTCAGACAGCCTGGGTTGCTTCTATGCAGAGGCCAGAATAGGCTGTTGAGTATGTAGGATCCATTTCTCTACAGGGACCAGAACCCTAAAGCCAGGATGTGAGCAGACAGTTCAGAATCAGATCTCCTTGTGTATCGTTTGTTTCCTCAGTGTGGGCAGAGATGTGAGAACAGGAGGCTGTTAGCGAACACATGGCAGGACTCAGGTGATGCTCAACCCTCTTGCTTACTGAATAAACGCAAGCAGCAGTGAGGACAGAGACTGGAAGAGCAGTCTCTTCAAAGAACCTGCCTCCAGGCTGGAGAGATGGCTCAGCAGTTAAGTGCACTGACTGCTCTTCCAGAGGTCCTGAGTTCAATTCCCTGCAACCACATGGTGGCTCACAACCGTCTGTAACGGGGATCCGATGCCCTCTTCTGGTGTGTCTGAAGACAGCGGCAGCGTACTCACATACATGAAATAAATAAATCTTTAAAAAAAAAAAAAATGCAGGCAAAGAACCTGTCCCCATTCAGCACCTATTACGTGTGGGAAAGGTGGACTCCTACATCCAAGAGAAGCCAGAGTTCTTAGCCTCCTGTTCTGAAACTGTAAATATTTGCTTCAACTTTTAGGAAACCATTATTTAAACTGAATAAAAAACTGCTAGCTGAGTTGGATGAATGCTGACATCTTGAGAAAGTTGGTCTAGCTACCAATAAACTACAACTGCCCATTATAAAGTTGCTGGCTCTGCTGTAGCCGTAGGCACTAGACTGCAGTCTATCAGGCAAGCCAGAGTCACAAGTTGCCTCAGACACCAAGCATCAGGCTGCCGTTATGATTTAGATCTGCTGTGGGTTGTGGGCTCTTGTCTTATTTCGGCGATAACTAGAGTGAGGTGTTGAAAATAATTTCCTTTCTGGCCTTTGAAATAAGAATGCAACTGGCTGGATCCCTTTTCCCTTTCATTTCTACTTTCTTTTCTCTCTCTCTCTCTCTCTCTCTCTCTCTCTCTCTCTCTCTCTCTCTCTCTCTCTCTCTCTCTATTTCTCCAATGGTTGGGCAGGTAGGATAGTGGAAAGAAAAGACTCTAGTAGCCCTGACAGTATGCTGTTGATAAACACAATCTGGTCAGTCCAGGATTCCGGCTGATTTTGGTTTCTTAAGTAGCTAAGAAGAAATCTGAAAGATGAGCATATCATGAGCCTGTGTTCACGAGCTCTTAAGCCACCAAGCTGAACAGCTCCACTGTCAAAAACACAAACTCAAAACCAAGCAGGCACTGAAGCAGTAAGCATGGATCTTATGTAGACAACTCTCAGTAAGAATAAGGGACCTCAGGGTACCTGGGCTCAGTTCAACACACAGCAAAGGACAGTGGAAACCCACTGCCATAGGCAGGGACAGAACAGGGAGTGTAACATCAGGATGGCATACAGGTGGGTGGAAAGTTAGACGCCAGGCGTGATGGGATTATAATGAAATTGATTTGTTATGATTCTTGCTGAAGATCAGATGTGACTTGGAAAGATGAAGGACAAGGACTCCAACCTGATATTAGTGATGACAGGATCTCAAGAGTAGTGACTCTTGCAGAGTTCTTGTGTAAATGAATTATTTATTCCAGCTAGCCCGAATAAAAGACACAAAATCCTGGTACTTTACTTACAAACTGTAAACCTAGATTTGGGTAGGTTGTGAACTATCCTAATTTACCTCCCAGCCATATGCCCCTTGTTACTTGCTGTTTAAATCTCGCTGGGATTATTTCTGCCCATCAGTCTGTCCTCAGGGGGCATTTCACTCTCTTCTTCTCCTTCTCTCCTTCTCTCTCTCCTGGTGGTCCCTACTTGCAACCCCCAACCTGGTAACTGAAGCCCTGCCTACCTCTATCCTCCCCAGTAATTGACTATAGCTACTTTGATTTAACCAATAGCTCTAAATTGGCGAGCAAAGTTTACATAGCATTACTCTGTGCACATGGGATCCAGATCTTGGGGGCCAGTATTTAACATTTGAATACACAGCAGCACCAGGCCAACCCTTAACATTCTTGCTACAGTTAAAATTTACAAGGGCATGCATGGATAAACCTAAAAGAAAGTCCTGGAGCCCAAGTAAAGTTTGGTCAAACAAAGATTCTTTTATTTCTAACTGTTCTCACCCTCCACACCTATTTTTTGTTTGTTTGATTGACTTATTGAGACAGGTTCTCTCTACATAGCCCTGGCTGTCCTAGAACTCACTCTGTAGACCATGGTGGCCTCAGACTCACAGAGACCCCATGTGCCTCTGCCTCCTAAGTGCTGGGATTAAAGGCGTGTGCCGTCATACCCAACCACAAAATTCTTAATGAGTTTCAAAGTCTCCCTGTACTTTACAGCCACTGTCATCTCTGTAGAACCAGTTGCTCCGCCTCTACCCCTGTCTACCCTAGTTACTCCTACCAGCTACTAAGCCACCTGTGAGAGCTTCTGTATTAGTTTTCCTGTTGCTGTAAGAAAAAAAATAACTTAACAAAAGCAGCTTACAGAAACTGTAAGCCAAAGTCCATCCCTCCTTCTGTAAGTTGCTTCTGTTGGGGTATTCTTTCCCGTCGTAGCAGGGGAAGCCACGGCAGCAGAAGCTTGGGGCTGCAGGCATACAAAGCCAGGAAGCTGAGAGAGAGACAGGCTTATTCTTCCTCCTTTCCATGCAGTCCAGAATTCAAGCCTACTTTAAACAGGTTCACACCATTGGAAAGGCAGGCATGAAAACCACCTGACACAGCAAAATGGTCACTCATTAAAACACAGAGAGCCCAGGCAGAATACAGGCTCAATCTCACAAGGCTTCCGGGGGGTGGGGGGTGGGGGAGAGTCACGATGTTCACAGTACCACGACAGCTGGGATGAAATCATAAAGAACTGTCCCACAAGCTAGCAGGAGGCAGTGCTTTGTACAGTTGTCACTCGTGAGAATATGCCTCAGGACCTTAACCATAGGGGTCCTAACTTACCAGAGACCCCGATCCCTGCCTCTGCTCCAGCCTTGTCACTGAGCAGACATCGGTTTGCCTGGTTCCCTTTCCCCTCCAGATTTCAAACTCCGAAAACATAATCTATTGTGTTTGTTGTGACAGTAAGTATTTCTCAACCAAGAAATACAAAGGTTCTCCCAGTGATCATGTCACTAATCCCTGGCCTCTGTTCCCAGACTGTTTACTTCATGTTGTGTTATGTGTACTCTCCACCAGCTACTGAGGGTGGAGCCTCTGGCCCTTCTTTTGGGGGCAGAGGCAGGCCCTCATACTACCATTGTAATGGTTTGTATATTCTTGGACCAGGGAGTGGCACCATCTGGAGGTGTGGCCTGGTTGGAATAGGTGTGACCTGGTTGGAGTAGGTGTGTCACTGTGGGTGTGGGCTTAAGACTCTCACCCCAGTTGCCTGGAAGTCAGTCTTCCAGTAGCAGCCTTTGGATGAAGACGTAGAACTCTCAGCTCCTCCTGCACCATGCCTGCCTGGATACTGCCATGCTCCTGCCTTGATGATAATGGACTGAACCTCTGAACCTGTAAGCCAGCCCCAATTAAATGTTGTTTTTATAAGACTTGCCTTGGTCATGGTGTCTGTTCACAGCAGTAAAACCCTAACTAATACAACCATGTACTGATATGTACACACAAAGGGCTTCCAGAGGCTATTAAAGGAAATGAGTGAACAATACCAAACTCCATCATATTTGGTGGGCTTGTACTTACTAATGGTGTTTTATTCCTTTCTTGTCTGCCAGGATGATAAATTAGCATTACGTGCTACTGAAAGGACTCACCCGCACAGGCTTCTCCATCATGTCTGATGATAATTTATCACCAAGACCCTCACGTCTTGACCTTCCCAAGGCTTTCAAGTACTCCAGACAGACACCTTCCTCACAGGAAGATGAGAGTTCACAGAATGAACATCTGTTTGATGTCGAGGATGAGTCTATAGGGTCTGAGGATGACTTAGAGTTTCTAGACTTTGAGGATGAGGAGTCTGAGGAGGAGTACCTGGAGGAGGATGACTTTTTGGATGAGGAAGCAATACTTCAAAGGGAAACGTATCTGTTTCAAGCAAAATGCATGGAAGAGTCTGCATATCTGAAAGAAAAGAAGCTCCAGAAGCATCTGGAAGATGGTGAGTATCTGCAGGGAAGGGATATCTTCAGAAGCATCTGGAAGATGGTGAGTATCTGCAGGGAAGGGATATCTTC
>NC_034597.1:66128824-66136902 GCF_900095145.1 Mus pahari
GCATCTGGAAGATGGTGAGTATCTGCAGGGAAGGGATATCTTCAGAAGCATCTGGAAGATGGTGAGTATCTGCAGGGAAGGGATATCTTCAGAAGTATCTGGAAGATAGTGAGTATCTGCAGGGAAGGGATATCTTCAGAAGCATCTGGAAGATAGTGAGTATCTGCAGGGAAGGGGTGTCTTGAGAAGTATCTGGAAGTGCATGAGTATCTGCAGGGAAGGGGTGTCTAGAGACGCATCTGGAAGGGAGAGAGTGGTTTTACTACACAGAGCATTTGACTGGGGGCAGGGTGGGAGGAGGAGGATGGTAGCTCTGGCTCCCTGGTTACTCGGGCAGGAACAGCGAGGATGAGAGGCAGGAAGAAACTTGTGCGCTCTCTCTAATTACCCTGTCCATAATGCTGACAGATAGAATGCCCTCAAAACCAAATTCTGCTCAGGAAGACTTCAAGAGCGTGAAGTGCCTGTTTGGTTCTGTTTTTCTATCTGTTCTTTTGCTCACTTATTTGTTGAGACAGGGTTTCCTCTACCCCAAATGGTCTCAAATTCACCCTGCAGGCCAGGATGACCTTGAACAACTATTTCCCCTGCCTCTACCTCACAAGTGCTGGGGTCACAGCCTACACTGCTACCTTCAGTTTAGGTGCATGTTCTGGAAGCATCCACCAGCTAAATGGTGCCCCGTCCCCATCTCTCTGCTGTCACAACGGTCTCCTTTTTGAACAAGGGATGACGCTTCATCACGTTTTAGAAGCCATATAAGATATAGGAAAACAGAAGGGAACTCACAAGAATGCCACGCAAGGCTGCCCTTCAGACTCCACCCACAAGTGAACGTGTGTGCACAACTAAAGAAAAGAAAAAAGCAAAAATAACCACCAAAGATGACGACCTTAATACTTTAGTTCTATTTTTTTCAGACTTACATGTGCTCATACACAGACTAATTGTGCATACATAATTTACATAATTTACATAATTTACAAAATCATAAGATTTGGGTCCTATATTGGTTACCAGATTGACAAATTTCACCTTTTAGGAAAGAACCATGTTTTTTCTATAGTGCTTACACCTTGCTTTTAAGGTATATTTATTTATGTATTTCTACCTTGTGACTACATACAAATATTATATGTTTTGTGAATATAATTTTATACTTTATAAATTTTGTATTGTGTTTTCTTTTTAATATTTTTTAGCTGTCATAACAAATGTACATATCGGTGAGTATGTGCCCAGTCAGTGTACAGTGATCAGACACAGAAGCAGAGAAATCTACCCTTCATACACGTGACCCTTACAGTGGGGACATTCCAAATTCTCTGTAAACTATTTTGAAATATTCAGCTAATTGCTGTCCACTGTAGTTATCATACTTTTCCATAGAACATTCAAAGTCACTCCACTTGTCCACAGTGCCCATTAACCCTCTCTCTCCCGCCCCGCTCATATGTGCACACTCATCCCAGGCTAGACCACAGTGTTGCTATTCAATCCCTATTATTGATCATTCATTGCTTCCAATTTTATCCCTATTATTGATCATTCATTGCTTCCAATTTTAGTGCTGTGTTTTTGTCTCGTTTTATTTTGTTTTGTCGACAGGGTCTGCCTATGGAGCCCTGGTGAGTGTGGTATTTACCATATAACACAGGCTGGCCTCGACTTGAGGGCATGTTGATGCCTTGGCCTTCTGAGCACTGGGACTATGGGTGTAGTCCCCACCCCTTGTATGGTGTTACTTTTACAAATAGCCCATTGAGACTGAGAAGTAGCTTAGTTGGTGAGTGCTTGGTGGCACCCATGAGACCCTAGGATTGGCCCCTTACACCACATAAACCGGATGTGGTGGTGCATGCCGGTGATCACAGCACTCAGGAAGTAGAGCAGAGACTCAAGGTCATCCTCAAACACGTAGTGGGTATTTCCTAGGACATAGGCCTACAATCTGGCACTAGGCCACCAGACTCTGCTCCCAGATGCAGCCCCCTAGAAGGGATAGTCTTACTACACTGCTGAGTGATGGCTCTCAGCCAAGGACTGACATTCTTTCACAGTCCCATTCTTGGGATTGTCAGCATCACCTTGAGTTGGGTTTTACTCTGGCAACAGCGTCCACAGCACTATTTGCTAGCTCTAGCTAATGTGTCCTGGCACAGAGATTCGTGTGGCCTCTTCCCAGGATGTCCTGACTGCATGATCATATCCAATCAGGTACAGAAACTAAAAGCCCCGAGTCATCTGCATCATCTTGATGTGGACCTAAATTAAGAACTAAACTGTATCCCTGGGACTGGTTGTGTGACCCTCAGCGTTCATCTTTATTTTCTCTTGGATCTCTTCAGCTATAATGTCCTTGATTCCTACTACCCTTGTGGAAGCTGAGCAGTGCAGAAATGACTGGTCTATGGCCAGCAAATTCTTCTCTGTGCGCCTCTACCATCAGGCTCCCTCTTGGGATCCTAGGATCTCCGCTGTCCAAATACCGAGTGTAATGCTAATACTGAAAAATAGCAGCTCTGGCATTTCTTCTGCGCAGTACGGATCAAGTATTCTTAACATGTCCCCTCTGCGTGCTGGATCTGTGTAAATATATTACCCACTGGAGTAGGGCAAACACAATGCTGTGGAGCGAATGGAACTGTGTATAAAGCACAGGCTTTGAAAATAAACGACCTGCTTGCAAAAAATTGAAAAAGCACTGAAAACCCTGCGGGGAGATGTTGGAACGATTTTAAAGACACAGAGAAGAGCTGCTTGGGCTGGGCAAACTCCAGTACCACACTAGAGTATGTAAAACAGGTTACAGGGGCAGAGGGGTTAACAAGAGAATTCTCTGTTTTTTGAAAGAATTTATATCAAGGTTTTAAATGTGGAATATTCTCCAAATATCTTTGATATAACTCGTGTGGAGCACAGTATTGAACAAGAATGCCTTCCTGACCCATAGCAGATATGCAGCAAATTGAATCAACCAAACAGATTTATTTTATAAAGGTATATGTGCACATTCATGCATGCACTCATGCATATGTGCATGTGCATGCACTTGCGCAAGCACACACACACACACTTATTTTTAGTGAATTAACTGGCATTTATAAAAAGAACCTTAGGAAGAACATATGAACTAGCATCTCTCATTTTGATAGGTTAATTACTAGGAGTTAGAGGCAGGTCACCATCTTGAGGAGGACTGAGTGGCCCTGTCTAGGCACATCAGGAAAGAATACTGTTATCAGCTAGTAATGTCTCCCGTAGAATCAGGGAGTGAAGATGAAGCTTGTTTATTTGCCATTTGTTTATTGGCAGCAAACAGGAGTCTGCCATAAAGAATGTCTTTCGTAGAGGCTTGATTTCTTAGGTCTGAATCCCAGCTCTCTCTTACAAGTTACATGAACTTGGACAAGTCCCTTAATCTCTTTTGTAGCATCTCTTAATTGGGGACTAGCGACAGACTGTCTCACAGGGTACATCAAACACACAGTATTTTGAGCCAGTGTGAAGGTTAGCTGTAACACACACACACACACACACACACACACACACACACACACACACACGGGCAGTCTTCCATGGCCACATGTTTCTGCTTTGTGAAATGGATGTGGTCATGAGGCAGTGACACAGGGCATGGAAGACATGCCACCATCAGAGATGCCCCTGGGTACCATGCCGGGCTGCAGTAACTCTTATCACTTGAGTTGATGACAACTGTATCTGAAGCTCCTGATGACATCGTTAAATACAATCAGATGGTTAAGTGACCCAGGTGATTAGAAAGAACTCTATTGCACTCCTTGAATCCCAGCGCTCCAGAGGCAGAGACAGGCAGACCTCTGTGAGTTTGAGGCCAGCCTGATCTACATTGTGAGTTTCAGGGCAGCCAGAGCTAAGTAGAGAGATGCTGGATCTAAAAGAAAAGGGGGGGAAGAAAACCCCCTGATCTGTATGGTACCTTTGGTGAGTACCTAAGATTAGCAAAGCAAACCTGGTTCCTCACTTGCTTGAGTTCTCTCCAGTTTAAATCCCCTACTGTTTAAAGAAAACCATTAAAAGAGAAATCTTGGCCTTTTGGTTAAGATCAAGTGTAAAAGAGAGAACCCTGAAGTAAAGCAGAAGTAAGAAACTTCTGTAACCCAGGTGCTCTCATCCTCACCATCAGAGACCTAACAAGATATTTTTAATGCAAAGATGAGTGCTTTGTAGGAATTGATAATGCCTTTCTGTTCTCCTCCCCCACCCCCAATAGAATTCAAGATAGATACTACATCAAGCCTGCTCGATGACAATGCAAGGTAATAATCTTTTGGGAAAAGCCAGGTGGAAATTCAGAGATGGGGAGGGGTGGAGAGGAGACTACGTCCCTGAGGAAGGGTATTGAGTAAGGAGCACCTGAAAGTTACCAGAGTGCCCACTTGTGTCACGCTGTCACTCACAGGGGAGGGTTCCAAAGTCCTGTGTCTGTGTACTAAGGATGTCCAGCAATGAAAGAGCAGGGCCTCCCGAGTTCTGGTCAAAGCCTCGGTCAGGGACAGGCAGTAACAAGAGGTGGTCAGCAGAGGACTGACAGGCAGTGAATGCTCTCCGTGGACAGAAGCGTGGATGGCCAACGGGAAGTTGCAAGCCATACAGGGAAAACCAGCAGCTGAAGCACATTCCCAATAGTGACTGAAGTCCTGCCGCCATGACTCATGTGCCCTAGATGGCAAAAATAAAAACATCCATGCAGTAGCATATGGACGTCTAAGCACCCCCTCCTCCAGGCCTCTCTGCTCCTCAGGAGTCTCAGTAGAGCCCTAGGGAATTGAACATGACTTTAATAAAAATATGGATAAAGATGGGGTGGGTGCATGCTCTCCAAACTTAATGACCTGGGGTCACTAAGCACATCCATCTATGTACCCAGCTCTAAAGAAACCAGTAGAGAGGTACCCAGAGTTCCCAGTGTATTCTCCTTGTCTCTCTGTGTCATGTGCCCTAGAATCCCCCCCACAGGTGTACTTGCAGGGGCCCAGATGGGTGGTCACCTTTCTCTACTGATGATGTGAATGGCCGTGAGATGTAGAAAACTCACAAGGCCAGTTTGGTGGTGGTAAGAGGTGGGGGTGTGACCCCCGCCTTAGTATAAGTTATAAGTCAGAGGAGGGAGCTGCTATTGGCAAGACAGCCCTCAAGTTCTACTCTGCACTGACCCTCTGGTCTATACTCCACACCTCTAGGAGCCGGAAATGGTGGATTTGATGGAAAGCGCGCGCACGCGCGCGCACACACACACACACACACACACACACACACACTGAGTCTTTTTAGTTACTCCTTAATTTGCCTTGGGGATGAGCTGCAAAGGGGACTGACAGCCAGCCAGCCTGCCGAGTGTGACTTACGGGTTCCCTCAGGAAACACACCCACAGTCCAGCCAGGAACTACCGAGCAGCTGCTCTGTCTCCTGGCAGCTCCATCTTTACCTGAGAGGAAGCACTTCCGCCTCCCGGGTGTAGGGAGAAGATGAGGCGGTCATTAGCCCAGGGGAAGACGCCCCACAGGACAGGTTTGGCAGCTACACAGGGCCTTCTCTTTCACGCTCCTCATGGGCTACTAGGTAGACACTTAGCAGACCTAGAGCACAAGATATGATTGATCCCAGGTCATTAGGTTTAAAGAGCACACACCCACCCCATCTTTATCCACATTTCACTGAAGACTTTTTCAATTCCCTGGGGCCCTGGGGAGAGCGTTGAGGACCAGAGAGGCCTAGGGGAGAGGGCTTCCATATGCCATTTGGCCTGAGTCCCTCAGAAAAGTACTCTAATTATTTACCAGACATAGCCACCACCCCAATATCTGCCGGACACTTCTCTTTGGGCCTGTCTCTGCCACGTAGGCAATGGGTATAAAATAACTTCAGGTGGACACTCCCTTTCATTCATTTGAATTGTAGGCTCGACCCAGAGAAAATCCAGGGATTCCCAAGAAAGGATACGGTCCTTGAAACTGGCTTTCTGGACCCTACTCTGTGGAGCGTCCACACTTGATTCCTACCACCCCCACGGGATCTAGAGCCCTTTCAGAACACATGTGACAGCAGTGGGCCACCTGTAGAGACATGCCTCGATGCTTGGCTCTAAACTACTGTGACATGTACTTCTGTGGTTTGCACATCCCTAAGGTGACCTGTGGGGCAGGAGAAGACTGGAGCGATTATGAGCAGGGTTCTGAACCAGGACCGATGGGTAACGTTCTAGAACATTCTGCTGTCAGGGAAGGCATCCGTAGCTCCTTCCAGGTTTTAGTGAAACAGCAGCGGGCAACATGAAGGGCCACACGGCTGGTGCCTCCTAGCCTTCTGGCCTCTGCCACCTGCCTCTGGGACAGGCAGGCGTCTATGGGAGAAGAACAGCCTCTGTCTTCCAACCCCACAGTACCATACATCTGGGATCCTAGCCTGACTTCTGCAAGGAAATTAGCTAACCCTTTCCTCCCTGTTGACAGGAGTCCAGTTGGAAGTGCCTCTCAAGGAACCCACCCGACTCTCTCTTCTCCCGGCTCTACAGACGACCTGAAATTTACCACTTCTTCTTACTACAGTTTGCCAGGAGTCTCTGTTGCCCTAAGAAATCAGAGCAGTCAGACAGAATGGGCCTACAAGACTAAGTCGGGTAAGGGAGACTCCACCCTTCCAGGACCCTCTGGCCAGGCTCTCACGTCTGAGAAGATGATCGTGTGTGTGTGTGTGTGTGTGTGTGTGTGTGTGTGTGTGTGTGTGTGTGTGTTGTGTACATGTCTGATGCTGAAGTCTCCCAGGCATATGACACAGTCCTGGGTGATAGATGTCAAGTCAAACACATCCCAGGGCCTCCCAGAAGTATCTGCAAAGAGCCGATGGTTACTGCCTTCCCGTCTCCTGCTTGTCCCCTTGTTAGTCCTCCTGTCCGTTGCTATATGAACACAAGCAATATTTCCCTCAGGGGCAAAGGCATTCCCTCCACGGGCCATGCACTGGTTCTTTGAGGCCATAGACTATGTGTGGCTAATCATCTGTGGAGAATAGTCAACAAGCATCAGACCACCTCAGACTGTGTCTTGGTGTGCAGTGGAAGCTAGCTCCATCACAAATCCAGGCAAAGCCACCATCCAGTAAAAGTTACAGAAGAGATTTCAGAGAGGTGACATCGAGGGTCTCAACTCTACCTAATTAAGATCAAAGGCCCTTCCCTCTGGGCCCCGGGGATGGAAAGCTGAACAGCATTTGTTACCCTTGTTAATCATTAAAGGCCAGCCTGGGTGGTGTATGACCCATGTCACAGAGTTAGTTCCCATCTTTAGTCATGACAGCAGTAAATTACATTCCCTCTTACTTCACCTCCCTGCCCCAACCCGTGCCTGCTAAAGTTTGTGGCTCAAAGTTGGCTAAACAAAATTAGGAGCAAGAACCCCTTCAAAGGATGGTGGAGACACAGAGGACAGGCCCACAGAAGCCAGTGGATGATGGGAGGGAGTTCCCAGGCTTAACGGGTTCATTTGGTTCTCTCCGATCCCTGAGAGATGGGGCCATTGTGGACTCAGCGACATCTGCAGGGGAAGCTGATCTAGCTTTTATTTATTTCATAAGCAAGATGCTAAAGGGACTCACGACCCGCCTAAGAAGTGTCAGCGTTCAGCTTGAGAGAGTGTGGGAGAGAAGGAGAGAAAGAGGCTGGGTGTGGGAAGGAAAGACCCAAGGCCTGACCATAGCACTGTGGACACACAGCAGAAAGACCATGCGAAGACGGTTGTGTGTTCTCCATCCATGACCATTTCACAGTCCATGCTCCTGTCTTCCATTTCAGCCCCACCCAGCATTCCAAACAAAATCACTTGCTGTTCTTCGTCTGTGGTACACATCCTCTGGACTTTGCCCCAGGTCGCTGTGTATTATATGAGCCTAGGGACACCCTGAAACATCGTGTACTGTTCTTTTTTTTTTTTTAATTTATTTTTTTATTATTATTATTATTTTCTTTATTTACATTTCAAATGCTATCCCGAAAGTTTCCTATACCCTCCCCCCACCTCTGCTCCCCTACCCACCCACT
>NC_034597.1:66140812-66157178 GCF_900095145.1 Mus pahari
AACACCTCTCCACCTCTCCTCGGGCGGGCAGGGAAAGGCGCCTGATGCCTAGTCAGACCTGTGGACTGGTCCCGGTAGAACACCCCTACTTGGGCGGGGAAAGGCGCCGGATGACCAGAACCAGACACAGGTTCCTTCCCAGAAGCTGTGACTCTTCTCTAGTCCACCCTTTCCCCGGCAGAGCACTGGGACCAAGATCTCGTGTACTGTTCTTATAAAACCTGACTGTATTTCTGATCCTGCCCCACCACCCGGCCCCCATATCACAGAATGGGGTATAGAAACTTCTAAGGTGATAACGCTTTGTGGGTGCTCCGAGCACCGTATGTTTCTCTATCAGTTCTACTTAGTTTGTCTCTTGTCAGTTCGTCCCAGCAAACCTTAGGAAGAGGGACCCGCCCCCCTTCCCCATTAGTTATTGCAGCAGAGACTGAAGCACCAGGAAGAAGGAGAAGTTATCAAGAACTCCTGAAGGATCGTCTTTCCTCTTCTGCCTGTGGATTATAATCTTTCTGGAGGACTCTGATGGTAGCAGGCACATGACTGTAAGGTTAATGAATGGAGAAAATGGGACAAGGGGTGGGGAGATTTAGCATCTCTCGGGGCCTGGTGCACTGCCAAATACCAAGAGCATACTATGTTCTAAAAAGCCAAGCTGGCTAAGGAAGGTTGCCCTTCCCGAGGGCAGCCTCTCAGGTCATATGACCAGGCTAACCGATGGAGGCAGCTTCCAGAGGCAAACCCATCGTGCCTCCTGCGAAATGATTTCAAGTGACTTCCCGTCCTCAGCCTCATCATCATACTGTGTGCACAGACCAAAGTCCCAAAGGATGCAGACACGCCCACTGTCACACCTAGAGAGATGAGAGAGCTTGTGACTTCCCCAAAGGGGATATGTGAGGGATGCAGGTAAGAGACAGAAGCATGGGTCCAGGATGGTGGAGAAGCTCGAGATTAGGAGGTAGGAAAGAGAGGGGCACAGAAACCCACTCTGTAGGAAGAGAAAGATCTCTGCCACCGTGGCACACTTTACTGGAGATCCCTACACAGGACAGGGACAGATAAGGATCTGTGGGAAGTACACACAGGGAGAAAGCACTTCCCACTTACTGCAGCAACATGGCAACTGGCAGAAGACCACCACAGGGCTGACGACTCAGGACTGAAGGCCAGCAGGGGAGGATGGAGGTGAGACTCGGGTGGAAACCTGAGTGTCCTCCATGTCAGACCCAGCAAAGATGCTGATTTCGAACCCTTGCCTGCGATGACCTGAAGTCTCCATTGTTAGCACAGTCCCTGGAAGACTTAGCAACATAAACAGTGGAGACCTGAGGAGCTTTATCTAGCTCAGGATGAGTCTCGTGGGACCAAGGCACTTGTATCTGAGGAATTCTTTGTTATGAAATTGTTCCATACCCACAGGTCAGAAACAGTGTCTCAGATGGCACAGATTTCACTCACAAAACTTCCCAGATAAATCCTTGAAGCTAGTTCTCCCAGAGGCTGTCAAGTCTGACGTGGAAAGAATGCTAAAGAGCAGGAAATGACTCCTGGTCCAGAGGGGAGAGCCAGCAAGACTATTTACAGCCCCAAGAGACAGTCTATCTAGACATATGGTGGGTCATAAACAAAGGAGACCAGAAATCCTAACCTTATATCTATGCTCAGGGAAATCAAGCTTGGTGCCTGGCATGTAGCTAGCAGCTATATGTATTTTGTCAAATGCTTTTGACAAGATGATTGAACCCCACTCCTGATTCAAGATTAGATTGTGCTGGTAAACACACACACACACACACACACACACACACACACACACACACACACACCTTACTCCAAAGAAACAGAATTGTATATAACAAAAGCACTGTGTTTGAAAATGTGGATAAGCTTGGGAGTGATTGTACAAGCCCCCTGGCAAGAGAGATGTGGCTAGGGTTGGGAAACTCCCCAGAGTATGAACCACTGTGTGTGTGTGTGTGTGTGTGTGTGTGTGTGTGTGTGTGCGCGCGCGCGCACTTTGGTGGACGTGAGCTTGGGTTCTTTTTTCAGTGCTGAAAGTGAAACCCAGTGACTTGGGCATCCTGAATGTCCTCCACCAAAGTCACATACTAGGTCACTGGGATTCTATCCAAACAATCATGTACAGAGGTAAAAGAAAAAAAGAAAAAAAGAAAGAAAAGAAAAGAAAAGAAAAGAAGAAGAAAAGGATTCCCAAGCATAAATGGAGAAAAATGATTCTGAACTTTAAGAACGTGGTCAGGAAAACTGAATCCCAGGATAAATATTCCTTTCCAATAACAACAGTAACAACAGAAATAAAAAACAGTGACTATTTTATTTGTAGACCTGCTTGTCTATATGTGCACCATGTGTGCAGTACCCATAGAAGCCAGAAGATGGCGCTGGATCCCCTACAGCAGCAGTTTTCGACAGTTGTGAGCCACCTGATATGGGTGCTGCAGATCAAATAAAGGTCTTCTGCGAGAGCTGCACTTACTGTGAACCACTGAGCTGTGTCTCCAGCCCCTGGGTCCTGTTACAATGTAACTAGAGCACAAAAAAGACTATGACAGCCCCACGGGCACTGCCAGTGCTGGCAGATGGCACAGAGTTGTGTTCTACAAGCACCATTTCATTTTTTACTTCACTGGCAAAGAAAATCATCTTCAGAATAGAAAAAGCACAGCAAACCGAATAAGAAGCAGTGGAAACCAAGGTTGTTGAAAAAGTCAGAAGAGGATAACAACTGTTGCCTTCTGACCTAGACCAAATAGCCTCCAAATATACAGAGACTGGCTCAACCATCTTTCTGGGATCTGAGGAATTATGGGGAATCAGGGAGATGAGCTTGCGCCAATCTACAGCAGATGTTGAGAGTAAAATGCCCTCAACAAACTAATATACAGCTAGCGGGGACAGTCATTTAATGTTGGTTGGCATTTCTTGGCAAAACAGCCATAGGCAAATGTAATAATCCTGCAGCTCCGAATCCCACCAGGCCTTTAATGTCCAACAGCTTCTCAGTGTTTGGGGACAAGTCAGAGCAATAAGAGCTGGAAGCTGAAGCACGATGATGAAGCAATAACAGAACTGGGCCACCCCTGGGCTGGTGGTTCTGGGTCCTATTAGAAAACAGGCTGAGCAAGCCACAGGGAGCAAGCCAGTAAGCAGCACCCTCCATGGCCTCTGCATCAGCTCCTGCCTCCAGGTCCCTGCCCTGTTTGAGTTCCTGTCCTGGCTTCTTTCAGTGATGGACTGCAATGTTGAAGTGTAAGCCAAATAAACCCTTTCCACCCCAAGATGTTTTGGTCATGGTGTTTCATCACAGCAACAGAAACTCTAACCAAGACATACATTTCTGGGCTTGGTGTCCTTGACCTATGGGAGTGCTGGGTGGGACTCAAGCTGAAAAAAAAAAAAATAGTGGTGCTGTCAGTGTCCATATGAGTCCTCTCATCTGAGCACTGAGACCCTGATGCAAACCCAACCCTCCCAGAAAGGTGCAGCAGATTCCCTTCTTGTCCTCGTGAGCCTCTTCCTCTTCTGCTGCCAAGAATGGAACATAGATTGTGAGTGAGTGTGTGTGTGTGAGTGTGTGTGTGTGTGTGTGTGTGTGTGACAGAGACAGAGACAGAGATACAGATACACAGAGCTAGAGAGACAGAGAGACAGAGAGACAGAGACAGAGAGAATGTGTATATCAGAGAGAGATAATGCAAGTTTTGTGTGTATTTGTGTACGTAAGCATATATATGTGCATGAGAGTGTGTGTGAGAGAGTGTGTATGTGTATATGTATATGTAAGAGTGTGCTTGTGTGCACGTACTTGGGTGCACACCTGTTGAGGAATAAGAAGAGATGCCAGCACAGAGGAGCAGGAACAGGAAAGCTTTAGAAGACATAAATCAGAGTGACCACAGCGTGCTTTATAAAGGTCTAAGGAAAACACAGTAAATGAAATGCAAGCTCAGCACATCCGTCTCCCAGACAGACAGTACCTGTTGTGTGTCTCCTGGGGAGCTCCGGGATTGAGAAAAGCAGAGGGACTTCTTTGCCTTGATGAGCCAGCCTCAGAGCCACCTGGCCCTCTTGTCCCTAGAGCAAGAGTTAAAATTCCTCTCCTCTGGGCCTCCAGCCAGGGACACTTATGATTTACTCTTTCAATAAGTCACCAGAAAAGGAAAGGGGGGGGCATCCAAGTTAAGGCAGCCACACCCTACAGCCTCCTCCCCAGCTCGGCCCTTGGGTACCAAGATAGGCCCCATGTGTAAAACATGGACCCATTGCCAAGCCCAAGACTAAAATCAGACTGGCCACTCTCATCTTTTCACAGGACTATCCTTAAAATCCAAAACAAGACTGGATCAACATTCCTCCATGCTAATCTATTCGAAAACTGACCTGGAAGGTAATGATTGTGCTGATTTTAAAATGACTGTAGAAGTGATGAATCCAGACCCAAGGAGGTGGGAAGCACAGAATTAGCTGGGTCCCTGCTGATGAAAGCCCTCCTTCAGCCAGGCAACCTCAATTAAGCTCCAAGGACAGCCGAGGCGTCATCCCTGGAACACAGCACAAGGAGAGACACTGAATCAGAGGCAGGGGCATGGATGCTTTGAAAGGAAAGGAAACAGTACCCTGGATCGGAGGCAGGGGGGGAAGATGACGGTTGTTATGCACAGCTCATCCAATGACACCTTTTGTGCACTGAAATCAACAAAACCCAATCCAAACCCTAATGAGAAAGAAGAGATAGGACCGAGGAGAGGGGGCCCAAGCTTAGTGAGTGCACACTACAGGCCCCACCCACACTGCTGTGGGCCTAGAAAACCCCTCTCTGCCCGAGAGCTCTCGCCCTCCATGACCTCCTCTTACCCCTCAGCTGCTTAAGAGGTGATTTTAAAGTCAGTTCCCTCAGGGTCCACACTCGTGGCATTTCAGCAATTGAAACAGAGAAAGAGGAAAGTTATAATAAGAGTCAACTTGACCCATTATTTAGAGATTCTTGCAGAGGACTGTGGGCCGGGAAGGGGCCCCAGGTGGTGGCTCCCTTGCTAATCCAGCTTATACCAAGTCCTGGAAGGGAACCTGGGCACATGCTGGCACACAGCCCCCAAACCTCCCAAAGAAGACAGAGTCTCCAGAGTGAGACAGAATGGCCCACCTGAGACAGGGCTAGAAGTCTACACCTATGTTCAGCAGCCTTGGTGCAAGGAGGAACGCCCACGTTTAAAGTGGTTCTAGGCTCTATCTGAGTGTGTGAGGTAAGAGAAACAGCTTTCCTGAGGTCTGCTGTGTCTCATCATACACTAATCCAATGGTGGAGGGCGGGGAAGCTTGGCATGTCTACACCTGAGTCCCTCCCTTTAGTACGTGGTTGCCACTGAGGGCTAAGCTGACCCCCATGAGAGTCGCAGGCAGGAGAAAAATCCATTGGGTGGAGCATCCCAGCCTGCACAGCACCCCTTCATCACAAGACATGAGCGACGGCCCAGAACAATGCTCGCCAGAAAGCAATGTAGGGACTAAACTGAAGGGAAGGGGTAGAGATGTTCTGATCTGAAATATCCTATTCTGTACCCACCCATACCCAGTAGCCTGTCCAACAAACTCTCTCAAACTCCAGACTATCCATCCCAGATACTCCTGAGTCCATTGCCAGCCCGGTTGTTTTGGAGAAACACTGTTCAAATGTCAACATGCAACACAGTTGCATTGGAAATATGCCTCCGTGGAAGAATTCTCCCCTTGTAATGGGAATCCTGTTTGAGTGCAGATGCTAAATGGCAAGGTCTGAAAAACGTTGACCTTCTAGTGGGCTCTCCGTTCCTTGTGATGATTCATGGATCATAGTCCGGGTAGCCAGACTTTAGGACAGCGTGTGGATTTGTGTCACAGTGGTCAGTCCAACCTAGCTCTTTGCCTCACCTACCTAGGAGTGGAGGAGTTAAAATTGATCTGAATTTTGCCTGGGTGCTCATTAATCTCTGGGGTAGGGCTGCCACTGTGCAGAGCTGGTCCTAGACTAGTCACTCATTTTCTCCTCTCTCCCCTCATCTGCTGTCAAACAAAAGCGCAGCCAGACAAGCCTTACTGGGGACCAGTGCAGTCAGACTAGGGGATGCAGGAAGGACCTTGGCAGTGCGAGTTTGTAATGAGAGAAAGATGGAGCTCAATCACAAACATAGCCTTGACAGGAGGGGGTCACATCCAAAGGGCATGGAGAGGTGACTGGGTGGAAATGGCTGTGAAGAGATGTCTCGGGGAGGGGATTCTCACCAAAGGCAAGCCAGAGTGACCAGACACCCAGCTAGATGGTTCTGGACCCCTGAGGAACCAGGCCAGGATGGAGATGCTCGGGCCACGGGGTGTGAAGCTCCCACTAAACAGGATTAGCGAGGCACTGGCTACAACCAGGTTTCAGAAAGAAGGGTCAAGGAGACGACTCAGGCGGCGTGAGCTGTGACCACGCAAAGGTCTGGAGATCGTTGTTTTGGCTCTGTGGGAATGTACACAGCTCAGACGTTCACCACAAGTTCACGGGTTCAGTTCTATCAAGGAGAGCCATAGAAGAGCTGCACCAAAATAAAATGGAATCAAAATTGGTTCTTAATCAGATACAGGGACAGGTGGGTAAAGGGGGATGTGCTATCAGAAACTGTGTATACCAGCTCTTGCCCTCTGTCAGCCCTTGCCTCTGAGCCACTGTAAAAATGAGCTTTCTTTTTTTCCTCATGGCACGGATGAAGGACTAGGGTATGAGCAGAGGTAGGGTGTGAGCAGGGCTAGGGTGTGAACAGAGCTAGGGGTGAGCAGAGCAGGGGGGTGAGCAGGGCTAGGGTGTGAACAGCACTATGGGGTGAACAGAGGTAGGGTGTGAGCAGAGGTAGGGTGTGAGCAGAGGTAGGGTGTGAGCAGGGCTAGGGTGTGAGCAGAGCTAGGGAGTAAACAGGGCTAGGGGTGTGAACACAGCTAAAGTGTGAGCAGGGCTAAGGTATGAGCAGAGCTAGGGTGTGAACAGGGCTAGTGTGTGATCAGGGCTAGTGTGTGAACAGAGCTACGGTGTGAACAGAGTTAGGGTGTAAACAGAGCTAGGGTGTGAGCAGGGCTAGGGTGTGAGCAGGGCTAGTGTGTGAACAGGGCTGGTGAATGGCGGGTGGCACAGGTCTTATAAAACAGGTCCACCTCTTATCCTGGCCTGATACAGCCCTGTCCCCACCCTCCAGGGGACGATAATGTTCTCATCAGAACAGAAACAGAACCCAGCGCCGCTGAGCACTCACTGCTTGTAGTCAGGGATGTCACCTGACACCAGGACCACAGCAGCTCCCTTAAATCAGCCACTGAAATGACTTATCCCATGCCTGTTTTGTTATTAGCTCCTGTTGAATAATTTGATGAATATGCTTCCCTGGGGGATGGATGCCTGTGAGGTTTTTGTTCATTTGGTTTGTTTGCTTGTTTGTTTTTAAATGATGAGCCATAAATCTCTTTCTTTTTATCCTTGTTTTCTTTTCTCTCTCCATTTTTTCCCTCTCTGAATGTGCTTCCTTTTGATGTTCCTCCCCAAACTGAAAAAAACTCAGACAGCTTCCAGCAAGGGGTCTTCTGGGACACGCTCATGAATGAACCTTTCGACAAGCAGAAGGAGGGAACCCTTAAAGTAAGTGGGTGAAGAGCTACAGTCCCCTACCTCAAAGGAGACTGGCTTTATGTAGTTGCATAAGACTCAGGAATAGCAGGCCACACTTGGCATCCTGCCAGAGCGTTCCTGGGGACAACTGGTCTGAGCAGGAACCTCCTGTCGCAAGCCCCTCACCACCCCAGGGCTTTGCCGCCAGAGGATGTGAAACATAACCAGATTTATTCATTGCCTAAGGTAGTTTGGTTCAACCGAGATTTTTGAGTCTTGAAGGTACCCTGTGTGCATGCTGTTTAAATATTGAAATGGTGAAAAGGCAGTAAAATAAATGTTTCAACCCTCCTCCTTACCTCCCAGAAATAGCTATTACGTAGTGTACTTTACAACACATCTGGAAATGCTAATACATATTAAGTATATTGATCCTTACAATAGCACAACTAGCCACCATGGGACCAGAGTATACATCATGTCTATTTCTTACTTTTCCCTTAGTAATATATTTTGGAAATCTGTATTTCATTGCATAGCTTATACATGTATTTAACTGATATCTATCCCTATCATTGGGTATTTTTCCAGAATATACAGTATATAGTACACACAAATACATACACATGGGCATACACACACCCACACACACACACACACACACACACACACACACGAGGGGGGGGCTGAATCCTTGACGCAAAAGATGATGATGATAGCTGTATGTGATAGCCTACACCTGTAATTCCAGCACTGGGGGAGGAGGAGAAGGTGAAGAAAGATGACTGTGAGTTTGATTCTGCCTGGGCTACATTGTAAAGCCCTGTCACACACACACACACACACACACACACACCGCCCCACAAGTTTCTGTTCAAATATGTTAGGCTGTTTTCCTTTTCCCAAGAGACAGAGAATGCCCATCCCCGAGGGTCCCCACCAGGACCCATCTGTCAGAGTGGAAATAGTGCTGTGCTGCCGTGGGCACTCAGGCTGGGTGAGAACGGGGCGCCTTCCCTGCTCGTGCGCTTCACGTGTCTCTTCTGCAAGACCCAGCCGCTGCCTTTCCGCCATTCTTCCCCCAGGATACTTATGTCTTTCCTTCTTGGCTTGTGGGAACTTCTTTAAGTTGTATTTATCTTGCGTGCGTGCGTGCGTGCGTGCGTGCGTGCGTGCGTGCGTGCATGCGTGTGTTATCTGTGAGTAATGTCTATGCACCATGTGCATGCCTGTACCTACATAGGCCAGATGAGGGAGTCAGAACCCCTAGAACTGGAGTTACAGATGGTTGTGAGCCACCTTGTGGCTGCCGGGCATTGAACTCAGGACCTCTGGAAGAGCAGTCAGTGCTCTTAACCCCTGAGCCATCTCTCTAGCCCCTTTTCAGTCCTTTTCAGTCTTGCAAATCCTTCCTGGTCTTCCCCACCCCATGGTCCCTTCTCATCTTTACCTCGTCTCATTGAGAAATAGTTTTCCTTATGACTGCTGGCTATCATCTTATGTTTATTAAAAGCTTGTTTGAGGCTCAAAAAGTATTTCATAAGTCACTTGGCTTTTTTCTTACTTCTGTAAGGAATCTTTTGAAAAGTATAACCCATCCATTGGATCCACAGGGTCCCCAGTGAAGGAGCTAGAGAAAGGACCCAAGGAGCTAAGGGGTTTGCATCCCCATAGGAGGAACAACAATATGAACTAACCGGTACCCCCAGAGCTCCCTGGGACTAAACCACCAGTCAAAGAAAACACATGGAGGGACTCATGGCTCTAACTGCATATGTAGCAGAGGATGGCCTAGTCGGTCATCAATGGGAGGAGAGGCCCTTGGTCCTGTAGAGGTTCTATGCCCCAGTATAGGGGACTGCCAGGTCCAGGAAGCCTGAGAGGGTAGGTTAGGGAGGAGGGGGAAGGGGAGAGGGGAGAAGGGATTTTCAGAGAGGAAACTAGGAAAGGGAATAACATTTGAAATGTAAATAAAGAAAATATCTAATTAAAATAAATAAATTTAAAAAAGAAATAAACTATAAAAATAAAGGTATAAGTGAGGTGTATTTGATATATAGAGATATAGATAAAATTTACACACACATGTATGTGTGTATATATACATACATGTGTATGTGTATATGATATAGTTAATTTATAATTTAAGAGCTCCAACCAGAGGGCCCTGAAACACTGAGAACCCATTTTACATTTTTAAAAGTCACTCTGGTAGCTTTATAGATGGTGGGTTGCAATGGAGAAATTGAGGACAAAGAGAAAAGCAACTTCACAATGTCAGTACAGGTGAAGTGCACTGCTGTCTGGTTGCTTGAGGACATAAGATGCAGTAACACACGGCAGACTGGGACAGTAAAGAGGAAAAAGGCGTCCTTGCAGGTTAAGTCAGAAGCTCCCTCACTGAATGCTGAGGGCCTGTAAGATACCCAGGTAAAGCCCAGTTGAAAGCCAAGAGTAAGCTCAGTGGAGGTTGCCTACACCTTTAATCCCAGAACTCGGAAGGCAGAGGCAGGCAGATCTCTGAGTTCAAAGCCAGCCTGGTCTACAGAGTGAGTTCCAGGCTAGTCAAGGCTACACAGAGAAACCCGATCTTGAAAAACAACACAAAACAAAAAAAGCCAAGAGTCATCCATCTTGAGCCTTGGAGAAAGATCTTGGTTGGGACGGTTGGTATGGAATCCTCATTAGTTTATAGAGTTCTGTAGCAAAGTAGCAAGAAGGGATTTACTTAAACAGCAGAAGTTGACTTTCGGGTCTGGATGTTAGATGCCCAAAATCTAGGTGTTGGCAACCTTGATCCGTCTGAGAGCTCTGAGGGAAAGCTCCACCCCAGGCCTCTCTCAGGCTTGAAGATGGCTTCTCCTGTCGACTTCTATCATCTTCTCTCTGTGTCTTTCCTGAGTCTAAGACATGTGGGATGAAGGTTGTGGTAGTTAACGCTGATGGCCAGCTTGGTGGGATCTATAAGCACCTAGGAGACAAAGCTCTGGCCGTGTCTGTGAGGGACGGCTCTCCATGGGCTGGGATCTTAGACTGAAACAGAAAGAGAAGGGAGCTAGGCAACACTGTCGTGTGCCATCCCAGTGCCACCCCACTGCACAAGGACAGGATGCCCGTGAGCCAGAGCATCGGGGCTCTGACACCAGCGTCTCCTGACGGGCACCGTGTTTAACAGCTCCACAGCACCATGACAAAACACCTGGCACAGCTACCCACAAAGGGACACTTGGCTCACTGCTCTGCAGGTTCTTATCTAGGATGGGGTAGCCCCCGACATTTCAGGCCTCTGTCATACCCTGAGCCAAACGCAAGGGGCAGGTGGAGAGGAAGGTTACACAGCCCCCTGAGGTAGTATGCCTCCAACAGCGTAGGGACCTCTCACTAAGTCCCATATCTTAAAGGTTCCATTACCATCGGGGGGCTTACAGCCTTCACACATGGAACCTTCCGGGTACATTCGACATCCAAAGTGTGGCTCACAACAATATCACGTGGCAGAATAGTATTTCTCCAAGCAACCTATAGAAGCTATGTATGAGCAAGTTTAGCCAGCCTAGGAGAAGTGTCACTTGAGACAGGCATCTGCTAGTACTTCTGAGGAAACTTTGGAGGGGACCCCAAAAGCCACTGGGATACAACTTAACAGAGGGAGCTTAAGCCCTCCTAGTGGTACCCTGAGACCCCAGTCCACTTGTTACTTCTAATTACTATTGCTTATTTTTACTCCTAAGATACACACATGTACCACAAGTCTGGCTAAGCAAACATTTTCATATTCTAACAACCAAAGATTTATCTAGGAGGTACACAACACTGGTTAAATCAAGTGAATCTGCACGGGCAGGATAGGACAAGAACCTTGAGGGAAGCCATCCGCTTGCGTTGATAGCCTGGGGGATTACAGTGGACACTGTACATCCTGGCAAACAGAATACGGAATGTAAAGTGTGCTGAGAGCCGGCTGGCCAGGCACTCTTGCCATCCCTGGGAAGGGCCATCAGCAGGAGCATGGAGGCAGAAATGCCAGCACCAGGGCTTTAGCCTCAAGCTTACCTGAAGCAATGGTGTCTGCAGTGGGGAAAAGAGGAACTGGGAGATGAGGACCAGAAAGGCCAGCCCCAAGCTATCCCCTTAACCTAGAAATACCACGAACCACAAGCTATATCCCCGTAACTGTTCCACATCAGATGTAACTTTGAAAGGGTTAGGCTAGACACTCACTCACTGTAGGAGGCTAACATGTGAACGGTACCCAATCCGGTATCACATATGGAATATTATCAACCATAGCAACCTCAACTTGGAGGTGAGCTGGGGACAGGTACGATTTCAATCCCTAGCTCCTCTCCAGGGAGTCAGCCTTTGTCATCTGTCGAGAGAGATGTGAGAAAGAAACCCTGTGAGGACACACCTGTGGGCCAGTCATAGCGGCACAGCCGTGGCACAGCATGGTCCCACTTATGAACACATAGACAGCTAACATTATCACAACTGCTCTAGACGTTACAGAGCCTTGGCACTGAGTAAGCCAGCCATGCCCAGGAGCTCCGCCATTTGTAGAATGCAGAAAGCTTGCTGCATACTTCAAATGGGAAATCATGTTTATAGTCTATAACTATCTTCACAGTCAAAACATAATTTTATGTTCCCAAAAGACTTCTTAGCATACAAATACTAAACATGATCTTTCGGGGTGGGGGTGGGGGGCAGACAGGAGGAGGGTCTGATAGCAATGGGAGATTTCTCTCTCTTTTTTTTTTTAATTTATTCGCTTTATATCCTGATCACTGCCCCCCTCATCATCAACTTCCACAATCCTTCCCCTATCCCCCTTTTCTCCTCTGACAGGATGGAACACCCCCTGGGTATCCCCCCACCCTGGCACATCAAGTCTCTGTAAGGCTAGGTGCATCCTCTCCCACTGAGGCCAGACGCGGCAGCCCAGCTAGAAGAACATATCCCATATGCAGTCAACAGCTTTTGGAATAGACCCTACTCCAGTTGTTCGGGACTCACATGAGGGCCCAATTGCACAGCTTCTACATGTGTGTGAGGAGGCCTAGGTCCAGCCCATGTATGTTCTTTGGTTGGTGGCTCAGTCTCTGAAAGCCTCAAGGGCTCAGGTTAGTTGACTCTGTTGGTCTTCCTGTAGAGTTTCTATCCCCTTTGGGGCCCTCATTCCTTTCCTCAACTCTTCCTTAAGAGTCCCCCAAGCTCCCTCCACTGTTTGGCTGTGGGTGTCTGCATCTGTTCGAGTCAGCTGCTGGGTGGAGCCTCTCAGAGGACAGCATGCTAGACTCCTGTCTGCAAGCATAACAGAGTGTCATTAATAATCGTGATGCTTGCCCATGGGATGGGTCTCAAGTTGGGCCAGGTATCGGTTGGCCATTCCCTCCGTCTTTCCTTCATCCTTCATCTCTGCATGTCTTGTAGACAGGAAAAATTTTGAGTCAAAAGTTTTGTGGATTGGTGTCCCTATCACTCTACTGGGGTTTCTGCCTGGCTACAGGAGGTGCCCTCTTCAGGTTCCGTATCCCCAGTGCTGTGAGACTCAGCTAGGGTTACCCAGTAATGGGAGATTTCTTTATTTTTATCCTTTTGTAGTTTTATGTAGCATGTGCTTGTGTGTGTGAGCATGTATGTGAGTGCATTCATGCTACAGCATGTGTGTAGAAGTCAGAAGACATGTCTTCTTGCCTTTCCCTTATTGACACAGAGTCTCTCTTGATATATATATATATATATATTTCACATATATATGTGAAAGGACATGCATATATACATATATATGTGCATAATGCATATTATATAACTACACATTTATATGTAACTGGGAATTGAACTCTGGACCTCTGAAAGAGCAGTTGGTGCTCTTAACCACTGAGCCATCTCTCCAGCCCCCCCTCTTGCTGCTCTGCTGCCACTCTGCGTCCTCCATGCTTGTGGTCTCAAGCTTCTGAGTAATCCTCCTGCCTCACCATATGAATGCTGGGATTACAGACAAATGCTACTACATCTACCTTTTTACATGGGCTTTAGGAGTGAAACTGGGGTCATTAGGCTCGGATGGTCATCACCCTGGCTCTGGAGGATTTCTTTAAGAGAATCCTTCCGGCTCTTCTGCAGCCTCTCTCTCTCTCTCTCTCTCTCTCTCTCTCTCTCTCTCTCTCTCTCTCTCTCTCTCTCTCTCTCTCTCTCTCTCTCTCTCTCTCACACACACACACACACACACACACACGGTGGGTATTTATTAGTCATGTATGATGATGTCACCTGGCACACCTAGAGTCAGAAAAGTTATTGGTTGAGAGAGCATCGTTGATCCTAATTCTGGGCCATTTCATCTTGTGATCCTTTTGTAGTCTCTCCCCAGCACCTATCAGTCTGTGTTTAGGGAGATCCTCCGGGAGTTGGCAATGGAGGAGGAACTGGGAGATGACATGGACATTCCCCTGAGTAAGCTGATGGAAGGTGAAAACAGGAAGAAGCTGGGAATCTTGTGAGTAACCGACAAGGGTGGCTGGTCAGTGGGTTCCAGAAAGCCAGATGTGGAATGGGGCAAGGGTAAATACTACAACCCGGGGAAGAGAACCAAACTAGGCTTAGGCTGGAGTCCTGAGTCAGGAAGCAAGCCCGAGCCAGACACAAGGACACAGATAACACGCAGATGTCAGATGTACACAAGACCCGAAGTTCGAAAGGAAGGAAATCATATGGATGCAAAGCACAAAACAAGAACAGAGGCAAGCAGTGTCTTTGCTTTGTACCTTGACACGGATGCAGATAAAAGGCATTGACCATTGTAGGAGGTGGTGCTTGGTTGGACGTTTAAGATAAATCACATTGGTTAAGCCTGCTTGAAGTTTTCCTACCATGACTGATTTTCTGTCTGTCTCCCGTGGATATCAGTGTCATATTTATTTGGTTGGATCTAGTGAAATGAATGAATGTATCTTGTTGTTTTGAGTTTCAAGGGGTTTCAAATAGCTCTGGTCAGTTTGCAGACAATATAATTTTCTAAGCCATGTCCAGATGTAACCCCTAAGTAATTCAGGTAAGCCATTTAAAATGTGGTGGCAGGAACTTAATTCATACAGCTACCCTGGCAGCTGGACCTCCCAGTCTGCCCTTGGGCCCATGATGACCCTCACTGGACTCATTTTGAGAGACTTGGGATCCATTCAAGTGCCCACACTGATCAGTTACAAGCCATGTGAGAAACACTGAGCAGATGTGATGTGTCATCCTTAATTCTTAAGAGGTCTGACCAAAAGGAACTCAGGGTCACACAGCAGAGTCCTCTGCCTCGCTTTCCCTGATGTAAGATGCCACAGCCTCTAGGCCCACCGTGACATGTAGTGTGAGATATAAACATGAATTAAGCTTGACTTTTAAAGATGGTTTACATTCATTCCCTTCAGGTTGAAGAAAAATTTTGAAAGATACAGAGAAACAATTATGTGGATTATGAAACAACGTGAAAGTAAGAATCATTCTTCCGGACGCCACCCACGCATGTCTGCTCTCTGCCCGCCTGCTTGCTTGCTTCCAGCTAGGTTTCTCCTCTCTAATACTTACTATTCAGGACCTCCTGCCTAGGGAGTGGCACCACCCACAATCCTCTGTGTCTTGCTACATCAATGAATGATCATGACAATTTCCACAATCAAGACTGATCCACAGACAGGCCCACAGGCCAGCCTGATCTACATAATTTCTAATGAAGACTAAGAATCCCATGTTATTCCCCAGTTGGGCCTTCAGTTAAAACAAACCAATATAACTTGTAACTTGAAAGTGAAATAATATAAGGCTGGATTCACCATAAAGCACCACCATCATGCCTGCCTACACTGTCTCTCTGGACACCTGAAAGCCTAAAGCATTTGAGCCATCTACACAGAAAAGCAATGGTTCTAATCCAAGAGTAGCTTCCCCTTTGTGGTTCTGATGCAGCCAGTTCTAAGAAAGCCTTTGAGATGTTGCTCACTTGTTTGACCTATTGCCCCATATTCCCCACAGACTGCCCCACATCTCTGAACACACTAATTTCCACATCTCTGAACACACTAATTTCCATGCTAAGGTTGAGTCAGTGCACCATCATACAGGGAGCCACATGAGGAATGCATGTTTTAAAGTCCTACTGGCATTCATTGTCTTGAAATTCTTAGTAATTTCAGAGCAAGAGTCTTTGTGATTTTATTTTGCATCATTAAATGAAATAGCATCTCCTATCTAAAACCATCTTTTCCAATGAATAGGCTACGAGAGATGGCCATGGTTGCACACACCTTTGATCTTAGCATTCAGAAGACAGAGGCAGGCAGATCTCTGCAAGTTAGAGGCCAGCCTCAGCTACAGAGTGAGTTCCAGAACAGGCAGAGCTACATAAAGAAATTCTGTCTCGAAAAAACAAAAAACAAAAAGAAGAGGACAGGGGAGGAATAAGAGGAGGGGGACACACAAAAGCATGACACAGCTTACATTATAAGCCATCTGTCTTAGTCGGGGTTTCTATTCCTGCACAAACATCATGACCAAGAAGCAAGTTGGGAAGGAAAGGGTTTATTCAGCTTACACTTTCATACTGCTGTTCATCACCCAGGAAGTCAGGACTGGAACTCAAGCAAGTCAGGAAGCAGGAGCTGATGCAGAGGCCATGGAGGGATGTTCTTTACTGGTTTGCTTTCCCTGGCTTGTTCAGCCTGCTCTCTTATAGAACCCAAG